>NC_137977.1:15166912-15347038 GCF_963924665.1 Micromys minutus
TTTGTATATTTCTGTCTTCCTTTACTTCTTTACTGCTTGTCTCCCTAAGTGTGTGATGCTTAGGTTTGCTAATCACTGATATGGTGAAGGATGTCAAAGATGGCATGGACTACCTCACTCAGTCCTTCAATATAGAAAGAGTAAACAGAAAAGGAACACCTTAGTCAGCATGGAAAATTAGGTTCTGACAGATATGGTTCAGATATATATATGTTGACTCATGGTCAGACTGCAAACTTTCTGCTTAGAAGAAAATTGTATTATTTCTTTGTCTCCTCTTGCTTCACATGACACTTTGTACCCTAGTGACAATAAATAGCAGAGAATAGATTACTATGGGGCTGATTTGGATCTGATTTGCACATTTGGTTCTTCTTTTAATGCATCAGCTCCCACAAAAAGGGTAAAATTGTTTCTCTCTTAAATACACAGTTCCTACTGTGTAATGGAAGATAAGAAAATTAAATTAAACTAATAGCTAGTATTTATTAAGCATTTATGTCAGGTATGATAATTAGAAGTACATTATCAACATCACATTCAGAATGAGCATATTATTAGCACAGGCTTCACAGGATGAAGGTGGGCATTTAATGCTGCTCTGTAAATTATGAAACAAGAGCAAAATAAGAATTGGAATGATAGGGGAACCAGATGAAGGTGATGTAAGGATCAGGTTTATAATAACTGTTCCTGATAAACATAATTCTCTCTGTGGAATGATTCAAAACATAAAGTATGCAATGGTTAACTTATTAGTTTCAATGAAGGCAAATTGGCTTTGGAAAAAAGAATCCATACTGCAAGGCATGGTGTATGGATTAGGGGCAGAGAGGAAAAAAAAACAAATGAAAGGTAAAGAATATACTTTTTGTTTCTGTTTCTGCCTGTAGCCACTCCTGTACTCTCTGTGAAATCATGTGCTGTGTGCCTTTGATCTTGCATATTTTCCTTGATCCAATCAATGTATTTTTTCCCAACTAGTTCCACTTATCCCGAGGGCAGCTGATTCAACCATAGGTCTGAATGCTCAAGCTTAAATAATATATATTTTAACTTGTTTTTAAAGAAAAGCTTTGTAATTCCTATAAGAAATGAATCATTAATTTTGCCATGACATTATATATGAAATCTAAGCAGTCGCTCTTCAACACACTCCAATTCAGAGGAGTCTAAAGTTCAGCAAACCAAGCTCATGTAGTATTAGATTTGCCCTTTACAAAAGGTCAGAATATTGTTCAATTGATGCCAACATCCATGCACTAAATGAAAAAGGGGCTGAGAAGGTTGGATGCAGTTAAGGGAGGTACAGTGTCCATTCATGAGGCTCTTTAGACATTGCAACATCATGATCCCAGACAATCTTTTTTGACTATAGAGTGTAAGAGAATTCTGACACTGGATATTGGTACTGGCAACATAACACTCATTGAGATTGAATTGGTGAACTTAGTTCAGAGTTTGAAAATTCATAGTTTTATCCTCCACTGTCAGATTTTAGTTTGTTCATTTACCCTTGAAGAATTGTAACAGAAGGGAGATTTACTTAAGGTCCATTTTTAATTAACGTAGCTGCAAGGTTAAGATTAACACTCATGATCTAAAAGGCTTGGTATGGTATTAAACTAACTGTTTGAAAACAGATTTCTGAATTATTCACTTTGTCAAAGTAGCAATATATTTCCAAACCTCAATAAGTGACCTTTCTCCCCTCTCCTGACATGGGGGATTATAATTGTCCTTTTTTTCCATCATTTTAATGTTTGTGTATGGGTAGAGTGATTTCTCTGAATGCTAATTAACAACAGAGCTCTCAAAATATGCTTTCCATTTTTTGCTTGGTTTCTACTCCGTTAGCAACATTCTTTCTCCTTAGCTATTGCTTCTTCCTTCATGTACTTGTATGTAGTTTACTCTTCCCTGACACCATGATTGGTAGTTTATGTTATGATGACAGGTTTATCACCATTAAAAGTGGGAACTTAGTGCCTTACATGTTTTGACTATAAGATCTTCCACTTCTTTCACCTGCCAACATGGCCACATTGGAAGCACAATTCTGTCTTCATGATGCCCAGTGCTATTCCGAATTTCTTGTGATTTATTCACATACATACTGAAATGGTATTTCTTTTATATTTCCGTGTGTCAATGCAGATGGCTGTAGTATTCATTGTTCATTCTTTTAATGACTGACAGCTGATCAGAGGGATTCATAGAACCTGAAACACTAATTTATCTCTGCATCCACACTTCACAGTACAATACTCAAAGGGGTTCCAACATCCTACTAGAAGTTTGGAAAGAAGAACACAAAAGGCCTCAGGGAATATAAAGAATGGGTTTGATTAAAGACTTACCATAAACCTTATTCCATTTCCATGCTGTTAATTTTTGTTACTTGATCAATTACCTTAGGTGAGAAAAGTGTTTAATGAATTGGGATAACTGAATGTTAGGTGCTATGTTTCTGCACTCTCTCCCTCCTTTCTCCTGTCTTGCCCCTCCCCACCTTCTTGATACTCTTCTTCCTTCATCGCTCTGTCCTTCCTGTTGGAATTTCACCTTTGTTTCTGTTCCTCTTAGTTTTCATAAACTATTAGAGTTCTAATTTGGCCCTTCTAATGAATTGTGTTGTCACAGACAGAAAGGGTCTGCTTTGATTATTATGCTTATTCTTCTGTGACTTTACCAATATTCAGGGAGAAATATGGCATATATACATACATATTACACAATATATATCACACACACATATATATATATATATATATATATATATATATTACACAAATGCATATATATTACACAACAAAGGAAATTGCTATATATGTAAAATTTATCTGAACCTTGCTGACCACTGATTCTTTCTTTTACATAGTAAAGATAGGTAGAGGGTGAAATGAGATAGTTTTAAAATTTAATTTGTTGAGCAAATACTTTCATTCTCATGGATTGACTTAGAGCTCACCAGGTACTATTTCTCCAAAATCCTATGAACTTCTCTTATCACCCTAAGATGGAATCACCCCTAGGAGATCTAGAAGATATATATCTTCTCTCTCACATCTTTGAGAAAATCTTGAGGAATTTCTTTAGTCAGACCATTATCATGTGTCAACACAACACAAACTGAGACCATGATTCTGAAAGTAGAGAAGCCAGAAGATATATGAGATTCCTGTACTACTTTAACTGTTTGATGAAAATATGCTAAGCCTGGTATTGAAAAAATTAATGTACTTATATCCCATGGCACTTGAATATTAATTGTATGTTAACATATTGGAAATCATTAAAAAACCTGAACCACAATACCTTAGGAACTACATGGTAACATGAGAATGAAGTATCTTTTGATGCAATGTCTTTATCAAGATTAATACATCCTAAAGAATTTTGGATTTATAAATATGTAAGTTCCATGCTGTCTCATTAACAAGAAACAAAGCAAGGACTGGGAGAGTTTAGAAAAATTAGATTTGTCTTTGTGCGATATAAAGGATAAGCCCAAGTAAATTGGGAAAATGGGGGAAAGTGGCATAGAAAACCAATACCATATGCTGAAAAGAAAGCATTGACCTTGCTTTCTTAAAAAAGCAAGGTAGACACTTGTTTAATATGGAGGAAATATGAGATTGTAGGGCAATTTTGGGCCTCCATTCTTCCTGGGAACTTTCTGTGTCTGGCCCATGTGGAGAAATGGAACAGAGTCTAAGAGGGTTATTGAAGCCCTTGAGTAGGAAGCAAATGGCAGACTTTTGGACAGCTTCAGAGAGGCAGCTCAAATTTAATCTGTTGTGAATCAAGGACTTTATAGTTTTTGGGGGAAAGAGAGTTGCAGTTTCCGGGATGGGTACATATCATTGGCTATAACTTATGGTAGTGAATAATGTCTCGTTGGCATGTAGAGGCATTCCAGGAATTCCAGGTGCTTGCTGGACAGGTTCTTATGAGAAGAAAGTAAGTTGTAATCTCACATGTAATCTCACCAAGGCTACCTGACATGAAGGTAGGGGCTTTCATGTTCTGCAGACCTGGTCAGAGAAGAGGAAACCCTGCTAGTAAAGGTAGTCTTTCGTTGTGCCCTGAGATCAATGAGCTATCCAGACATGGCATATTTTGATATTAATTAGCAGTATTTCCCCACATGTAATGATTGAAATTTTTAAAATTGGTTAATGGAAACAACATTATGGTACATAGAGCTGGTCTAAAGGTAGTTCTTATGTAACCGTCATACTCAAGAGCTTAGTATACAGAGTGCACACTTCTTTAAAAATGTAGTCTATGTTTTGCATATTTACTTTTAGACCTTTAGAATAAAAATATTTTTACTATATGATATTAAGAGGAATATACATTATAAAATGGTATATTTATAAAATGAGATAACATCGAGCACCAAAAAAATAAAGTTGCAAAACAGTTAAACTTAGAATGTAATATTAAGCATTATCATTCAAACCTAGAAGGAACACAGATATTTGTATTTTCTCCACATACACAGATCCAAGCATATGTATGCATACATGTATGTAAACAAATGAGATGTTTGAGTATAGTATAACATATGGAGATGTCCAAGGAAGAACAATACTGTAATAAGGACAGAATATAGAGAGCAAAAACATAACATGAAAGAGCATATAAAAGGAATCATTTTCCTCTTCCAAATATGTCTTAGTACATATATGCATATGTGTATAAAATATATGTATAAAACAGCACACGTACACACACAATTTAGTGTGGTAGGTCAGTCATAGAAGTGCAATTGTTGGCAAAATCATAAACCTTAGTGAAATTCTATATCTTTAGAATAGTTATTCAAACTGTAGAGTTCGTTGAGATAGATAAAACTTAGGACAGCAGAAATAATATTAGAGAACCTGCCTTAAAATAACTGTATTGTGGTTTCATATATGAGTTATTTTCATGAACAAGAAAGAGGAGGAGGAGAAATAGATGAAGGTGAAAAATAAAAAATAACAACAATAACAGAAAAAGGACAAAAACTTAGCTCTAATGACAGGACACAGATGTACTGTCCTCCTAAAGTCATTTTATTTTAATAAGATATATCACATATATCGGTAACTCACATTCTTTTCTGGTTCTAGTTGTGCCTATATTCAAAATAAGACATTTCAAGTCTCTTCTGCCCTGCATTTTATCTCTTGAAACTACTGCCTGCTTAACTGAATGTTGTTCGTACTAGAGTGCCTGACTTAAAGGATGCCTGTTTCTTTAGGAAATCTGCCCAGTTTTTATTGCCCATTTCCTTCCATTTTCTTTTCTCTGGCACATAGACTACCTGGTTTCCAAAATTGCCATTTTATCTGGATGTCATTTAACCCACAGTTCATTATTTGCTCTTCTTTTAAATGTGTTTGTGTTAATTTCCTGAGAATAGCCTCACTGCCAGCTGGCCTGTTCCCTGCGGATTTCCATGACCAAATGTCACACCTAAGTGCCTGCGCCTTCCCTGATTTCTGCAAGCATTTGTTTAGACACTATCAATCATTATCTCACAATATAAGCAGCAGCTTTGCAAATGGAGAGCATGACTGGTCCGGTGATTTATGCTTTTGGAAGCCTGTGTCTTTCTCCTAGTGTGAATCACAAGGGCCCACTCTTATTTTGCCGGTCTGCTCTAACTGCCATGGCTTATAGGAAGAGAAGGCTAAACTGCCAATATCACAGCCTTGTTCCTTTCCTTCTTCCAGCATTTCCTTATCAGTTGTGACAATATGCCACAATTAATGATAGCAGATACACACATGTTTGATACCACATGCATCACACTTAGGCATGATGGATTACCAATTAAGGAAATTACTTCTGTCATTACAGAGTAACATCTGAACTTTGAAGTTAGGCAATTTCGTTGGCTAAGGTTCTTCTATGAGTTCAGATATAAATATTGAATCAGGCAAGCTTGTTTAGGTACAGAATAGTTTCAATAGTTAACTTCTTAGTATTTCTGGTGCTGATTTTCAGTTTCTCCTCTGTCTGTCTAGGGGCTATTCATATCATCAGATTTTAAGGTTAGATACACATATACAATATGGAGCATTTTGGTTCTGGTGAATTCTATTTTTAGCATGTCTTAGTATATAGACTATTTATGACAGCAGATAATTTGTAATAATGAGTAATTTTGAAATTAGTAATTTACCTTTGATGAAAGATACTAGGTAATATGTTTCTCATGAACCAAGTAGCCTTGAAATAATGAGATTCCATCTGGATAGTGGTACAGTCTACAATTCCTCACTATCAAGGCATTCCCAGCAAAACCAGAACTTTGGAAAGTCTTCCACGTAATCTTTTTGTTTCGCTTTGTGTGTTCAGGTGTGTGTGTGTGTGTGTGTGTGTGTGTGTGTGTGTGTGTGTGTGTGTGTCTGTGTGTCTGTGTGTGTCTGTGTGTGTCTGTGTGTGTATGTGTTTGTGCGATTTAGTTGAAGGTGATATTTTCTAACTCTTGATCAGATCAAACTAAGAAAATTACAATGTCTTAAATATAGTCAACCATCACAGTTAACATAAATATTTTTATGCATTTCTAAAACAAAAACATGATTAGAGCATCAGAACTTTGTGCTAACCCCCAAAATGTAGAGGGAAAAATTAATACATCTACACTCACTGAGGGCAGTGTATCCATTTTTTGTTATTATTTAATAAACATCGGTCTCAATGGAGCTGTGGTAAGTTTCAGCTGTTTTCAAAGGTAGACTGTATTGATGTCCAAAGGCTCACATATAAAAGGAACATATTTCCACATGGATAGTGACACCTTCACTGAGAGCAGGCTAAAATGAAGAAAAATTTTATGGAAGAGTGTTAGAATCCCACACCCATGACAGCAAAGGAAGGAACCACAACCATAGCTTTATTTTAATTTCCTGGTGGGTTCCTCTAGTAATTAAACATTTTACTTCTTAGGAAAGTACCCACTGAACATTATTACATGAACTCTCTTCCTCTTTGATGTTGAATTATTTTTAAATACATGTAAAATTAGTAAATGTAAATTTAAATGTAAAATTCTGAGTCATAGAACGGGGCAAGCAGAACGTGTGATAAAAATGACTTATACTTCTACATATTAAGAGTATATTCAAGTTATTACAAAAAGTTTAAAGAACTCCTTAGGAGCATTTGCAGACATTTGAACATATTTCATTGTCTTAGTATAAATTATCAATTATGAAAAAGTAGCTTTTCCTGAAAAACAGTTTTTTTTGGAATCTATATATGTAAATATGCTAGGTCCATACTGGGATATGTCAGAAGTGTGCTTGTGTGAATTCTCAGTAATTTCATTTTACTACTAGAACTATCTCTTCCATCAGACTTTCACTTAACTTACTTAAACAAATATTTGGTGTATATTTTATAGGCTAATAGCCGAATGTAACCCCAGAAGTTAAGTGTTAATGTACTGATAATTATTGATCCATTTATTTGCCATGCCTAATAAATTGCAAATGCATTTGTAAATGTTGGTTGTATCAATGCTTTCATGGCAATGAGATTCAAGAAGAACATGCTTATGAGTTAAACATAAATTAACAGAAATTCTATCTACCTACATTCAAACTGAATACAAGGCTGGTTCCCTAGGTCTGTTTTAGCCTAGTGACTTTCCAGTACTTTAAAATATGCTGTCCCCTTTTTATATTTTAAAAGGTTGTCAAAATGAAAATGGCTACTGTGAATATACTGATTTATTCAAAATTTTTAAGTGACAAAGCAAATATTCATCCTGTATCACAAATTCACAGTATAACTTTGTAAACAAATTTCCAATTTTCTTATAAATAATGCTTAGTGCACACCTCTTTCTGTGTTCTTTTTTCTAGTGGGATTTTGCTAATACATGAGATGCTCAAATACAAGTTCACAAAGAGAACAAATAAATATTTTTTCTTTTAGACACACCAAACCAGAAAATGAGCATATAGAATTTTCTTATGTAGACCTTTCAACCATGTAAATTTGATTTTGAATATCTCAAGTCTTAATAACAACTGAAATCCTACTACATATACATGCATGCGTGTGCAAATGACACATTCATACATATACACAAGCTTACAGTCTGAAGATAAAACAAAGAACTGAATGTGTGTGAAAGTCATATTTACATATTACTTCATTAAGTGACTATGAATACTCTGTTAGCTCTTCATGCTTCTTGGCTTAGTGTGGTTATGAAGAAGGAAGGGCATGTATCACTGAATTTAAAAACTGCAATTTTTATTCCATCAAGCAGTGACAGCATGATTTATGTCCAGAGAATCAGGTAAGTCCTGGATGTTACGATCAGACAGTGAGTGTTCAAAGGATAGCACAGAATCTTCCTAATGTAAATGGGTTTGTAATCCAGAATTAAATTATAAAACAAACAAAGAAACAAAACAAAAAACTTAAATGTGCTAGTAGAAATATTATTGTACTGGGCAGTTCTAAATATATGTTGAATTTGTTTCTTTTGGTATTGTGTACTAAAGGTAGTGTGTGTGTGTGTGTGTGTGTGTGTGTGTGTGTGTGTGTGTGTGTGTGTGAGTGTTTTCTATGAGGTCAAACATATTAAGTTCTTCATGAAATCCAACCTGTTTCTTAAAATTTCAAATCAAATTCAAGGTAAACACAACTTTAAAGTGTAATCATTCAACTATTTAACTAATTCACCATATATAATTTTGTAAAAATCTAGAATCTACCTAATTTGTATGAAAAGAGATGATGGAGAATTGGAGGTAGGTGTGGCTGAAGTGTGACAATGTCTGGTCATTCGCTGTATGATCACTGTGATGCAGAGGAGTTGAATTAGAGTGATATTTCCTCAATGAATTTAGGTCATGGCATGACAAATATGAATAATGACAGGGGTTTTAATATTCTGTCACATTGTCCTTCATATCCTCTTCGGTGACTTACCAGCCTACTCATTTAATATGCTAGTGTAGAGCATACTCTCTTTAGTTGAGAACTCTCGTAATCTTTCTTTCTCCCTTCTTGTTCTTACTTTCGCATTGCTGCTTCCCTGTATTAAGGAAGCTACAATAGCCATTAAACCCCCATCTCTTCAGTCTTCTGGTGGAACAGCTGATCCACATTGCAAATATCTCCAGCAGTTTCAGAACACATCAGGTGGATGTTCTTTTTCACTCCAGTAATTCCAGTAATACAGCATTTAAAAAAAAAAAAAAAAAGCTCCTAAGTGTTTTTTTTTTTTCTGTGTATACATTATGATCTTGATCAATGACATAGAATTTGAAGCCACACTAAGTTAAAATTTGACCAACTTAATTGCCAAGTATGTAACATCTGGAACACTCCTTCATCAGCTAATTGATATATACATTATTTAGAATTGGGGACTGATATGTAGCAAAATTTATCCAAGCTTACTAATATTGATGGACAAACTACTTTGTGTGTGTATGTTTGTATCTGTGTGCTTTCTTTGTTTCTTGTTTTGTATGAATGGTGCCGAAAAGAACTGCCAGAAATTATGGACAATAAAATTAAAGCATTGAGCTAAGGAGATTAAAGCATCATGCAAATTACAGATAGTGTGGAAGAAATTACAGTCTGCAATATATAACAATGGTTCAATGGTGTTTTGAACTGTGTAAGGGGACAGCCTAGGAGGACCTCTTATCACCATGTCTCAAAATTCACTAGATTTTGATTTGAGAAACTTGTTTGAATTATCTGGAAATGTGAGCACTTTCTGACTCTGGAGAAACTAAATGGCATGTTAATATGTTATCTAAGGAGCATATCTAGACTGGCATAATGATTATGTATACATACTTTCTTGTTAAACTGACAAGTTATTGAAGTAGACTTCATAAAGAATCTCTTTACAAGAAACACAGACCACTCTTCATATTTTACAAATTAGTCTCAATTGTTGCCTATCTATTCAGATGAGAGAAGGAAAATAAGAGAAATACAGAACCCAAAGAGACTGATTCGTGTACAGAAAATAACTTGTGGAGTTGTGATCCATTCTTCTTCTTCCTGAGTTTATAATTGGATAGTTGTTGGAAATCAGAAATTTTAGAATGGTCAGAGACTTAAATCATATCAGCACTCACAAGTTTGGATAAGTTGCCCAACCTCCTGGGTCTGCAAATATTGGCTGGAAATTACACACACACATAAAACTTCTGGCAGTTGTAGCCCTCCTCCTGGCTGGAAGTTCAAGTGCAGAGACGCATGAAATTGAACAATGATAATAGTAAAAACTTCTCTGAAGCCATTTTGGAGCTGCAAAATGTAGAATTTTCGGTTTATCTTTTCTAGAGAAATGACTAGGGTAAAATATTTTAGTCAAATAGTTTCATTGTCCTTTCCTATTTCTCATTGTCTCTTATGGCATGATATTTTACTACTTTGTTAATAAATTCAAAGTTCGGCACCACTGAACTGATAACCTCTTAATTATTTTGAGTTGGATCGGTCCATTTTTTGCTTCACAAGACCAATGAATTTTGTTCTTTTTTATGAATTTGTGCTGTGAGGAAGCTGGTAAAAAAAACACTGCATAAAGAACAATAAAATTCACATAATATGAATATTGGCTCTGCATTTCATGACATCCTGGACTTTTCTTTGTGTTATTATTGGAGTGAAAGCTCATCTGTATCCAAGCTTCAAGGCACTTATGGAGAAAGAATCTTTGTTTAAAAAATGTGCATGTGTGTGTGTGTATATATATATATATATATATATATATATATATATATATATGTGTGTGTGTGTGTGTGTGTGTGTGTGTGTGTGTGTGTGTGTGTGTGTGTGTGTACATATATGTATATGTATATATATAGTGTATTTGCAATAACCAGTCACTGATTGACCCAACTTGAGACCCATTCCACGTGAGAGACCCAAACTCTGACACTATTAATGATACTATGCTCTGCTTGTAAGCAGGAATGTAGTATAACTTTCTCCTAAGAGACTTCATCCAAAAACAGATGGAGGCCGATGTAGAAACCCACAGTCACACATTAAGTGAAGTCTGGATAGTCATGTGGAAGAATCAGGGATTGAAATAAGCAAGAGGAAGGAGTTAAGGACATCACAGGAAGACACACAATGTCAAGTAACCTGAAACCATGGATGGCTTACAGAACCTGGGCTACTAACCAGGGACCATGCCAGAGATGGAACTAGATACTCTACACATTTGTAGCAGATGTGCAGCTTGATGTTCTTATAATTCTCCTGAGTCAAATGGGCAGTTCTCCGGCTCTGTTGCCTGACACTGGCTCCATTTCCCTTTTACTAAAACTGTCTTATCAGTGCACAATCCTGCTGAAAGATGACTCAGAGTGGGGAGGTATCCAATAGGGGTTCTCTTTCCTTTAAAGGAAGGAATGGGGCAATACAGCAAGGGATTTATAAGGGTGAGACCTGGAAGAGAGAAGTAGGGTGTATGTAATCCCCAGAGATGCGCCAACATACAATAAGGCCACATGCTCCACCATGTTCACAGCAGCCTTATTTATAACAGCCAGAAGCTAGAAATAACCCTGGAATACAAATCAGCTATTATAAAAATTGACTTTATGAAATTCCTAGGAAAATAGATGCATCTAGAGAATATCATCTTGAGTGAGGTAACCCAGTAACAAAAGAACAGACATAATATGCAGTCACTGATAATTGGAAACTAGCCCCAGAAAGCTCTGAATACCCAAGAAACAACTCACAGGCCATATGAAGCTCAAAAACACAAAGGCCAAAAAGTGAAAGCCTCAGTCCTTCTTAGAAAAAAAGTGTATAGCACCCTTTCAGAGTGTTTACACCTAGACCTTCAATCATTAATAATTCAAGAGCTAAGAATATAGCCTTGTGGCAAGTTTTGGTATTCAAAAATCATTATATTTAATCTATACACACCAAGAAAACTTTGACTGATTCCACGTTATGTTCTGTTCTACATGTACTTTATGATTATGATAACTAGTAAGATTTCAATTCATACTATCAAACCTTCATAAGAGTCAAGTACTGACAAAAATATATTCATATAGTTTTATGCCAAAATGCGTTTAAAAATCTTTACATGTATCTCTCTTTTTTAAAATAATGTTTTAAGAGAACCAAAGAGAGAGAGAGAAAGAGACAGACACACACACACACACACACACACACAGAGAGAGAGAGAGAGAGAGAGAGAGAGAGAGAGAGAGAGAGAGAGAGAGAGAGAGAGAGAGAAATACAAAAAAGTGAATGTCATAGTAACACAATTCTGAACATAATTTGAAGCTGTGACCTCCACATGCTTGTGTGAATTAACTGTGAAAATAATATGGACATTAGGATTTTGTAGATGGTAATTTTTGTTACCACCTCAATAGTAGAGTATAATAACTGGTGGAGTAAAACTAACATTACTGTGGCCATTATATCTATCAAAGCATGATAGATCTGGGATTCTTGAAACCAGCCTCTATGAAGTATAAAAGAACAAACACAGTTTATCTCATGGAAGGTATAGAAAATGGAAATTCAGGGGAACTATTATTTTTGTCCCTTATTATATTTTCTCCTCTCTAAAAACACTAAGAATTATTCTAACATATGAATTAAAAAAGCAAGACTGAGTGAGAACTTTGTTAATCTTCTAAAACAGAATCCTTGTAGTATTCTTAACAAAAGCAAATGAAAACCATTGGCTGTCAATCACTTCACAAAGTGACAGATCCTCCTCAGAGAAGCTATTTCTACTGTGGCAACACACCTTAGTGTTCCCTTTGGGACTACTTAATTTGAAGCACTTCAGTTATGAGTTATGAAGGATTCAAGATGGCAGAAGGGAAATGGTGAACAGAAAAATTTAGTCACTTTTTATCTATGACTTCATATTAGAGTTAACAAAATTCCTAATAGTGTTAACCAAGTTTATCCTATGTATTCAACCTCAAGAACACAATCTATTTTGAAGCTTCGATCATGAATGTTCATTTAAAAGTTTCTTCTCACATGGCTCTTGCTTTGTCTTTTAATGCATCATGATTTTTCTTCCTTAAAGTTATTTTCACTTAGTTGAATATTATCCTATATAAGTAGATTACAGTCAGTAGAAATTTCTACAGAAATATTCCTTCAAAATAAAAACAAGTTATTTAAACTCACCAAGGGTTGTTTTATAATAGTACATGTCCAACCTGGAGTCCTTTAGTTTAGTTTATAAAACATCAGATCATAAACAGATAGATAACACACACATTCACATAAATGCAGAGAGGGGAGGGAGGAGAAAGAGATTTTATGGGCTATTAGTAACTTGAATTGCTTGATGTGAATTTAATTAAATTGAATTTTGAAAGTAACAAATTTTAAAACAAAAAGAACCACTATTGCCTCGTTCACTTTGTGTAGGGTTAGCCAGTGGGAAAACTGTTCCACAGCACTGCAGATTCCTTGCAGCACCAGGCATTCTTTATAAGATAGTTAATGTGCCACCAGTCAGTTGGTGGAAATAGTTTCTGTGTTTCAGACTAAGTGTGTTTTCATTCAGCTCATTTGCACTTCAAAGCTAAAGTCGATAATTCCTACACAAGTAGGTGTAATTTTGGTTATTTCCTTTTTGTAGTATATGAACACAAGCTGGGAAAATCTCTAAATTCATTTGAACAGGGCATTACCGGCAGGAACCTGCAAAACTGAGACTGTTAGTTATTGGGAAGTATTATTGCTATGAATAAATCCTTAGGGAATGGGGTCTACAGATAAACACCATTTGTTCTCTTTTTGTGATCAATAATTTTATTGCATAAAACATTGTGGTGTTCTATGTTTTACAACAAGTTTTGAAATTTTATCTTCAGTAGAAAAGTAGGAACGTGAATTGACAAACACATCCTGTGTATTTTCTAGACTAAACAGGGAAACAGGAGGAAGGAAAGTGGGGTGGGAAAGTTGGGCTCTAGGGCATCAGAACAATATGGTTAGTTTACTATACATGACTCCAAGCAATGAAAAAGCTGTGTGAGCAGGCAGTTATTTATAACATTATTCTGAATAACAGAGATCAACAAAATCTTTCTCATTAATGCTATAATGTACTATAATATCATGTAGTACCTATGGAATGTAATTTGTCTGTTCTGCTGTTTTGTTTAATTCCAGATTCTGCTTAAATGTCCTAAGCATTTGTTTTGTGTAATGAGACAATAGAAACCAAACAGTAGAGAGTATGGACTGAAAGGAGTTATGACATGCACAAAAATTTTATAAACTCAAGACAGATAAAATTTCTGCATTGAAAGGAGAAGGAGAAGTGTGGTACACCTGAACCTTAAATCATTAATAATCCAAGAGGTAAGAATATAGCTTTGTGGAAGTTTTTGATATTCAAAGATCATTATGCTCAATTTATATAAACCAAGAAAACTAACTGTTTCCATGGTATGTTCTGTTCTACATGTACTTTATGCTTATGGTAACTAGTAGGATTTCAGTGCATGCTATCAAACCTCTAAAAGAATTAAGTACTGAAAAAATATATTCATATAGTGTTATGCCAAAATAACTCTAAAAATCTATTCATGTTCATATATCCCTCTTTTTTAAAAAGAAAGTTGCAAGAGGAAAAAGAAAAGAGAGCGGAAGAAGAACACAAAATTCCACTGATCCTTCAGGAGTTGTCATCGTCGTCACAAAAACTATGAAATACCTTGGTGTGACTCTAACTAAGCAAGTGATGGACCTGTATGACAAGAACTTCAAACCTCTAAAGAAAGAAATTGAGGAGGATCTCAGAAAATGGAAAGATCTCCCATGCTCATGGATTGGAAAAATCAACATCTTAAAAATGGCCATCCTACCAAAAGCAATCTACAGATTAAATGCAATCCCCATCTAAATTCCAGCCCAGTTCCTCATGGAATTGGAAAGATCAATGTGCAATTTCATATAAAATAACAAAAGACCTAGAATAGTGAAATCCATCCTCAACAACAGAAAAACATCTGCAGGAATTACTATCCCTGACCTCAAGCAATATTACAAGGCAATTGTGCTGAAAACTGCATGGTACTGGTACAGAAATAGGCATGTGGATCAATGGAATAGAATAGAAGATCCAGAAATGAGCCATCATGTATATGGTCACCTGATTTGTGACAAAGGAGCAGTAAACATTCAATGGAAAAAGGACAGACTAGTCAACAAATGGTGCTGGTCCAACTGGCACTCAGCATGCAAAAGAATGAAAATAGACCCTTTCTTATTTCCTTGTACAAAGCTCAAGTGTAAGTGGATCAAAGATCTCCACATTAAACCAGATACACTGAAACTATTAGATGAGAAAGTAGGGAAAACCTTAGAAAACATAAGCATAGGAGAAAATTTCCTGAACACAACACCAAAGGCTCAAGCTCTAAGGTCAAAGATTAACAAATGGGACCTAATGAGATTGCAAAGTTTCTGTAAGGCTAAGGACATCGTCAAGAAAACAAAACGGCAACCAACAGAATGGAAAAAGATCTTTACCTACACCACATCAGATAGAGGCCTAATATCCAAGGCGTACAAGGAACTCAAAAAGCTAGACACCAGAGAATCAAATAACACTATTAAAAAATGGGGTACAGAGCTAAACAAATATTTTCAGTTGAGGAACACCAAATGGCCTAGAAACATCTGAGGAAGTGCTCCTCATCCTTAGCCATCAAAGAAATGCAAATCAAAACAACCCTGAGATTCCACCTCACAGGAGTCAGATTGGCCAAGATCTAAAACTCAGATGACAGCAGATGCTGGTGAGGCTGCGGAGAAAGAGGAGCACTTCTCCACTCTTGGTGGGGTTGCAAGCTAATACAACCACTCTGGAAATCTGTCTGGCGATACCTCAGAAAATTGGATATAGTACTACCTGAAGACCCAGCTATTCCACTTCTGGGCATATACCCCAGAGACACTTTAATACACAACAAAGATATATGCACCACAATGTTCATAGCGGCTCTATTTATAATAGCCAGAAACTGGAAGGAACCCAGATGTCCCTCAGAAGATGAATGGATACAAAAATTGTGGTACATATACACAATGGAATACTACTCAGCCACCAGAAACAATGACTTAACCAATTTCTTAAGAAAATGGCTGCATCTAGAGAATATCATCCTGAGTGAGGTAACCCAGTCACAAAAGAACAGACATAATATGCAGTCACTGATAGTGGGATGCTAACCCCAGAGGCTTGCACTCCCCCAGAAACAACTCACAGACTGTATGAAGTCCAAGAAATAAAGAAAACAAAACAAAACAAAAAAATATTTACAAAACAAGAAAACTTTAACTATTTCCATGTTACATTTTGTTTTACATGTACTTTAGCTCATTGTAACTATTAAGTTTTCAAGGCATACAATCAAACCTTGAAAAAAATCAAGTACTGACTAAAAATATATTCATATAGTTTCATGTAAAAATTATGTTAAAATATGAAAAAAAGTACTGACAAAAATGTATAATTTTAAGCAAAAAATGTTTAAAATCTGTACATTTTTCCTTGTTTTGTAAAATAAAGTTGTTTTATAAAAAAAAAATAAAAATTAAGTTGCATGAAGAAAAAGAAAAGAGAGGGGAAGAAGAACGCAAAATCCCACTGATCCTTCATGAGTTGTTGCTATTTAGAGGCTGCTGAGAGAGAGAGAGAGAGAGAGACAGACAGAGAGAGAGACAGAGAGAGAGACAGACAGAGAGAGAGAGAGACAGAGAGACACAGAGAGAGAGAGACAGAGAGAGAGAGAGGGAGGGAGAGAGAGAGAGGGAGGGAGGGAAGTGGTAGGGAGGGAAGTAATATTCTTTAAGCATGTGAATGCCGATATTTCTAACATACTCCATTGGACATACACACATTTAAGAATATGTAAGTAGCACTAATGAGAACACAAAGTGGAGTGGCAATGAAACATGGTGGGGTATTTACATGGAGATGGAGGAAGAGATAAATACAATATAGAACATTTTCATAGAAATTAATAAAACATCTGTAAAAAATTTCAGTACTACTCTAACTAGTGGGTTACATTTTGTATCATATTTCATGTCAACATTACAACTGACAAGTTTAGGTCATTCAAGATTCTTTGTGTTGAAGGGTTTTCACCAGAACATTTTAGTGATTATTGGTGTTTGAGCAATTAGAGCACATGTGTGACCATTAGCTCAAGATACTGGATTAATTTTGCTTATTTTTTGTGTTATATATTAGTCATATTATTTTTTTATTTTTTGAGAATTTTACATGTGAGTTGTATATGTACTTTATTCCTCCATTTTCTCCTCCAATTCTTTCAAGAATTTCCAACCTCCTCTCATATTCCTGATCTCTTTTAAAATGAGTATTACACATATACACGTATGAATATGCATATGTATATAAATACAGCCTGTTGAGTCCACTTACTAGTGTTGAGAGATAACTTCTTGGGATTGTAGTACCTATGAGGGCACTAATTCTGGAGATGATGGATTCTTCTTTCATTAGCCATGCTAGATGAAGAGACACAGCTGTTCATCTAAAGATGGGCCTTTGTAAAAATTCTCTCGTCCAGAAGGACATGTCCACAAGTTTTGTCATATTGCCTGTCTTACTGAAATGACCAAATTTTTGAGATTTATTAGGTGTTATTCTCTGTCATATGTAGAAGATAGTGTCTCACACATGCTATCTTTCTGATCCTCCAGCTCTTCTTCTTTCTCTTTCTCTTCATTTGCCATTTTTCCTGAGCTTTAGCTCTAAGGTTTTATTGGAGCTGTAAAGCATCCTTTGAATTGGAAACTGTAAATAGGTAGGCATGTAAAACATAAAAATTGATAATATAGAAAAAATGTGTTCATTTTTTAATTGAATAAAATTAAGGGACAAACACATATAACGTTCAAATTATTCAATAGGCTTTTCAGATTTCGCTAGTAAGGACAGGTCTTAAATGATGTGTGATTACTGGGTGAGAGCTTTTATACTTTACACAATTATGTTTCATACCTGTAACAAAGCAATATACTAGTATCATTTTCTGGAATATATAATTAGTGGATTCTTTCAGATGTACCTGGCATTTCTCAGGAAGACACTTAATATGATGAAGATACCCTGGGTTCTTCTTGACCCCCCACATGACGCCATTCTCACATCTTTTACATTTGTGTCTCTCACTTTATAACCTTCATCTTAGTTTGAACTGAGATTTAATTTTTAATGCTAGTTTATTACTTCAAATGTGTCTTTCTTCATGGAACCTTACCTCCTATGCACATTTGCTCTTCTAGAATCTCTCCTCATTACTTTGAACTTAGTGATTTCTTGTTAGCAGTATTATGTGAGTTCATACTGAATACTGTTATGAATGTTATTGCACAGTGTCACTAGTCTTGAAACATCAAAACACCTTTCTAAAAGTTCACACCTATAACTCTCATCATGGTCTTAAAACAAGGAGAATCAAAATCCATGTAATTTTCTTTGAATGCCATACATTTGTGCCACACTATATTAAAATATGGTCAAATGCTTTAAAAATACAGGAAAATGTGGAACTTCAGGCCCATTTACAAGACAAGAAATTTAGGCTGTGACTGATAAAGAAACTATGCAAGGAAATGTTGATGTCATGGCTAGAACTCACAAAATATATGTCTACCTTATGTATGCAGAATATCTGTTCACTTGATCCTTCTAAAAACTTAATTTCTGTTTCTGTTTTTATCTTATATTTTTGATGTTATGTGTGTGAGCACATTTGTGTGTGTGAGCACAGGTGTGTATGTTTGTTTGTGTATATGTGTTGCATACATATATAGTCACACTTTAATAGCATGAAGATGCAGAAGAATATGCCAGGTCAGGCATCTTCCTCTACTGTTCTTCACTGTATTTTGTTGAAACAGAATTTCTCTGCAAACTGGAAGCATTTTACAGCCACTACAAAGCTTACATGGCAAGTTTCTCAAACCACAACACCAAGATTGGTTATAGGATTATTCTCATGCCTGACTTGTGTATAGAAGCTGGAGACTCAACCTTAGGAACTCACACATGAGTTGCAAGTTTTCTTCCTTCTGATCCAACTCCATTGCCTGATCCTTTCTCTAATTGAGATGTAACAACTTCAAAGGTCTTCTAGTGTGAGCGAAATGAATTTAGAATGGTCTCCAGTGAGTCTCATTAAGTTTGTTCCAGGCACATCAGTCTGCCTTTGGTGGCCTTTATTTCTGTTCCTGTCATCACATCAAGGCAAGACTGACTTCCTGCAGCCCTTTCTTTGTAATGAAGTCCCATATCTTTAAGATTTTTATTTGTCCCTCACTTTAAACTGAGGTTTGTGTGATGCTATTTATTTCAAATATGCAAAGTTTTTATTCTTTATGGTTTAATTAGTGATTATCATTTAATGAAGAGAAAGGGTAAATTAAAAAAAAATTAAAATGGTTATCAAAACAATTCTGTTGATGGCTAGATCTATTTTATCCTAATAGAACTCTCAGGGAATGAGACATTTTTTAAGTTATCTAGCATCCCCCTAAAAATAACATGGATACAACCTTGGAGACAGTGTGTGTGTGTGTGTGTGTGTGTGTGTGTGTGTGTGTGTGTTTCTATGTGACCTTTCTTAAGGTCACAGCATTCAAAGATGCAGCAATAACATATCTTAAATCCTTATCATTACCAACCTGCATATTGAACTCACCCATGACACACAAAAGTTTCTAATTTTTCTTTTAATACAATCTTAGTCCAGAGGAGAGAAGAGCTGTTCCTTTACCTCCAATGTATGTGACAGTTTCTGAACTCTCATTTTTCCTCCTTGTCAACAAATCATCTTACCATTTCTTTTATATTTTTGAGTTGTTTTTCAGAGCTGTTAACAGAAATTATTTCATAGAGAATATAAAAGAATATCATTTTGTCATTTACTTGGAGAAGAAAAAAGCAAGAAGAGACTGTTCCCTCTTTGCTAGGTTTGCAGGCTGAAGGCAAACGCTGGAGATCATAAATTACTGCACCCAAAATACAGCAACCGCTGTTCCAGGCAGCTCCACCAGAAGTAGCAAGCCAAGCCTTTCCACTCAGACTTTCCTCTGATTAGCAGGAAAGAAAATAGTTTGAAAATTCATCGACTCCCTCAAACTTATGGGTCTTAATGAACTAGGTGAACCTAATCATTCCATTATATTTAAAAGAAAAGCTGGACCCTAATGATTCTTAGACATAACCTATTTGATACAGTAGTTCCTTTTAATTACAGAATTCCCCTGAGAAACCACTAGAAGCTCATTATTTCCTAGAACTCTCCATCCCATGGTATTTTCATTTGTTAGGAAAGTCACCATCTCATTGAGCTGGGGCAACTAACTGTTAGCATGGGATTTATGCATTGGTCAAGTCTCCATCATTGGTGGACCATTGCTAATTATAGTGACACTGAAGAACAGAAGAGATAGAGGGAATTCTAATCAGTGCCAGCCATGTGATGAAAATCATGAAATAAAAGATTCACAGCAGTTTAATTTCTCATTTATTATCAAAGACATGAAATCTTACAGAAATTGCTAATTCTATAGTTATACCGAGAGACTGTGAAACTGTGTGTGTGTGTGTGTGTGTGTGTGTGTGTGTGTGTGTGTGTGTGATTCTGTGTGACCTTTTTATGGTCACAGCATTCACAGATGCAGCAGTAAATTATCCCAGGTCTTTATCATTAATAACCTCTATATTAGACTCATCCACAAAATCCAAAAGTTTTCAATTTATTTTTTAAATTAATTTATTATGTCATATACCACATTTCAACTGCTGTTTCCTGTCCTTTAGTCTGCCTCTGCCTCATCCAACTTTTCACTATCTTGTAACTCATTTCCTTTCAGAAATGTGCAAGTCCCCCACTCTGGGCTATTACCTAAACACAACATATCAAATTGTAATAAAATATGACACCTCCCCTCATATTAAGGGTGAACATGGCAAACCAGTAGGAGGACAAAGGTCCATAAATTTCATATTGACTTTAGAAATGGCCCCTGATCTTTCTCTTAGAAACACCACACAGGACTGAGCTACACTGTAGCATATACAGAGGGCCTAGCTCAGACCCATGCAGGCTCCCTGTCTGTCAGTTTAATCCTAGTGAATGTTTATCAGCCCAGGTTCCTTGATTCAGTGAGTTTTCCTCTGATGTGCTTGACCTGTTTGACTTGGAAATAAACACTACAATTTTTCAGAAAGGAACTGGAAAAAAAAAAAACATCTGGAACAAGGCTTAACCAAACCCAGAAAAACATTATAGTCCTTTACAAGTTAAAATTAACTGAGAAGTAAAGCACAACCATGCTACAATCTGCAGACTATGTATCAAGGAGGGACACATAGATCTCCTTGGGAATGAGAATAAAATAGATATTGTGGGTGAACCAGGGACAGGTGAGAATTTGAATAGGAGAGTTCAGAAGGTAAGAAGATAGAGTACAAAGGGAGACAACTAGAATTGGTGGGGAAGGGTCAATTTGAGATATGGTGGAAACCTTGTACAATGAAAATCCTCAGGAATTTATTGGGTTACATGATCTAAGAATTCTATTAATACAGAGCCTGAACCAATCAGGTACTGTTACCAGGAAATTCGTGCAATAGAGGGTTTGTTATAGTATATCCACCACAAAATCTTAGACCTTCAATTTGTTCTAGCTGCGTAAAGGCCAAACAGAAATTTTGGGAGTAGTTAACCAATAACTGGTCTAGCTTGAGACTCATGCTAGGATAGAGACTTCACCTCTTACATGGTCTGGAGGAGCAGAACCCAGAGAAAGGATCATCAAGAAACCTGAGATAGAACCAAACACATTTAGAAAATAAATAAATCGATGAAACGATTCCTAATAGTACTCTACTATTCTCATATGCTAGTGACTAATCTAATTGTCATCCATGATGGAAACAGATGTAGAGAACGACAGCCAAACATAATGTGCAGTTTAAGAAATACTGATGAAGCTGTAGAGAAAGGATTATAGGAGCTTCTAACTTCTTAACTTTCATGTATGTGTGTGTATATATATATATATATATATTATATATATTATATATATATATAATTTGTATGTGTGTGTGTGTGTGTGTGTGTGTGTGTGTGTGTGTGTCTATCTCTCTGTGTGTGTGAGAGAGAGTATATATTTTATTGGGTATTCTCTGAATTTACATTTCAGATGTTATCTTTTTCCCCAATAGCATCCCCCCTTATATTGTCTGTTTTAGGTAGTTCTTTTCTGGGTTATGTTGATAGTCTACTTAAAAATGTCCTAATTGATAGGATTTTCAGCCAGAACAAGGGACTATTAGATAACATTTTAGAAGTTTCTGGGTTTTTAATCTGAATACATGACAGCTTAAATTTCAAATGATACTGTAAATTTGGCATGGCAGGTAAAGGAACTATAAGTTTGCGCTTCTTAACCAAGAGTCTGTGTTTTCAAAAGTCATTGAAAAAAAGGTGATAATAATACCCAAAAGATAGGAATGGAAAAATCATATTTGAGTGGATCTTAAGTGATTTGCAAATCTGAAAATTTCCTTAGTTGCTTGATACATCATCGACAATTTCCTTTGTGAATCTAATGGAAATAACTTAGTTTAAACGCTTTCTCTAATCTGTCTGAGGAGTGGCCTGGCACAGTCTTATATCCACCTCCTAAAATTCAAAGTAAAGTAGTTCATATCTGATCCACTGTTTTGTTTGAATCTAACAGCCACAGTTAAGCTTCTGAAAGGAGATATTGTTATTAAGAAAAGTTGGAGCTAGATAAAGGACAAAAGGCAAAAAAGAGCTGTGAGGGTGACTGAGGAGGTAAAAATTAGGGGAACAGAGGATCTGGGTGCCACTTGAACAGACACAGAAAAAAATTAGGGGAACATAACAGCTCTTTGTAGAGAAGTCATGAATATTGATACCTCTGTGAGTTCTCGTGCAAATGTAACAAATTTGTTGAACAAGAATGGATCATTCACAAATTGAAGAGGTTGATGTGAAAGAAAGTTAGTTTGATGTCAGTGAACTCATATACATTCTAGGTAAATCACAAAGCAGTGTCCAAAGAAGTAAACAAACATCTGTCTCTCTATAAAAGGAGAAAATTAAAACAGTATTGAAAATTAGACTCATAAAAAGATGTCACAGACAATAGATTAATAATAACAATGGATGCCAAAATGGCAACACAAGGAACCTCAGGTCTCTCCATATTCAAGTTTTTTCTGAGGCCTTTTCTATGGCTTTTTGTGTCTCTTGATGTCTTTTAGCTTTAGCAATATGAGTATTTTCAAACTCCTCTTGAACCATAAAATTTTGCCATTATTATATGTTCTTTAAGTTACAACACTTTTTATTAAGCATTGTTTGTTTAGAGGCAATTTTTACAATTTAATTCATGGGTGTGACATGTGTATGGTACAGAACTCGTAAATCTATACACCTTTAAGTATGTTTAAAAAAATTCTTCGAAATATACAATTTCAACTGTTTAGACCTTATTCTGTAGACAAAAACCAAATTTCAGTTTTCAATGTACCTGTACACAATGGGCAAGTTCAGTTTCCTGATTAATCAATATGAGTACTTTTTCAGTATTCAATGATGCTGGAGGTTTATCTCATTGTATTGCCACCAATTTATGTCTTCTGTCCAGCTACTAGCTAATATTTCAGTATATTGTCAGTAGGTTATCATGTCTAGGGTCTTTCGTTTTTTAATTGAACAACTTTATTTTAAAAAACAAAGATATTATATAGATTTTGAAAGCATTTTTGCATAAAAGTATATGAATACATTTTTGTCAGTACTTGATATTTTTAAAGGTTTGATAGTATGCATTAAAATCTTGCTAGTTACAATGAGAATAAAGTACATGTAAAAGAAGATGTAACCTGGAAATAGTCAAAGTTTTCTTGGTGTGTAAAGATTAAGCATAATGATTTTTCATTTTGTTTTTTTGGCCTTTGCTTTTATTGAACTTCATAGAGTATGTAAATTGTTTCTGGGGTGTTCAGAACTTTCTGGGGTTAGTATAAAATTATCAATGACTGCATATTATGTCTGTCCTTGTGTGAATGGTTTACCTCACTCAGTATGATATTTTGTAGATGCATACATTTTCTGAAGAATTTCATAAAGTCATTTTTTTTCTGATAGCTGAGTTGTATTCCATTGTGTAAATATACCACAAATTTTGTATCCATTCATCTACTGAAGGACATCTGGGTTCTTTCCAACTTCTGGCTATTATAAATAGGGCTGCTGTGACCACTGTGGTGCATGTGTCTTTGTTGTATGTTTGAGCTTCCCTGGGGTATATGCCCAGAAGTGGAATAACTGGGTCTTCAAGTAGTACTATGTCCAATTTTCTGAGGAACCACCAGACTGATTTCCAGAGTGGTTGTCATCAAAATCTTCAGGGATTTGCTCATTTAGTTAATTTCTATTAAAATTGGAATAATGTAAAGAGTTTTATGATTCTGGCTATGAAAATTTATGAAGATTTCAGGATACCAAGGAAATATTTTTCAGCCTTAAAAACAATCTAACTTTGCTTATATGAAACATAGAGTGTATTTAATTACAACAGAAAGTATAATAGTGGGTACTAAGAGCCTGAAGGAAGAAAAGGCAAAGCAATTGAGTAAAGAGTTTTAGGTGAGGAAAATGGAAATGCTCTGGATGTGAATATTAAGATGTCTTAATTGTTACCATAGTAGAATGGAGCCTTTGGGATTTGATGGAGTCACAAGTAATCTATCTTTGAAGTCATTTGTGTCATTGTAAGGACCAAGAGAGGCTTTCTGTCATTTTTTATTGTCTTTCTGTTTTTCTTTTTCTTTCCTTAGGAAACTGTTAAGAAGAGCTTCTCAGGATCCTAGCCTAGGATTTTGGAATTTCCCTCTCATAATCTATAATGAATAGATTTCTCATCATGTCTAAATTATCTATCTCAGGTAATTAGATTCAGCAGGTATTATCCTGAGGACAATATTTGGAAGTGCAAATTAGAGCATATATGAAGTTCTACATGAGTCTTTGTTATGATTGGTCCCATTAATATCCATGGAGAGAATAAGGGTGGCCCACAAGCCACACAAAACATTAAAAGTGTACACAGGATGCTCAAGAAAAGTTTAAATAGAATACAGGAGATATAGCAAGGTGCATGAGACTTATGGGTTCCTACCCCTTTTCTAAGAACTGAGTAGCTAATGATTGTTGTGAGCAGATGCTGTTCATCAACTCTATAGACACATATTGCATAGCCTGTGATTATGTCCTCACACATGCTTTCATATGTGACCTCAATAAACAATCAGTTCTTCATTCCAAACTTTGTAGTAATTCTTCTTATGGTCTATAGTCAGTCACTACAGAAGTCAAGTGATACTCATCCATATCTGCCCAATAAAATTTGTCCCATTCCCAGGAAATATATTTGATTACTTTCTGCTTACTGTGCAAAGATTACTTTCACTGCTAGGTTTTTCTTCATCTCAGAAATTAATCCAGTCACTAGAGAATTAAAGTGATCTGGTAGATATTTGCTGAAAAATAGCCAAGCAAGGACATGGGTGAGTTCCATTGTAACAACTGCAAGATGCAACCTAGTTATTTCATTGCCTTTATGCACACAAGTGTCATGATTTCTTTGTATGACCTATCTAAGATCTATTTGACCTTACTTTATTTTCCCCTCTTTATTGGGTATTCTCTGTATTTACAATTCAGATGTTATCCTCTTTCTTTCAATCCAATCCCCCTTTCCCCTCCCATCGTCTCAATGAAGATACTCCTGCTCCCAAACTCCCTCTCCCACCTCAGAACCTTGGCATTCTCCTTCACTGAGAAAACAAGCCTTCCCTGGATCAAAGTCCAGTCTTCTCATTGACACCATAGAATGATCTCCTCTGAGGCATGTGCACCTGGGGCCATGGGCCTCTTGATGTGAACCCATTGGTTATTGTTTTAGTCCCTGGGAGCTGAGGTGGGTTTGGGTAGTTAATAATTTTGTTCTTCAGAAGCGGTTGTAGAGACTTTCAGCTTTTTCAGTACTTTCTCTAGCTCCTTCATTAGGGTCCCTGTGTTCAGTCCAATGGTTAGCTGCAAGCATCCTCCTCTGCATCAGTATGGCTCTGGCAGAGCTTATAAGGAGGCATTCATATCAGATTCTTGCCAGTAAGCAACACTTGGCATCAGCAATAGTGCTTGGTTTTAGTGGCTGCATATGGGATGGATTCCCAGGAGAGGCAGTCTTTGGATGATCTTCTCTCCTACCATTACTCCACTATTTGTCACATTGTTTCCTCCCATGAGTCTTTTGTTCTCCACCCTAAGAAGAATTGAAGCATCCACCTTCTATCCTTCCTTCTCTTTGAGTTTCATAATTTCTGTGAATTGTTTCTTGGTTACTCAGAGCTTTTGGTCTAGTATCCAATTATAAGTGAGTACATACCATGAGTATTCTTTTATGACTGGGTTGCTTCTCTCAGGATGATAGCTTCAATTTTGATACATTTGTCTAGGAATTTCATAAAGTCATTGTTTTTTGTTTTGTTTTTTTAGTTGAACAAATTAATTTAAAAAAAAACAAAGATGAATGTACAGATTATAAAAGCATTGTTACATAACAGTATATGAATACATTTTTGTCAGTACATGATTTTTTTAAAGGTTTGATAGTATGCCTTAAAATCTTACAGGTTACAATGAGCATAAAGTACATATAAAACAAGATGCAACCTGGAAATAGTCAAAGTTTTTTTGGTGTGTAAAGATTAAGCATAATGATTTTTCATTATTTATTTGGACTTTATTTTTCACGGACTTCATATAGTCTGAAAGTTGTTTCTGGGGTATTCAGAACTTTCTGGGTTTAGTATCCAATTATCAGTGACTGCGTACTATGTACTATGTCCAATTTTCTGAAGAATCAGCAGACTGACTTCCAGAGCTTTTTGGTAAGCTCTGTGCCCCATTTTTAATAGGATTATTTTATTCTCTGTTGTCTAACTTCTTGAGTTCTTTGTATACCTTGGATATTAGGCCTTGATCAGATGTGGGGTTGGTAAAGATCTTTTCCCAATCTATTGGCTGCCATTTTGTTTTCTTGACAGTGTGTTTAGCCTTACAGAAAATTTTCAATCTCATTAAGTCCCATGTGTTGATATTTGACCTTA
Organism: Micromys minutus; assembly: GCF_963924665.1. NCBI lineage: Eukaryota > Metazoa > Chordata > Mammalia > Rodentia > Muridae > Micromys > Micromys minutus. The sequence continues at coordinate 15,194,172 of NC_137977.1, forward strand.
GTGCACAAGCCATTGGTGTTCTGTACAGGAAATTTCTCCTGTGCCTATGAGTTCTAAGGTTTTCCCTACTTTCCCTTCTAAAACTTTCAGTGTACCTGGTTTAATGTGAAGATCATTGATCCACTTGCACTTGACCTTTGTACAAGGGGATGAGTAAGGTTCTATTTTCATTCTTCTGCGTGCTAAGTGCCAGTTGTACCAACACCATTTATTGAAGAGGCTGTCCTTTTTCCACTGAATGTTTACAGCTTCTTTGTCAAAAATCAAGTGACCATATATGTGAGGGGCCATTTCTGATCTTCTATTCTATTCCATTGATCCAAGTGCCTATCTCTGTTCCAGTACCATGCAGTTTTTAACACAATTGCCTTGTAATATAGCTTGAGGTCAGTGATGGTAATTCCTGCAGTTGTTTTCTTGTTGTTGATGATGGATTTCACTATTCTAGGTCTTTTGTTATTTCAGATGAAATCGTAAATTGCTCTTTTCAACTCTATAAATAATTGGTTTGGTATATTGCTGGGAATTGCATTGAATCTGTAGATAGCTTTTGGTAAAATGGCCATTTTTATAATGTTGATCCTGCGATCTATAAGCATGGGAGATCTTTCCATTTTCTGGAATCTTCCTTAATTTTCCTTTTTTAGAGATTTTAAGTTCTTGTCATACATGTCCTTCACTTGCTTAGTTAGAGTCACACCAAGATATTTCATATTGTTTGTGACTATTGTAAAGGGTATCTTTTCCCTAATGTCTTTCTCCACATGTTTGTCCTTTGAATATAGGAAGGCTACTGATTTGTTTGAGTTAATTTTATATTCAGCCATTTTGCTTTGCTTGTTTATCAGCTCTAGAATTTCTCTGGTGGAATTTTTGGGGTCACTTACTTACACTATCATGTCATCTGCAAATAGTGATGTTTTTACTTCTTCCTTTCCAATTTGTATCCCTTTGATTTCCCCTTGCTGTTCAATTGTTCTGGCCAAGATCTCCAGTACTATGTTGAATAGGTAGGGGCAGAATAGGCAGCCTTGTGGTGTCCCTGATTTTAGTGGGATTGCTTCAAGTTTCCCACCATTAAGTTTGATGTTGGCTGTTGGTTTGTTGTATATTTTTTTTAACAATGTTTAGGTATGGGCCTTGGATTTCTGTTCTTTCCAAGACTTTTAACATTTAGGGGAGTTCTATTTTGTTAATGCTCAGCCTAGACCATTCTGCTCCTCGGCTACTCACAGTACAGTCTCACCAGGCCTGCATCCTTGTATCTCCACTCTTCCGTGTGTTAGATGGCCTGAAGTCATTGTTTTTAAAACCTGAGTAGTACTCCATTGTGTAAGTATACTACAATTTCTGTATCCATTCTCTGTTCAAGGACATCTGGTTTCTTTCCAGCTTCTAGCTATTATAAATAACACTGCTATGAACATTGTGGAACATGTGTCCTTGTTAGATGTTGGAGCTTCTTTTGGGTGAATGCCTAGTAGTGGTATAGCTGATTTTTCAGGTAGTACTATGCCCAATTTTCTGAGAAACTGCCACACTAATTTTTAGAGTAGTTGTACCAGCTTACAACTCCACCAAGAGTGGAGGGCTGTTCCCCTTTCTACACATTCAAGCCAGCATATGCTGTCACCTGAGTTTTTGATGTAAGCCATTCTGACTTATGTTAGGTGGAATCTTAGGGTGGTTTTGATTTGCATTTTCCTGATTACTAGAGATATTGAGCATTTATTCTGCTGCATCTTATCCGTTAGATATTCCTCCATTAAAAATTCTTTGTTTAGTTATGTTCCTCATTTTCAATAGGATTATTTGATTCTTTGGAGTCTAACTTCTTTAGTTCTTTGTATGTATTGGATACTAGCCCTCTAGCAGGTGTAGATTTGGCAATGATCTTTTCCCTATCTGCTGGCTGCCATTTTGTCCTTTTGACAGTATCCTTTGTCTCACAGAACCTTTGAAATTTCATAAAGTCCTGTTTGTCAATGCTTATCTTAGAGTATAAGCCATTGCTGTTATGTTCAAGAAAAATTTCCCTGTGCCTATGTTTTCTAAGTTTTCCACCACTCTCTATTCTATTAGTTTCAGTGTACCTGGTTTATGAGGTGATCTTTGATCCACTTGGACTCAAGCTTTGTACAATTATATAAAAAAAGGATCAACTTGCCTTCTTTTGAATGATGACTGCCAGTCTAATCAGCACCATTGGTTGAAGAGGCTGTCCTTTTTCCATTGAATGTTTTTAGCTCATTTTTCAAAGATAAAATGAACAAAGGTGTGTGGGTTCATTTCTGGGTCTTCAATTCTATTCCATTGATCTACTTGCCAGTCTTTGTACAAATACGATGCAGTTTTTACCACAATTGATTTGTAATACATATTGAAGTCAGGGATTGTGATTACCCAGGAAGTCCTGGTTTTCTTATTATTCCTAGGAATTTGTAAATTCCTTTTTCTAAATCTAGGGAAAATGACTTGGAATTTTGATGGGGATAGCATTGAGCCTATAGATTGCTTTAGGCAAGATGATCATTTTTACTATAGTGATACTTCTAATCCATTAGCATGGGAGATTTTTCTACTCTTTGAGGACGTCTTTAATTTCCTTCTTCAGCCACTTGAAGTTCTTGTCATAAAGTTCCTTCACTTGCTTGGTTAGGGTTGTATCAAAGTATTTTATATTCGTTGTGGCTATTGTAAATAGTGTCAATTCTCTCATTTCTTTATCAACCTGTTTATCTTTTGAGTACAGGAAGGCTATGGAATTGTTCAGGTTAATTTTAGATCCAGATACTATTCTAAAGTTGTTTCTCAGTTGTAGAAGTTCTCTGGTGGAATTTTTTAAGGTCACTTAAGTATACAATCATATCATCTACAAATAGTGATATTTGACTCCTTCCATTCCAATTTGCATCCCTTTGAGTACTTGTTGCTGTCTGATTGCTCTGGGTAGGCCTTCCTGTACTATATTTAATAGGTAGAGAGAGAGAGGGCAGCTTTGTCTACTACCTGATTTTAGTGGAATTTTAGTTTGGTGTTGGCTGTTCACTGTATATTCCTTGTACTATATCTAAGTATGGGCCTTGAATTTTTAATATTTACAAGACTTTTAACTTAGAGAGGTGTTTATTTTTTGTCAAAAGCTTCCTCAGAATCTACAAAGATGATCATGTGTGTTTTTTTTTAAAGGAGGCATGAGTTTGTTTGTATAGTGGTTTAGGTTGATGGGTTTCTGAATATTGTATATTTTTGTATCCCTGGGATGAACACTACTTGATCATGGTGAATGATTCTTTTGATGTGTTCTTGGAATTGGTTTACAAGAATTGTATTGAGTATTTTCACATCAATGTCTATAAGAGAAATTGGTCTGAAGTTCTCTTTATTTGTAGTCTTTGTGTGGTTTAGGAATGCACAAAAAATGTGGCTTCAAAGAATGAGTTGGATAGTGGTCCTCTGTTTTTATTTTGTGGAATCGTTTGCAGAGTGTTGGTATTGGATCTTCTATGAATGTCTGACAGAATTCTGCACTAAACCCATCAGTTCCTGACACTTTTGTGGTTGGGAGACTTTTGATGATTTTTTTTTTCAATTCATTTAGGGGTTATGGGGCTGTTTAGATCGTTTATCCTATCCTGATTTAACTTTTTTTTAGCCTGGTATTTGCCTATAAAATTGTCCATTTCCTCCAGATTTTCCAGTATTGTTGAGGATAGGTTTTTGTATTAGGATCTGATGATTTCTTGAATTTATTCAGTTTCTGTTATTATGTCTCCCCCTTCATTTCTGATTTTGTTAATTTGGATAAACTCTCTGTGCCATCTCATTAGTTGGTCTAGGTGTTTATCAATTTTGTTGACTTTTTCAAAGAACCAGCTTCTGGTTTGTTGATTCTTTGTATAGTTCTTTTTATTTCTGCTTGATTAATTTCAGTACAGAGTTTGATTATTTCCAGCTATCTACGGCTCTTGGGTGTATCTGTTTCCTTTTGTTTTAGAGCATTCAGGTGTGCTATCAAGCTGTTAGTGTATGCTCTCTCTAGTTTTTGTTTTTGCTTTTGTTTCTTTTCTTTTTTTTTTTTTTGTTTGTTTTGTTTTGTTTTGTTTCTGAGGTGCTCTGAGCTATGAGGTTTCCTCTTACAAATGCTTTCATTGAGTTCCATAAGTTTGGGTATATTGTGCCTTCATTTAATTTTTATTTTAATTTTCATTTTTTAAAATTTTAAACAGTCTTTGATTTCCTTCTATTTTTTTTTGACAAAGCTTTCATTGAGTAGAGCATTACTCATCTTCAATGTATATGTGGGTTTTTTTTTTTTTTTTTTTTGCTGTTTTTGTTGTTATTGAAGACCATCCGTAGTCCATGGTTGTCTGATATGATGCATGGGATCATTTTAATGTTCTTTCATCTATTGAGGCCTCTATTGTGACAGACTACATAGTAAATTTTGAAGGAGGTGCCATGAGGTTCTAAGAAAAAGGTATATTTTTTTGTTTTAGGATGAAATGTTCTATAGATACTTTAAAATCCATTTGGTTCACAGCTTCTGTTATTTTCACTGTGTTTCTGTTTACTTACTACTTCCATGATCTGTCATTTGATGAGAGTGGGGTGTTGAAGTCTGCTGCTATTATTGTCTGTTGTATAATATATGCTTTGAACTTTAGTGGAGTTTCTTTTATGAATGGGGGTGCCCTTGTATTTGGAGCAGAAATATTCAGGATTGAAAGTTTATTTTAATAGATTTTACCTCTAATGAGTAAAAAGTGTCTTTCCTTATTTTTTTGGTGATTTTTATTTGAAAATTTATTTTATTCACTATTAGAATTGCTACCCCAGCTTTTTCCTTGGGACCACTTGCTTGGAAAATTTTCCCTCAACCTTTTACTCTGAGGTAATGCCTATCTTTGTTGCTGAGAGAAGTTTCCTGTATGCAGAAATATGATGAGTCCAGTTTATATATCCAGACTGATCTCCTCTGTCTTTTTACTGGGGAATTGAGTCTATTGATGATAAGATATATTTAATGAGTAGTGATTTTTGTTTCCTGTTATTTTTATTGCTTGAGGTACAATTATGTTTGTGTGCCTTTCTTCTTTTGGTTTAGTATCAAGAGGATATTTTTTGTTCTTTCTAAGGAATAGTTTCCCTTGTTGTCTTAGAGCTTTTCATTGATTATTCTTTGTAGAGCTGGATTTGTGTACAGATATTGTGCAAGTTTAGTCTTATTTTAGAATATCTTGTTTTCTCCCTCTAAAATAACTGGGAGTTTTTCTGGATATAGTAACCTGGGCTGGCATTTGTGTTCTTTTAGGGTGTATATGTCATCTTTCTAGGATCTTGTAGCTTTCATAGTCTCTGTTCATATGTTTGGTGGAATTCTAATTAGTCTGTCCTTACATGTTACTTGTCCTTTTTCCTTTTACTGATTTTAGTATATACCCTTTGTTTTGAACACTTGGTGTTGTGACTATTATGTGTCAGGAAGAAATTCTTTTCTGGTTCAATCTATTTGGAGTTCTGTAAACTACTTGTATCTTCATGGTTATCTCTTTCTTTCTTTTGGTTATAGGAGTTTACTTCTATAATTTTGTTGAAGTATTTACTGGGCCATTGAGTTGGGAGTCTTTGCTTTCTCCTATATCTATTATCCTTAGGGTTAGTATTCTCATTGTATCCTGGATTTCCTAAATGTTTTGTGTTAGGAGATTTTTAAATTTTTACATTTTCTATGACTGTTGTGCCAATGTTTTTTTATGGTACCTTCTGCCCCTGAGATTCTATCTTCCATCTCTTGTATTCTCTTGGTGAAGCTTACGTCTATGACGCCTAACCTCTTTCCTAGGTGCTTTATCTCCAGGTTTCTTTTTTGTGTTTTCTTTTACTGTTTCCATTTACATTTTTAGGTTCTGGATTTTTTTTTCCATTCCTTCATTTGTTTGCTTGTGTTTACCCGTGTTTCTATAAGGGCTAGTACTTCTTTTTCTGTGTTCTCCTGTATTTCTTTAAGAGGGTTATTCATGTGCCTCTTGGGACTCCCTATCTTCAGTATGAGGCACAATTTTAAGTCCAAATCTTGTTTTTTCTGTTGTGTTGGGATATATACTACATGCTGAGGTGGGAGATCTGGGTTCTGACGTTGCCACATTGTCTTGGTTTTAGTTTCTTAGATCCTTGTGCTTGCCTCTTGCCATCTTCTTAGATTTGATGTTAGTTGATTTTGTCTCTGAATGGAACTTATCTTTCCTCTATTTTGGGGGGCATGTGCTCCAGAGAGAGATTGATACTTGGTGTTCACCTCTTCTTGTGCAGCCTGTGAGTTCTGGAGGTGATGGGCCAACACTAGCTCTGGGTGCAGATGGAGGCCTGAAGGGCACAGATGCAAGCAGTAAGGTGTTGCATGCTCCATGGGAGTTCCTGGAGTCCCCTCCTCAGATAGTCAGTAGAGAGAGTGTGTGAGCTCACTTTGTGGGCTCAGTAGGGAGAGTGCTCCTGTGTCTCCTCTGTGTGCTCAGTTCTGGAAGTCCTGATATGCATGTGGCTCTGGGCTCAGGTGGAGGCTGAAGCAGTCTGATCCCAGACTGTACTGCAATCCCTATGCCCTGAGAGTTCCCAGAGGTCTCTCCCTAGATAGTCAGTGGAGAGAAAGTGTGGGCTCACCAGTGGTCTCAGTAGGGAGAGCTCTTCTGTATCTTTTCTTGGTGTTCAGTTCTCTGAGGACAGGCAACTAGTTTTTATTTTTGGCCTTATTTTAATTATTGATCATTTTTAAAATCATTGTAGGATTTCTCATACTCTCACTATACCCAAGGTTGTGCAATATGAGCACACATACACACACACATACACACACACACACACACACACACACACACACACACACACTCACTCACACACACACTGATAGCATGTTGGTTCCTTTTCCAGAAGACAGAATCTTGATCTGAGCCTTTAATTCTTTACCCTGCATCCACCCAAACTGCTTTAAAAAATAGTTCCACATTTTTACACATACAAATTTTATTCCTTAGTAATTTGTCCTTTAAAGTCAGCACTCTCTGCTTCTTCCATCCAATTTTTTAAATAATTTCTGACTATAGATTCTTCAAACTCTTACTCTGCCAATGTGTTGTTCCTGGTCATTTTCATTTCTCAATAATGCTTTGAATCTAATATTGGATGATGGCCTTTCTCCTCTTCTCTTTCTTATTAAGGTTTATGGGTTTAATTTGTTTTTATTCTCTCTCATTTTATTGAAAAATGGAGGCAAACACTTGTGGGTATTGGTTCACCACATTGAACCAGAGATTACTACAGGCTCACAGATCTAAGTCTCATTGCCCCCTGTTGCTCCAGCTGAACTGTTTACACTGGGAGGCAGAGCTGAGAGATTTGGATATCTGCATATGAGAAGAAATTCACTCTATCCTAACCTTAACACTATACCATTCGTAATGTTTTTCTTTATATTTTTAAAAAATGAATACTTGTGGGGTAGAATGGAAAGTAATAAAACTCATGATTTTACTCAGTATATCCCTCCTCTGTCTTTGTATCATGTAACTTATATTAAAAGATATTATCTAATTAAATATAACATGTTTGTTCCATATAATTCTTCTCATATGTATGTTTTCATACCTGGCCATATGTCTCTGGTATGTACATGTAGATATGTGAGTCCCATAAAATTGGTGAGAAAATAGACCATGAATTTATGAGAGTACAGGGAAGAGTATGGGGATCTTTAGAAATAAAATTTAGAAAGGGGAATGGTAAAATGTTGTAATTGTTTGTAATCTTAAAAATAATATAAAACATACCTCAGAAGAATCTCAAATTTATTTTTGTAGTTTCTAGTGTTTACAACTAGTCTCACATTTTTTGCTCAGTTCTTTGAAGAACACATATGGTGTCCCCCCAAAATGTTTTTACAAGGCCTGTAAGTCATTTATTGGTGTTTAAATCTATCTTTATTGGAGTATAAAATCCAGTCTGCTTAAAATGCCTAGCACAGAGAGCAGCTGGACTTTCCTAGTCCACTCAGGCCTTCCTTCTGTCCAAACTCTGTTATTAACTTACCCTTGCTTTTTGTGTGTGTGTGTGTGTGTGTGTGTGTGTGTGTGCACTGATGTTCTTGAATTATAAGGAAGCACTTTTATTTCAGCAAAATGTTTCAACATTTCTCTTTCTGTAGTTCCCTCCTAGGTCCTATCGCTTAAATCAATTGGGGCTGCTGTATTCACAATTATTTATTTCAGTCCAGTGGAGTATATATTATTTCTTTTAAATTTTCTCTGCCTATTCTTTGTTTAACATTTAGAGTTGATGCCTAATATGGACAATAAAAGAAAATCAGGACTGTATCTGTTATGATATAAATATAATGCACTTAAACACTAAATTAGTTTTCTTAAATATTTCCCAATTCCCCCCTCATTTCTTGTAGGAATGCACATAATATCTGTGTTGGTCGCCCTCAGTCCTTAACTCCATACATCCAGAAAGCAGGCACTTTGGTAAGCCTGAAGAACATTATCCTGTTATCTTTAACAAAGGTGCTTCTGCCCACTGTGGATACAAACAATCAGTGAACAGGACACTAGGTTGTATAAATAAAGACATGAAACGGAACAGCCACATGTGTTCTCTGTACTGTGAGTGTACTTATAATATGACCAACTGTTGTAAGCTCATGTGTTTCTGACTTACCTTCAGTATGAAAAGGTACTCTTGATCTTTCACCCAGAATAAACCTTTTCTTCCTTTAGTTGCATTTTTCAGAATATTTTTCACAGAAATAGGAAAATAAACCAATAGAGTATAATTGAAAAAAAATTCATGTGTCTGCTAATTAAAGAAAACAAGTTATGCTGCAAGCATTCTTAAAGTTGAGGATACAGTAACATAGTGGGGACCATTGCAAAAGTTTCTGAATCCTGGCCAGCAAATATGGAGATCAGGGTACAGTATCAGGTATTGTGTACAATAACAATTGAGAACCTATTTGAAGTTGAAATTTAACTCCTAGTTCATTGACTGATTATCTTTACAAATAAATTATTCATGCAGTTATTCAAATTCTGGGGAAATAAATAATGCTGAGGAGATGATGGGAAATTCGTGGAAACCAACTTTTGTACATTGTAGAAATGACAGTAAAGTATAAAAGTTAGTGCAGATATAAGGAAAACAGAAAAGAGAATGAAGGATAAATGATGTTTCACAGGCTGCAAAATCCATGCTATATTATGGAAGATATGAAAAATACTGGAGTTTTAGATACTATTGTATATAGTCAAAAGCCCATTTTATTCTCAGAGGTGTACACACAACAAACAGAAGCTGTTAGAACAGCTTCTGTACCACACCAGCCTGACCCGTGACAAATGAGACAGAGCTTCCATTATAAAAAAATATTATAAAGAAGTAGGAAACAAATCCTGTTCTTGTTCTCACTGTGCAACAGGGTAAAATTCCATACTTACCAATAATAAAACATAAAGAATGCTATGTGGCAAGTCGTCTTATCCAACTGCGTGTGCGTATCGTTAATGATTACCTCACTTGCTCCTTTATTCTCTTTGGCATTTCTAGGTATTCATTGGCTACCACTGGTCCTCTGTCATAGCTCAGGATGTTCCTTTGAACATTTTCCACTGTTTGAACACTCTCTTCCTTGGGATGAGTTATGGATCCAGTGTGTACTTCATTTATAATGGAGTTTCACATTTATGCTTCTCACCATTAATGTCACTGGATATTAAAAAAAAAAAAAAAAAAAAACCATAAACCACTATTGGCTTTGCTACATTACCCCCTGGGAAGACTAGCTTTTTTCCTGTCACTGCTTTCTGTGTTCTAGAAATCCCCAAACTTCTACATTTCTGCCATCTTTTGTAGGCTGAGGGACGGAATTGAATTCTTGCAAGAATTCCTAACAACTCATGATATGGGACCCAAACATAGACAAGGCCTGGCGGGATTGGTTTGTGTTTGACTTGTGGAGTTGGACTCATTATGAAGGAGAAAGGGGGCTCCATATATGGCTGGCAGGCTTTAGTACTTCATGCCTATGTGTGAAGCTGGGTGTGACAGTCACAAAGACTGTGGTGTGAATAGAGAGATCTGTAGAAAACCTTGGAGGCATTTTATTTGGCTCAAAATTCAAAACATAGAAGCAGGTTTGTTTTAGCAAATATAGAATGCAATTGGTACTTGAAGATACAGCTTTGTCAAATGTCCAGGCCATGTCATGTCAGTAACAACATAATCATGTGTGGGGGTAAAATAAATAGCTACAACAATAAAATATATTAGTATATGCTATCAATTAACCCAACTATAAAATATTTGTTTTAGCTATTAAATGTATAGTAATTATACATATCAATGTAGTATTAAAAGCTATTAAAATGTAATGGGGGAAGGTAGAAGGTTCAATAAAACTGAGTTTCTGAATACTAAAATATATAAATATTTGTGGAAGTATAGTGGCAGGAGGACATGAACTGAGCGTGAAAGAATCTAATCTTGGCCTTACCAACATGAACATAGTTTTGACAAAGAAGCCTATTCATTGATAATGAGTGTGTTTATAAATTAATCCAATGTCCATAGGTAGGTACATCCTAAATTTTCTTTAGAAATCACATTATTAAACATTAATATTTATCATGAATAGCTATATTTATAAATATAGGACATGGCAGGGATGGACAGGATAATGATCAAAAATGAATGAAGGGATGAATTAATGACTTCAGGAAAACAGATATGAAGAAGGAGAAAAGTAAGACAGGATAAATTAAACAGGAAATTAACAACCCAGAATAGATGATAAAAGGCAATCTTTAATTTATACTTATACCAAAAAATGTGAACAAAGGATTTGAATGATTCATTAAATAAAAAATTGAAAATACTTAACATCAAATACTGTGAATGTCATTTGTTTGAAGTAAAGGTTTTTCTTTCACTATAATATTTCAAGGGATATATTTAAATTTCATATTCATTTCAGTCCAGGATTTTCTTATGTATCTGAATGTCACAGTGACAATTCTATCAAAGTCTCACTTAAGCTTTTACTTTTTTTCCTAATAGAAAGTAGAAAATAGACTATTAATTTAAAATGTCAATGTTCTTCCTCTTAAGAGAAATACATTATTGTTTTACAGGATAATGTATACAGCATATAAATAAATACTTTAACATTATGTTCATGATTACATTTTTATATCAGCAAAACAGAAAACGTGATAAAAATAAAATTAAAATTATTCATTACTTGTCGTGTCAGTGTTCTCACCATCTCTTCCTTATTTAGTCACCTGCTCAGTAGTGTTTCAGAATTGGAGTCAATCTGGAATGCTGTTCTGCTCTGCTGCTTCCCTGAACAAGCCAATTATCTATGAAAGTTTCTTCTTGGATGCCCTCAGTTAGCTCTGTTCATTCAATGGAAAACTGGTGGTACTGTGTTCATTCCAAATGACAGGCAAAAGAATCTATTCTGTTGAATAGCAACTTAAAATACAACTCAAGGTATCTGATTTAACTTAGTTGAAATTAATTTAATATAGTTGTCAAAATGCACACAAAGATATTTGTTTGGTCTTCCATGTGATGCCTGATTCACAGAGGAATGTGAGTACGTGACGGTGGTAGGAAAAGGAAAGAGAGAGAAATTCATAATTTGCTTCTGCATTTACACTGAGAGAGACAGAGAGAACGAAAGAGGGGTTTAGGGAGGGAGGAAAGGAAAAAGAAGGAGGGGAGAGAGAGAGAGCAATCTAGGAATCCTTAATTTAAGTCTATACTAACCCATGTAATATTGTAAAACATAAAAAAGTATTTTATCATAATTTTTGTTAGAAAACTTTATTTATGTTTAGATGACTTATCTAACATGCAGATAAAAACAATACATTGATAGTATGTATGATTCAGGTATATATCTCCCATAAAGATTCACTCAATTAGTTTATCAGTAATGTGCCACATCAAATCTATTAATCTTTAGTATACATTTTGACACATATGGTAGCAGACATCACTATAGAAGATAACATTATTCTATGACTTAACAATGTATCAGAGTTTGACATCTTCTGTCCTGGAAAATACAACAAGACTTTCTTGAGAATCCTAACATAAAATGTTTATAGAAGAATGGCCATGAATGAGGACTGAAAACAGAGTACAAACTCAGAGTGTGTATATGGGAAGTATTTGAGAATTAAGTGGAAAACATATAACACACATGATTTCATTCTGGCACTCATTGGTGAATTGAATGAACTGTGCATAGTAGGTAAAAAGCAAGAGCTTTGATGTTTTATGACACACGAGTGTGCTAAAAACATTGAAAGATGAAAGGGAAAAAGAGAGACAAACACATGCTCCATTAATGTAGTCAAACATTTGTTCACCCCAGTGTTGTCTCCCAAAATAAAACTTTAGGCAGTCCCATCTGACTTCATTTTAATGTGAGGCTACTCTTGACCATTCTGGACAGCTTGTTTTTCTTTATTCATCATTTTTCTACCCTACAAATGGGGATCCAAAAAGGTGACCAAACAAAGTCCATATGACATCAAGCAAACAATGCTTTCATATTTTACAAAGAAAGAATTGCATTTTTTGTAGATCTGATGTCCAGAGTCTCCAGAAACAGTGCCAAAGTTTCCATTACTGACATTCATATGTCTTAGACTCAAGAAAGGAAAGGTGCAGATAAAGATCAGAAATATGTGATAGCAAAACAAAAGAGAGTTAAATTGTACAGACTGATGTGTTTATTAAAAGATAAACAGGAGAGTGGATATGTTTTATGGAGGTGTGGTGAGGTATGGAGGAAGAGAATGCCTCCACAAGCCTGTTATAAGGCATCCCTTCCTCCTGAGAAACCAGCCATATGATGGTATAATATAGAATAGAGTGTATTCAGTGTTAGGATCCTGTAAACTCTATCCCGTAGTTACCTGGCACTATAAAAGTCATACTTGCCCCCTGCTAACTCTCTTGCTCTTGCTCTCTCTTGCCTTTCTCCTCTTGCCTTTTTGCTCATATTCCCTTTGTCCCCATCCCCATGTGCTCATGGTCAGCCTCTACTTGTCTACTCCTCTTCTCTCTCTCTCTCAGCCCCTATTAACCTCTTAACTGCCCTCATAATGCCTTGAATAAGGGGGGGAAAGAATGCCTCAACATGGGTCTGCCAGAGGCATCCCCTTAACCCCATACCTCACCACATCTCCATAAAACATACCCCCCCACTCTTCATCTTTTTTTCTAACATTGGTGCCAAAACCTGAGACATAACTTTTCATTTTCTTTTTATAAACTCATCACTCAGGGCATGGGGAGGTGAGTCATAGTAGAGGTACACAGAGGCAGATAAAGAAGGGGAAAGGAAAGGGAGGGGAGTTGGAAGAGTATAGGTAAGGGGAGGAGCAGAGAGGAGAGGAGAAGGGAAGGGAAGGGAAGGGAAGGGAAGAAAAGAGAAGAGAAGAGAAGAGAAGAGAAGAGAAGAGAAAAGAAGAGAAGAGAAGAGAAGAGAAGAGAAGAGAAGAGAAGAGAAGAGAAGGGAAGGGAAGGGAAGGGAAGGGAAGGAAAGGGAAGGGAAGGGAAGGGAAGGGAAGGGAAGAGAAGAGAAGAGAAGAGAAGAGAAGAGAAGAGAAGAGAGAGAAGAGAGAGAAGAGAGAGAATAGAGAGAAGAGAAAGAAGAGAAGACATAGAGGCTTAGAGGCCAGTCCTGAACATGTGGAGAGAGAGGAGGAGGTGAATGTGGAGAGAGTGGGGACAAGAAGGCAAGGGCAAGGGCACGAGGCACCCTCTTCCCCTAAATGCATGTGAGGACAGCAAGCATTGCTTTTATATTTTACAAGTAAAAACCTGCATTTTTGGTAGATCTGCTGTCTGGAGTCTCCAAAAACAGTGTCAAAGTCCACATTTCTGGCACTCATATTTTTCATAGACTCAACCACCACCAATATTCCCACAAAGGAAAGAAAAGGACCATGGCCCTAGAGATTGTTTTAAGAAAGAAGAAGTATTGGAATATGTTTCATTTCATCATCACCAAATGATGAGTTACATGATCACCAAAAGATGATGAGTTGACTTCAATATCAATTTTGTTTATACAAATTGTGTCATACAAATAAGAAACACAATTCTTTGGTTTTATCTACCTGTGATAATGGTGCTAAGCTTTAAGCATAGGCTGACTTATACTTTTTGTTGATAAATAAATGATTATTTATCCTATGTATATACAAATATACATGCAATTTTATGAAATATTTCTTTCTTCCTTTAGTATACTAGATAAGAGAAAATTTACAAGTTTGAGAAAAATCAGTATTTTTTTGTTGGGTATATCCTTACAGTATAGATTTTTTTATTTCCTGCCACTAGGTAACACATAATGCTAATTCAGAAATTGATGCATGTCTTACAGGAGTGTATACAAATCCTCTAATTTATCAATGTAGAAAAGGATCTAATTGTTCCTCTCCCTCCTCCCCCACCCCTTTGTGTGTGTGTGTGTGTGTGTGTGTTTGTGTGTGTGTGTGTGTTTGTGTGTGTGTGTGTGTTTGTGTGTGTGTGTGTGTGTGTGTGTGTATACACATAATCTATATATCACATTATATTCTGTGGTTCCCAGAATTAATCTCCTCTCAGGATGGAATGCATTCCATACATACAAAACAGCTCACAAAACCTTCAGTAACTATGATAGTTTTCTCTTAATCCTTCCAAAGAAGATTTGTGAGTTACTATATATGTAGTAAAATATTCAGTATAGCCTCAAAGAAAGGTTTAAAATACCACAAGTAAGGTTGGTTCTCTTTTATTTGCTCAGTATCTCAGACAGAACCCTGTTTTCTACCCTCCTCATAACCAAGCCTGATTTAACAACTTAAAATGCAACCAATCTTTATATTCTGCAGCGCTCAATTACAGCTTTTGAGAACCACAAGCTAAATATCTACTTGCTTAATGACCAAATGGTTCAGGTGACTCCAATTTCATTGTGAAATAAACATGATGTTATATTTCAGCACTTTCCAAATGGTATAGAAATAGTTCATCAGCTGCCTTTCCTTTCATTGTTTTACATCTAAATCCCAGCTAGCAAGAGCTAAAATGGAATTGTCATATTTTAACTGGCCCCTTCTCCATGTTATTATTTGGCCAGCTACTTTTTTCCTCAGTAATACTCTTATTTCTGTGTCTAATCAACTCAAGATTTTCTGCTGATTTTAAAAGAAGATTTTACATTGCCCCTTGTATATTTGAGAAATGCTTGTTGTTGTTGTAGCATAGAACATGTATTAAAATGTTGCAGAGTAAAGTCTTCTAGAGTCTAATTCAATATGGATGCCATTAGGACTAATCACTTGAAATCCAGACACTTACATGTCAGAGATGTTGTGAGGGTATGCATCACACCATTGTCATACCATCCTGTAGTTAGTAGTTATTAGCAAACATTAAGGTAGCGACCAAGTTAGCCCCTAGTATCAATATGGAGTTCATTGCTGATAGTAAAATAGTACTTAACTTTAAAATCAAGGCCATAAAGTCCTGGAGTCTGGGTCTCAGCAGTGTTGTCTGCCTAGAATTTGGTGAATTATGATTATTATTGAACTATAACTCTTTCTTCTACTATATGTGCAGGAAGGCTGGGTCTAGTCCTTGCTAGCTCTTTGGCTGGTGGTTTAAACTTTGGGAACCCAGGGGTCCAGATTATTTGACTTTGTTGGTCATCATGTACTGTCCCTGTCCTCTTAGGGTCTCTCAATCCTCCACAGAACACTTCCACAACACTGCTAGAGCTCCTTCTAATGTCTGGCTATGGATCTCTGAATCTGTTTCCTCTAGTTGCTTGGTAGAGCCTCTCAGAAGACAGCTATGCTAGTATCCTCTCTGCACCATACCTGATTATCATTAATATTGTCAAAGACTGGCTCTTGTCCAAATATAGGCCTAAATGCTGGCCAGTCATTGGCTGTCCATTCCCTTAGTCTCTGTCTTTGTTTATGACCAACCTGTAGGCAGGAACACAGTGTGGGTGGAGACTTTGCAGGTCAGTTGCAGATGTGCACTTTGGTTTTCATGAAGGTAACCTAACAACTGTTTGTATCACATTCCCTTAACTGGGCTGCCTTGTCTTGCTAAAGTGAGAAAGGATGCACTATGTTGTGCAGAAACGTGTTTTGCCAGTATTGTGGTACTCAGGCAGAATCTTTCCACTTCCCAGAGTTGAAGGGGAAGGAGTAATGAGAGGGAAGAACTGTGAGAAGGAGAATAATGGGGAAAGGGAGGAGAGATATAAAGCTAATAAATTAATCATAATTAAACAAAATCTTTATTTTCAACTGGTATGTTCCAAACATAGCTGCAATCCACAAAGGCATGGATGTAAACCAAGGCCATAGATGGCAGTAAAGATTGCAGTCTACCATTTGCAGATTGAGAAAAAGGACCCACATATTTTTATACATTACAATAAACCACAAGAAGGTAGCCACTGCATGATCCTAAGAACTATGAGGTAATGTTTATATATACAAGTGACAGGATGATGACTCATTTTCATTAACTGATTCATACAAGACTGTGATACTAGGAACTTACTCTGCAATGACCATTGCAGGTTTAATATAAAGGACAATGTGATTTTACCTTAAGCTAAATTGTGCAAGTACTAATGTAATGGAAGGCATCACTACTTGTAAACAAGACCTTTGTTATCCATGCACAAAGAAAGTTGGGGCATTTTAAAATAATGCCATACAAACACAAGTGTGGAATTACCATGCTGCAATGATGGCTGTAAGGGCAATTAAGAAGGTGAAATGGGATAGCACTCAGCACTTGATAGTAGTAAAAGAGGCAATTTCAAGATGGCAGCATCATCTCCTCTGATTATTAATAAATAAATATTGATGTTAATTTAGCACTTTCCATCTTCAAAGCACTTGTGATTATTAATTATTCCTCTTAGGACTATTAGAAATACAACTTCCGAAGTTTGCATTTGAATAGAATTTCCATAATGGTGTTCTCTTGGCTTCAAGCACAACTGCTTTTATATTGTGTTGTTAATTCTCAGAAGGTCTCCCCCCCCAAATCAAGATAGTGAGATGAATGAAACACAAAGGAGTCATTCTAGGAAAGCTGGTTTTGGAAACTTAGAGAATCAGAGAACTTTTATATATTACCAACATTTTGAGTCATTTCTTTCAAATATTTTCAGCCTGGGAAAATATCTTCAAGTAACCTGAGCTCCGGGAGTGACCTCACACTTGAGTTTTCTCTCTTCACAGCCTGCTGCCTCTCATGCTGATGCACATGCATCTCAATTCATAGTTTTAAACAAAGAAACATGATTAGCATACAAAATTTTTAATAATACAATTTGCTAATTAAACACAAAAATACAAAACAATTGATCTTTCTTTGAACTTCAGAGACTAAAGATGAAGGTTTTTTGTTATATGAAGAAGAATTAAGTAGTATAACATTTTTTATGTTGTAAATTTAATTTTTAAGTAGCTTCTATTCTTTAGAAATCTTAAAGGAAAGATTCAGAGTTACTACAATGTTCAAATGGCCTGATCTCAATCCTTTCACTATTTCTGGTTTTAACTTTTCTATTATGTTATATTAAATTACATTACACAAGACAAGCTAAAGTTCATGTTTTCATTAGGATTATTATAGTAGTCAGTGAATATTTCATATTTTCACATAATGTATGGTAACCTGTGATGGCAGATATCCTATATCACAGAGATGTTATGTTGTAAAATTTTCCATCTACTAGTGTGTCTACTAGTAAGTTAATCTGAGTATGTACCCTCACTTTCCTCCTAGACACCCTAAGCCTTCAACATGGTTAGGTTCACTGGTGTCTAATTAGTACAAACTATTGTCTTCTAATCTCTTTGATTCATGATATCATTCAGCCTCTAGAAAAACTGTATTTCAGTCGATCCCACTTGAATAAAAAAAGGCTGTACAAATTATTGATGCATGGGGAATCGTCGTAGTTAAATTTATTTAGAAGAATGAGAGGCTTTCTTAAAATACTAATGGCTTATATGCTGGCATGCATGCTGGAACCTTTTAGTTACTGACATTCTTGTTTCTATACTAGTAGGGTTATCACAAGTTTCCTCTACATACAGGAGGAGAATAGAATTGCTTATAATTTTTAGAATGATAGTTTGAGATTTACTTCAACAGTTGTATCAGTTTACAAACATCTTTTTATTTTCCTTCTTTAAAAAAAAAAGACATGAAACATTTTCTGGAGCACAGTTCCAAACTTGAGGCACTCTGTCTAGCACAATACCACATTTCCCAAGGTTCTTTGCATGTGTCATTTTATTTTGAGGCTCCCAGTTACAATATGGGTGACTTTTGTTTTCCATTTTACTATGTGTTTCATAGATGAGTATCACGTGATACACTAGAATCTGTATTACCCATTGAATTTAAAAATCTGAAGTAAAACTCAACTAGGAAACCAACATAGGAAGACAACACAATAGATAATGAGATTTATCTATCACAAAGAGACACCTCTGCCCGATGCTCATTGCTAATACGTTTGTATGGTGTAAAGAATGAAAAGGAGAAAGTAGAAGAAGGTGTATTCTTTTACTTTAGGATGATATGTTCTGTATATATCTATTAATTCTAGTTGGTTCAAAGACTCTGCTAGCTCTGCAGTGTCCTTGTTCAGTTTCTGTTTCGATGATCTGTCCATTAGTGAGAGTGGGGTATTAAAGTCTCCCACTATTATTGTGTGGGGTGAAATGTATTTTTTGAGCTTTAGTAGGGTTTCTTCTATGAATGTGGGTGCATTTTTATTTGGAGCATATATGTTAAGGATTGAGAGTTCCTCCTGACAGATTTCCCCGGTAATAAGCAAAAAGTGTCCTTCCTTATCTTTTTTGATAACTTTTGGTTTGAAATTTACTTTATTCGATATTAGAATAGCCACTCCAGCTTGCTTCTTGGGGCTGTTTGCTTGAAAGTTTTTTTCCCACCCTTTTACTCTGAGATAGTGTCTGTCTTTGTCTCTGAGATGAGTTTCCTGTATGCAGCAAAAGGCTGGATTTTGTTTATGTATCCAGTCTGATAGCCTATGTCTCTTTCTCAGCACCCCATGGCACCTTCTCAAAAATTGACCACATAATTTGACACAGAACGAGCCTCAATCGATATAAGAAGATTGAAATAATCCCATGCATCTTCTCAGATCAAAATGGGCTATGGCTGGTCTTTAACAACAACAAAGACAACAAAAAGCCCACATACACATGGAAACTAAACAACGCTCTGTTAAACTACAGTGGGTTCAAAGAAGAAATAAAGAAAGAAATTAAGGATTTTCTAGAATTCAATGAAAACGAAAACACAACATACCCAAACTTATGGGATGCAATGAAAGCAGTACTGAGAGGAAAACTCATAGCCCTAAGTGCTTCCAAAGAGAAACTGGGGAGAGCTTACACCAGCAACCTGACAGCACAGGTAAAAGCCCTAGAACAAAAGGAAGCAGATATACCCAAGAAGAGTAGACGTCAAGAAATAATCAAAATTAGGGCAGAAATAGACCGAATAGAAACAAAAAGAACCATTGAAAAAATCAACAAAACCAAGAGTTGGTTCTTTGAGAAAATCAACAAGATTGATAAACCCCTAGCTAGACTAACTAGAGGGCAAAGAGAGAGTATAAAAATTAACAAAATCAGAAAGGAAAGTAGAGACATAACAACTGAAACTGAGGAAATTCAAGAAATCATCAGCTCCTACTACAAAAACTTATACTCCACAAAATTTGAAAATCTGGAGGAAATGGACAAATTCTTAGACAGATACAAGACCCAAATTTTAAACCAGAACCACGTAAACCATTTAATAACCCTATAACACCTAAAGAAATAGAAGGAGTCATCAAATGCCTCCCAACCAAAAAAAAGCCCATATCCAGACGGGTTCAGTGCAGAATTTTATCAGACATTTATAGTGGACATAACTCCAATACTCTCCAAACTATTCCAGAAGATAGAATCAGATGGAATACTACCTAGCTCATTTTTGAGGCAACAATAACCCTAGTACCTAAACCACACAAAGACCCTACAATGAAAGAGAACTTCAGACCAATCTCACTTATGGACATTGATGCAAAAAATACTCAACAAAATACTTGCAAACCGAATCCAAGAACACAACAAAAACATCATTCATCATGACCAAGTAGGCTTCGTACCTGGGATGCAGGGATGGTTTAATATAAGGAAATCCATCAATGTAATCCACCATATAAACAAACTCAAAGAAGAAAACCACATGGTCCTCTCACTAGATGCTGAGAAAGCATTTGACAAAATTCAACACCCCCTCATGGTAAAAGTCCTGGAAAGAACAGGAATCCAAGGTCCATACTTAAACATAATAAAATCAATATACAGCAAACCAACAGCCAACATCAAACTTAATGGTGGGAAACTTGAAGCAATCCCACTAAAATCAGGGACTCGACAAGGCTGCCCACTCTCCCCTTACCTATTCAACATAGTACTGGAAGTCCTGGCTGGAGAAATTTGACAGGAAAAGGAGATCAAGGGGATACAAATCGGAAAAGAAGGGATAAAAACATCACTCTTTGCCAATGACATGATAGTGTACTTAAGTGACCCCTTAAAATTCTACCAGAGAACTCCTACAGCTGATAAACAAGTTCAGCAAAGTGGCTGGATACAAAATTAACTCAAACAAATCAGTAGCCTTCTTATAATCAAAGGACAAACATGTGGAGAAAGAAATTAGGGAAAAGGTACCCTTCACAATTGTCACAAAAACTATGAAATACCTTGATGTGACTCTAACTAAGAAAGTGAAGGACCTGTACGACCAGAACTTCAAACCTCTAAAGAAGGAAATTGAGGAGGATCTCAGAAAATGGAAAGATCTCCCTTGCTCATGGATTGGAAAGATCAACATTTTAAATATGGCCATCCTACGAAAAGCAATCTACAGATTCAACGCAATCCCCATCAAAATTCCAACCCAGTTCTTCATGGAATTGGAAAGATCAATGTGCAATTTCATATGGAACAACAAAAGACCCAGAATAGTGAAATCCATCCTCAACAACAAGAAAACATCTGCTGGAATCACTATCCCTAACCTCAAGCTGTATTACAAGGCAACTTTGCTGAAAACTGCTTGGTACTGGTATAGAAATAGGCATGTGGATCAATGGAATAGAATAGAAGATCCAGAAATAAGCCCTCATGTATATGGTAACCTGATTTTCGACAAAGGAGCTGTAAACATTCAATAGAAAAAAGACAGCCTATTCAACAAATGGTGCTTGTCCAACTGGCAGTCATCATGCAAAAGAATGAAAATAGACCCTTTCTTATCTCCTTGTACAAAGCTCAAGTGTAAGTGGATCAAAGATCTCCACATTAAACCAGATACACTGAAACTATTAGATGAGAAAGTAGGGAAAACTTTAGAACATATAGGCACAGGAGAAAATTTTCTGAACAGAACACCAATGGCTCAAGCTCTAAGGTCAAAGATTAACAAATGGGACTTAATGAGATTGCAAAGTTTCTGTAAGGTGAAGGACATTGTCAAGAAAACAAAATGGCAGCCAACAGAATGGGAAAAGATATTTACCAACTCCACATCAGATAGAGGCCTAAAATCTAATGTATACAAAGAACTCAAAAAGCTAGACACCAGAGAATCAAATAACCCTATTAAAAAATGTGGTACAGAACTAAACAAAACGTTCTCAGTTGAGGAATATCGAATGGCTGAGAAATATCTGAGGAGGTGCTCGACATCCTTAGCCATCAGGGAAATGCAAATCAAAACAACACTTAGATTCCACCTCACACCAGTCAGATTGGCCAAGATCCAAAACTCAGATGACAACAGATGCTGGTGAGGTTGCGGAGAAAGAGGAACACTTCTCCACTGTTGGTGGGGTTGCAAACTAACACAACCACTCTGGAAATCAGTCTGGCGATACCTCAGAAAATTGGACATAATACTACCTGAAGACCCAGCTATTCTACTTCTGGGCATATACCCCAGAGACACCTTAGTACAAAACAAAGATATATGCACCACAATGTTCATAGCAGCTCTATTTATAATAGCCAGAAGCTGGAAAGAACCCAGATGTCTTTCAGAAGATGAATGGATACAAAAATTGTGGTACATTTACACAATGGAATACTACTCAGCCACCAGAAACAATAACTTGACCAAAATCTTAAGAAAATGGCTGCATCTAGAGAATATCATCCTAAGTGAGATAACCCAGTCACAAAAGAATAGACATAATATGCAGTCACTGATAGTGGGATGCTAACCCCCAGAGGCTCGCATCGCCCCAGAAACAACTCACAGACTGTGGGAATTCCAAGAAATAAAGAAAACAAAACAAAACAACAAAATCTTTACACAACAGGAAAACTTTGACTATTTTCATGTTACATTTTGTTTTGCATGTACTTTGTGCTCATTGTAACTATTGGGTTTTCGATGCATACTGTCAAACCTTTAAAAAGATCAAGTACTGACTATTCATATAGATATATTTAAAAAATTTTTTAAAATCTCAAAAAAAGTACTGACAAAAATGTATTGTATAATTTTACGCAAAAAATGCTTGAAATCTGTACATTTATCTTTGTTTTGTAAAATAAAGATGTTATAAAAAAAAGAGTAGGAGAAAGGATATTTTGTTTTGAAATTTCCCACCCCAGAATCTGTAACAGATGGCATGTCTTTTAAGCATTCCTCAGTTTCCTCAAACATCTCATTTCAGTGATTGAAAACTAAGATGCAGGTAGCTATGGGGTGAGCTTCCATTTCACCAGACAGGAGACACATTCTAGCACAGGAGAGGAAATCTTAATACTCTCTTGTAGAATTCGGGGTTTGTCAAGAGAACTGTAGCTCTCTAAGAAAAATAATCCTGCTTGTTAACTTTCTTTCCTCTCCTCAAATGTCAATAATGATACCATTTACTGTCTGGACCAATTGAACTTATCAGGGCCATATTAGACTATGGATGCCCATTGCATGCCCTACCAGTTTTAATTTTAATTACCCAAAATTTTGCTCATCTTGCCCACAAAGCTTCCGTTGAATTTATGAAGAAAAAAAAAAAAACCTGTTCATATTGCCTACTCTTTAATTTCTCGTGATAAGCTTCATCTGCAAATGAATTAAGGAGCTAGACAGAGAAGAAAGCAAGAAAGCCAGGTAAATATGATATAGATATTAAGAATATTCTTCCAAAGGCCTTGATGCATTAAAGTTTAAGTATTTCTTTTTAAGTCTTGACCAGTAAGAGAGAATGAGCTACTCGGAAGAAATAAAAGGCCTGTTGTCTAAAGAAAACCAGATACTTTGAATCTCCACGGATGGTATAGTTAGACTTGATTCTGCCGACTAACATGATGACTTAGACTAAATGACAGTGAATTAAATAATCTCAGCTTTTCTTTGCTGCTGGTGTTCAATGGGACACAGAATTGCTACAGTCAAACTAGGAGATACTGCTTTGTGTCACACAAAGGGTTGTCAAATACAAGGCATCTTGAGAACTACTCTTTTTCTTTAGGACACTATTTGGTTGACTCTAACTCCAAAGCATCTTTGTCAAGCATGATTTCATTGCATGTAATGAGTGCAATTGATTTAATTCCCACAAGGTTTGCCATTCATAAGAACAAGACTCTTATCACATCTTACCCATCAAAGTTTTTTTTCCTATATGTATGTCTTATATAGTATATTAATGAAAGGAAGCAGCCAGACCCAATATTAGCATGTTGAATCTTTCAATGGTTAACATATAATGCTAAATAATATAGGTGGTCTATATGTCTGACACTAAAGAAGTATATTAAATTTAATAGAAATTTTCTTACTATCTTTTGAAATAATTCATATCATGTCAATGATGTATATATTCCCTAAGTTCCCATGATTTTAGGCTAAACCTTAAGAATTTGGTATTTTTAAGAAATTTGCTTTCCTTTTAAAATGGGTTATGGATGTAAATGTATAATCTGCCTTTCATGAAACATATAATGAAAGTGTTTATAGAAGCTTTTTTGTTTATGTCAACCTCTTGGTTTAAGTCATTGCTAGCTCTGCACCTTTTCTGACACCTCGGTGGATTTTGATGTGGAACCCAGGCTCATCAGTTCACACGCACTGCCCAACAGTAGGAAGGTCAGAATTAAAGAGTGCTAAATTCTTGAGATTTAAAAGCAAGTTATTAGACTCAGAAGTTGGACTAGAGCCCCCAAAAAATGCAGGCTATGAGGTCAGCGTTTAACTTTTATTCTTTTTCCATGCCCACCTCCCCCTTCACAACACACACAGACACCTTTTTATTGCCCAAGGACAAGAGAGCTCAATGCGTGAGACTCCAGGGCCATAAACATAAACAGGTTGGCCATTTCATAACATCCAGTTTGCAAGCTGATGACTGACCAAACAATTTAAATTGATCGCAGCAGAGCAGTGGTGTGGATGTGAGAAGCAGTCACACACAGCATCTTTTTCTTAATTATTAGGACCTGGACAGGTGGCAGGAAGGGAATGAGGAGTGGGGGTGGAAAAAAGACAGGGGGAAAGGCATAGTGACACTTCCCATCTCAGGAGAACAAGATTCATTACCTCTGATGGAAAGTCACCGGGCTGCGGTAAGCCTGACATACTCCGTGACAGGAGAGTGACATGGCCGTTTGACATTCAGGGCTAGAAGGTTGCCCGTCTGTAATCACTAGTTAAAATTGAATCTTGTACATTGCACCCTGCCAGAGCAGCTCAACTCTTGATAATTATTTGGATGCTACTGTATTTGGATTTTTATTTCCCAGCAGAGAGGGGAAGTTGGATTTATAGTTTACTGCTGGGTGAAGATTGGAACAGGCTAGATCTTTTTTATTGTTAATATGGCAGAGCCAAATAAATCTGGAGATGCTTTTGTCCGCATTTCAATTCTAAACCACTTGGAGGTGGGAATGGAGAAACACAAAGGAAGCAAGGGCCTGTCTTCACATTTTCTGCAAGCATGCTATAGTACCAACCTGCTCATGTTTTCTTTTTTCCCCCTTTACTTCATGATGCTATGAACCAGCCATCTGTGCACAGAGGGGCTGGCAAATACTGTTTCACAACTGCTACCGACTAATCTGCCATGTGGCAAGGACTTCTTAATGGTAGAGTACTTCGATGGCCAGTGCCATTTAAACCTCCACTTTCCCTTCTGGTTCACTAGAGGGTCCTGGAAAGGACCTGAGAATTGTTTGACACATAATCAGTTTAGGACAATTATTGGCTGGCTTGGGCTCTACTGTGTAAACAGTAATGTTGTGATTGTAACAAGTAAGTCTTCCTATTTTGTTCCCTACAAGGATTCTAGTTACTAAAAAGATACAGGCTAATACTTATGCTATCAAGCCTTGAAGGACCTCATGTGTCTAATACACATGTTTCACATGATGTTTAAAGAATCCACCTCAGCTATATGCATATAGAAGGAAGATGTTATCATTACCTAATTTCAATAGCATATTAATTAACCATTGCCAGTTCCAGAAAAATTAGCTGTATTCCAGAAGCATAAAACCTGTCCCCTAATGATGCCTTTAAAACTAATTTGCTCCATATCTACATGTCCAACCCAAGAAATGCAGATATGAGAACACATTTCTAAGAATTTTTTTTTTTGTCTCTCAGAAGAAGAAATCAAAACAAAAACATCAGTTCCCTTTTTGAGCTATTGAGAAAAGGCATGTCCAAGTGTCTTTTCAGGGAAGTCAAGAGGTCAGACCTCAAGGATTCACATTGTTGGAGGGGGGTGGTCCCATCTGGATTTGTGATTTACAGAACTACCACTGCTAACCCTGGTCTGGACAGTTTTAGAATTAAGATACTCACTTTTGTGGTTTAAAGTGAGGTACAAGAACACAAGGTGTGAGAATATGCTGATTGTAATAACCAATGCACACTGACCTTCAGACTGGTCAATCTTTAATCAGAAGATGGCCTGTAAACCACATGTTCACAAATAAGCACCTCATCTCAATGGTGGTAGTCTGCCTTGCCCTATTACTTCCTTCCCTCTTCCTTCAATTTATAATAGTAATGTCTCACCTACTTCTATCTTTCCATCTCATAGAGAGATGGCAGTTTGATGTCACAGCTCATCTTTGAGAAGTTATCTGTATCTTCTAGCATTGCTAGTTTTATAGAGGGAGCTATTGTCAAGACTTAAAGAGCCTCTGAAGTAATGCATTGAGTAACATAGATGTAAAAGTCAGCATGAATAGATTTTTAACTTGCCCTTGTTCCATCAGAGGCTTCACTGAATCAGTACCTTAAAAAGTAGGTTTCATGTCCAAGGTAAGAATTTCTATGCAGAGCAGATATATTTGGTTCCAAGGCCACAAAAAGAGAAGAGTTGCAAGAAGGAAATGAACAGTTAAAAATAAGTGAAATAAAAAATGTAACAATGAGGACAAAATTAGACTGTAATCTCCTGAGAATGACAGAGTAAAGACTGAGTTGCATGCTGTGTTTGCTGAAGTAATTTCCTTCACAGTCTGGGAGTTTTCTGGATTGGCAGATATCATGTGGCTAAATGCATTTGGTGGATTATATTTTAGTCACTTTTAGTGATAGACACTATATTAGGAGTACTATCTATTGAATTCTGGACATACTTAAATTATGTTTCCTTCAGAAGAATAACTTCAACTCATTGAAGCAACAGAGACAAAAGGCAAAGCTCAGTCTATACAAGAATTTGTTGGTACTGTTGCTCTGAGGCTTTTTGCTGGGAACTCATGTCCAGGCATTTAGGACTATATTTTGCCCTTTTCTGACAAAAAGTAAACTTCACTCTTCCTTTGTGATACAAATAAATATGTGTTCCCCCTTAGATTATCTCTTGACTAGCCAACACAGGTAATTTTTTAATGATTCTTACCTGATTTATCACTCATGTTAGACATACTCAACCTCTTTCAAATTTTGGTTCAATTTTTCTTTTATATATTTTCAACTAATACACACTGGTTGAATATGTAATTACATAAGGCCAATGAGATATTTCTTAAATTTAAAACTCTATCTTTATGAACTTAAGAGGTCACGGTGGAAACTATATGATTCTTCTACAGATTTACTCACATGTTCTCTATCTCTAGCTGTGTGTATATCATTATGTTTGTATGTGTCTGTGTAGTATATGCATATGTGTTGGATACACCAATGTGTACAGCATGGAAGCCTTAGAGTAGTTTTCTATTTTCATTCTGCCACTGTGTCCAAAAGTGGTTAGAGAGAAGAAAGGATATATTTGGATTAAACTTCCAGGTTACAGCCTTTTATGGATGGAAACTGAGACAAGCAATTAAACAGAAACTGAAGAGGGAAGCAAGGAGAATTCATATTTGCCAGCATTCTCTTTGGCTTATTCTCACCTAGCTCTCTTAAGCAGCCCAGAACTACTACACTAAGTAAGGATTGTGTTACCCATAGTGGACTGGATCCTCCCACATTAACATAGCCATCAAGAAAATCTCTGTGAACCCATTGTGCTGTTCTATTGCTCCTTGTAGTAAATTTTTGAGTAAACTTATCTCACATAGTTTAGCGCACACTATGTATTACTTAGCAATCAAGGCACAGCAATCCTCCAGTCTTTGTCCCTCAGGCTCTGTTTACAGGTGTTCATTCCATGACAGTTTTACACGGATACAGGAATCCAAAATCAGCCCTTCTAATTGTCACTAAGTCTTTTTTGCTCAGACCATTACAATCTCAACAGCTTATGTCTGGACCATTGGATTGATACTTCTGTAACGTGGACATAGTGCCTTTCAAAAAAGATATCAAATTGCTTTTAATATTTTTCTTCTAAAATATGTATCATCAGATTTGATTTCATATTTTCTGGTTTTCTGTATATTTTAGATATTAAGGTATTTAGAGGCTTTTACTGTGCCAGATCTCAACTGTAATTTCTTTGTACTTATTATTCAGTTAGCATCCTGAAATAACCAAGAGAAGTAACTTTATCATGGCTTTAGAGACATGGTTATAATTGCCAAAGGAGGAGTTAGAAAAAGGATTGAAGGATCTGAAGAGATTTGTAATCACCTAAGAACATCAATACTAAACAACCAGAGCTCCCAAAGACTAAAAGATTGTCCAAAGAGCACACATGGGTAGACATATGGTACCAACTGCACATGTAGTAGAGGATGGCCTTGTTGAGAGAAGAACAAGAAGCCCTTGGTTTCACCAAGGCTCAATGAGCCAGTGTAGGAGAATGTCAGGGCAGGAAGGCAGGTGAGAGTTGGTTGGTGGGAGGGCACCCTCACAAAAGCAATGGAACAGGAAATGAGGTAGGAAAGTTTTGGAGGGGAAACCAAAAAAGGGAATAATATTTAACGTGGAAATAAAATATATCCAATAAAAAATAAAAAATAACATTATTATTAGGATTCTTTAAAAGATCCAAGATCACTTCATAGTAACTATTTCATGTAGCTCCCAACTGCCCATAACTCCAGCTGCAGGGGGTCAGACACCCTTTTCTAGCCACAGTAAGAGCTCCACTCACAAGCCCACAATTAACATACACTAAAGTATTTTAAGGAAAGAATTGACTTCACCATTCTATGAAGAAGGATTAAGCAAAACTTCTTTGTTGTCTGTCACTGGATGCTGAAAGGAGGGATCTTGAGAAGTAGGGCTTCTCATAGCACATGCTTAGGTGATATGATAACTCTTACTTTAATTTCATTACCAATATGGATTTAATTTGCATGTTAGTATTTTTTCGGAAGAATATTTATTCACATTGGAGCTGAATGTATTTAAAATCCTTCTGTATCACAGAAGTAACAGAGGACTGTGTGACAGCTGCAGGTGGATTCCAAAGACTGGGACACTGGACTTGGACAGAATTTTTTTCATCATCATTTGTACCTATGATTCAAGGAAGATTTTGTTTGCTGTACAGGGTTCAGGGTTACTGCTGGCTACATCAAGCAAAAGCCTTCCCCCCCCCCCCCATTGCCCTGTCTATGCCCTTTGAGATGTAAAAGAAAGCATTTCGCTCTTCTTTCCTGGAGGTTGTTAATTCAAGTGCAGGGGGGAAAATGCAGGTTTCCATTTTCTGCCAAGCTCTTAATCAAGGTGATTTTCTGAAAACGCAACAGCAGAAAATAAGCTCTTTTATTTTGAGACCAACAATAGTTTTTACAATGTTCTGCAAGGCTCAAACCCTCCTTAAAATGTCGGGGAGACAAAACCCGCTCCCACCTGAGAGGCCTCTTCACTTGCCTTGAAAGGAATTTTTTTTAAAGCTATTCCCCTTAAGCTGCTTTTTCTTTCTGTACAACTTCCCAATCCCATTCACAAACTGTTGCCATGGTAAATAATTATATCACAGATGAAATGTGTACACTTCCTTTTCATAGCTGGAAGAGAAATTGTAGAGGGAAGGGGGAAAAATCAAAATCCTTTAAAATTACAGGGGAGATAGCAGAGGAAAGATTGCCGCCTCGTTAACATAATTAGCTTCATGAATTATAAATTGGTATTAGAACTTGCTCTTCATGACAAAAGGAGTAATTATATTTACTCATGTAAAATTAAACAATACCAAAAAATTAATGGGACTCACCAGAAGCTCTCTTGACATTATCATAAAATTCGAAGATCTGAATATCCTACAGTCTGAAGTGATTTAAGAAGCATAAACTTTAATAGTGCTCAAATTTGTTCTATACACATATGTCTCTTGGATATTTTATAATCTTAATTTTATGTTTAATATCTATGGGAAATATACATTCTCTCTCTCTCTCTCTCTCTCTCTCTCTCTCTCTCTCTCTCTCTCTCTCTCTCTCTCTCTCTCACACACACACACACACACACACCAACAACCAAATAACCAATAGCCAAAGTGGCATTTTACTAAACTGAGTCACAGAAAAGCCCAGATATCTTAACCATAATAGGACAAGAAATTAGCTTTCAAATGCATCTAAAATATTGAAGCTGCTTCTCACATTGGCTTGTTGGTGTGGGGAAATCAGTTTAGGGATGTAGATGATCTAACTATATTGCATGCATGTGGGAAATTTTCAAAGCTTAAAAAAGATGAGGCTTATGTGAGAGATGTGTCTCCTTAGATATAAGATTTTAAAAAGAGGTCCTGTTGCAAATAGTATTGCACAATGTCACAACAGAAATGTATCACACAATTCATTTATATACAACCTGGGATGTCTCTGACCAGCAAATGTATGAAATCAGGGTTAGAAAAATAAGAAATACAGAATAGGGAAGACCCACTTTCTGTCTCCCATTCTGCAAGTCTTACTTTGAGTAAGCACAGGTAATTTTGTCTTTATAATTTTGTGGGATAATGTTTTACCGTCTCTATATCCCCATGCATTTTGTTCTGTTGGCACAAATTATACACTGGAAAAATTACTTGATGTATTACGCTTGTCTTTTGTTCTAGTTTTATTTCTTTTGCTGTAATAAAATAACCAGACAAAAAGAGCTTGGAGGTGGGGAGGTGTTTATTTCATTTCACAAGTACAGGTTGTAGTACTTCGTCAATGGGCAGTGACAGAGGCCGGGATCAGAAAGAAATGGTCAGATCTTACCCATAGTGGAGCAGAATGAAGAAAGGTATCTGTTTTCTGCTGGTGTATCTTGTTTTTCCACTCTTATACAACTTGGAATGTCCTAAGAAGGGCATGGTGCTGTCAACTTTGGGTTGAGCGCTTCCACATCAATCTACCTATGACAATAATCCAGAGACATGTCCCAGGCAAACCCAATATGCAGAAAGTCTTGAGAATCTCTTCCTATTCAATACAAGATTGTGTCAAATTTATCATTGAATATAACAGTTATAACTTCTTTACCAATTAGTATTAAAAAGTATAATGGGCCTTCTTGTGGATTGTTTCTTATGTAGTGAATTAGCATTTTCTGCTGTGTGCATAGACATAAATGTTTTACTTGGTAACTAGTTCTGTAGAATATAACTACCTGCTAAACTTTGTGAAATCTTCTAGAATACGTATTCCTTTTCATCTGTTACTGTGATTGTAATTTCTTCTATTGTCTTTTCCATCAGATAAATTATGGGCAACCACTTAGACTAATCTAAAACATTAGGCTTACTCTAACTTTATCAACTCTGAGAATTCTGGGAAAGATGCTTGAAAGAAGTGTGGAATTTTATAACTGTTGGAGAAAACCAGAGCTCTTACTCACTTAGCCATTGTGATTGCTGTTGCTGCTTAGTGGTGGTTGTGATAATGTTGCTATTGTTGGTGATGGTACTGGTGTTAGTGTAATGCTGGTGGTAGTCCTGGTGCTAGTGCTGCTGCTGGTGCTGCTGCTGGAATTGGTGTTTTTTCTACTGGTGCTGCTGGTGGTGCTAATTCTTATGGTTGTCCTGGGGCTGGTACTGTTCCTGGTGCTTGTACTGCTAGTGTTAGTGCTGGCTGAATTGGTGCTGATGGTAGCAGTGTTGGTGCTGATGTTGCTGCTGGTATTCGTTCTAGTGGTGGTGGTGCTACTGCTGCCAAATGTACTGATGCTACTCTGTGCTGCTCTTTGTGTGGGATCTAAAGTACACAACATTTCTATATTGGATGCTTTGAGTAAGAGAAAGAGAATAACATAACAAATATGATTCAAAGATGTTGCTAGACTCCCTGAGTTTATGACTCCTAAGAACAAAGCCTGCCATTTGCTGACCTAAAATAGTAATCACAGTGAATCTTTAAGAAAATGAAGACATGGGCTAGAGAGATTGCCGAGCAGTTAAAAGCACTGACTGTTTTTTCAGAGCTCCTGAGTTCAATTCTCAGCAACAACATGGTGGCTCACAACTATCTGTAGTAGGATCCAATGCCCTCTTTGGGAGTGTCTGAAGACAGTTACAGTATAGTTACAGTGTACTCACATACACAAATTAAATAACATATTTCAAATAAAAATGAAGACATGGCTAAATAATATTTTTGCTTAAAAAGGAAGGTGCAAGATTGTCTTAGGTTGCTCTTCTGTGTGCATGGGATAACAATGGAACAACATTCTCTTTCCAGCTACAGTTCTCTCTACAGATATTCCTGTAACCCATTCATTTTGTTATATTGGATGCTTTTTGTTCAGTCTTCCAATTTGAATCTCTAAATGTTAATCTGGACCAGATCACTGGACAGTCTAGTAGATGCTACTATGACTTTGAAGAGAAACAGTGTCTTGACTTTAGGGTACAAATCAGGACACCCTCATAAAACAGAGGAGGTACGTATAATGGGTAAACATGAAAAAATAAATAAGAAGAAAACTAGCTACACACACACACACACACACACACACACACACACACACACACACACACACAAAGAGAAATCCCCAAGTAAAAAGGGAGTGTCTGCTTTCTGGGTACTATGGGTGTGAGAGTATCATCCATGCTGAGATCAAAGAACGAATAGGAGGATTTGTGGAACTTGAAAATGGAAATTTGTTGAGGAAAGGCCCTGAGCAAGAGCTGTAGCATTTGGCAGGAGAGTGTGCTGTTCTGAGCAGAATGAATAACTCAAATCTAGAACTTTACTTCCTTCTCATCTGCATCCAAACTGAAAGTAATTCGAAAGGTAGGTGACCTTTCATTTACTGCATTAATATTGATGCTTTATGGCACAAAGCAAGCTGGAAAAGTGAAAAGATAACATTTAGAGAGACAAATGAAAACACAGCCTACAGACTGTGTAGCTATGACCATGAGACAGTTTTAGAAAAATTAACATATTTTTTCTACTATAAATGATGAGGCTTTTTTTTCTAGTAGAAATTTCTCATCATTATATTTGAAAGGTTATAATTCTTGAAAATCTAGTGAAATTTGTCTAGTGGGCTCTGGGCTATCTCTCAGATATTACTGAAATTTAAATACATTTTGAATGGTTGAATGACAAAGGAAGCCAAATATTTTTGACTGTTTTTCAAAAACACAGACGTTCTGCCT
Source organism: Micromys minutus (assembly GCF_963924665.1). NCBI lineage: Eukaryota > Metazoa > Chordata > Mammalia > Rodentia > Muridae > Micromys > Micromys minutus. The sequence goes on from NC_137977.1 coordinate 15,227,323, forward strand.
GATATTCATTCTGACTCCACAGGAAGTCAAATGGCCATACTTTCTTCTGCATATTAGTAGGATGTGAAGGTATGAGACTTGGTGTACTAGGGTGGGATGATACCTTAGAGGTGGCTTCACAGAGGAAAAGGAGAGATGAGATAGGAGAGGAACTCTGTTAGGGGATCCCAGGAGGGTGGGGCAATATTTGAGATGTAAATAAATAAGAAATTTTAAATGTATGTAATTGCAGGTCATGTGTGGAATTTGTGTACATTAATTCACTTGGTACTTACTTTTCAAGCCAGGACGGATACTTGTAACAATAAAATATGATTCCACAATATTAACAACTCTGAAATCATTCATATGTGTGGTATAAGATAAAGAATTCTTGATGGAAAATATTTAATGTGACCCTATTTAAAAAACGCTATGAGGCAATAGGATTTTAGTGTCCTAGTTGAGTATGGTAAGGTTGGCTGGGCATGATGGCACAAACCTAGAAATTTAGTGCTAAGGAGGCAGATAAAAGAAGACCTCTGTGTGTTCTAGACTACCCTGGTCTACATAGAGAGATCCTCTCTTAAAAACGCATATAGGTAGATAGGTTGGTATGTAGATAGACAGATAGACACATAGATAGTCATACAAGCCCAAGGGAATTGAAAAATTACCCTGACTTTCCAAATTAGTACCAGCACCTACAATATATTAATAACAACTGTAAGATATCAAGTAGAGAATTTTGATAAATGGTGTTAAAATATGATTGGCTTGAGGCTATCAGGGGAGAGGATACATCTAAGAATTGAGTCTAAAGCTACCACTTGTGTGTGTTATGAGCATGTATGTGTGTGAGACTGAGAGAGAGTGAGAGACAGAGAGTGAAAGAGCAAGTGAGGAAGAGAGGGGAAATAGGAAAGAAAGAGAGGTATTATTTGTTTGTTTTGGTCTGATGCATGCATGGGCCACCAAGCAAATAAATGTACATATTATGGATATACTCAGTAACTCTCAGAAATCAGGAGAATGAATGATGTTGATTTTAAGATTTTATCAAAATTTGCTGGTTTCTATTCTGCGCACTAAAATTATGAATTCATTCTCCATTGTTATCAAACCCAAGTTCAGAAAAGCAAGAGTTGCTGATGCCAAGGCACATTTCCTCTGATAAATAGTGTATTTGTAAGCATTTGCAAATGACCCACAGAACAAATATCTGACTCAATCTTTCGTATTTGACATAATGGCTTCTTGCACATCTAACCTGCCCAGTGGCTGGGCATTGAAACTCTCCGTCTTGCAGCAAAGGCTCCAAGAGTTTGGAATGACACTCAGGATGGTACCCTACCTTCTGGCTGAAATACTCATCAGGTTCAGCTTCAAAAGAAGTTATTTTACCTGTAGCCTACTGGCTTTTATTAGATCACCCTGGGCATTAATTTCAATTTTCATGAAACTGTGATATAGAACAGAAAAAAAGAAAGAAAGAAGGAATTAAAAAAAAAAAAAAAACTTGCATGTGCTATAGCTTAGCTGCCAACTATTGGAGGAAAGAATTTGATTTCTATTGAATACCACACTTCAGAATGAAAGAAAACATTGCCTAAATGAAGCTGCGCCTCCCTGTCACCTATGCCTATATGACTGTGAAATCAATTATATGAGCTCTTTCGAAAGTTACTGATTGTGGCAAATTGAATGGCCTTCATTTCAGCATAATTTAAAGAGGCTGATGTAATCAGAGACCTTAAACCGCAGTGAAAGACAAGATCTGTGATATTCAGATGGGAAAATGCACCCATGGTTGAGCCTTTTCCATGCCTTCTGCTGACTGGCTGCAATGATTTCATAAGCACAAATGAAATTGTTTTGATAAAGACAAGCAATGATTCTGTGGGGATGTATGAGAGAGTAAAGAGTGGAAATGAGGTCTCTAAAATCAGGAGACCTGGAATCTTATCCTAGGTCTAATTACCTGCAAATGAGAAACTCTAGTATCAAATTTTGAGTTATGCCCCAGAGCTGAGGATCAAGCTCATACTGGAGCAGAGGGGAGAAGTTTGATGCTTTTTTTTTTTTTTTTTTTTTTTTTTTTTGTAAGTAAGTATGTTTGCCATCTCATTCTGCTGAAAGTCTATAGGCCCAAATAGTTGTTTGTCAAATTATGTATTTTCGTCTATCTACCCCAAGACAATTTTTACTTTAAAAAAATTATAGCAGGCTTTGCTTCATCACATTTACCAAAATGAGCAGTTGCATTTGCAGTTAAGTATAGAAAGTGGTATGTTTTCAACAAACACTCCTGCTTTGTTAGGAGTCAGCAGTGATAACTGAAGATCCAGTAAATGACACATATGTAACCATGCCATCCTGTGGCCAGGACATATACTACCACAGGTCATGTCATATTCTGGAGATACAGCTTACCATACAATGCATTCTACCTACCTTTTCTTTCATTAATACAACTCGTTTCATATGTGTGCATGCATGTAATTCATTTGGAGCACATCTATATCCTTTTTTATTCCCCTTGAAATTCTTCCCCCCCTCACTCTATGACTTCACTTCTTTCAGTCTCTATGGAGTTTTCTTTCTCTGTCTCTTTTCTTGTGTTTCTCAGTCATCATAGAGACCATTGTTTTGGTGTTTGCACGTACATGGGTATGGGACCCTCTACTGCAGTCTTTTTGGCTCCATATTCCTGAAGGAAAGTAACTTTCCCTCTTCTAACAGACACAATTGCAAAGAGCTCTTCAGGGAACTTTGTGATTACTCAGGCACTGCCCCTATACTTGATGGAATATTGAAAGATTTATATTGTACAGATCTTTTGCACAGAAACATACTTCTTAGAAGATGTTCAATCACTTTGAATATTTATATATCTCTAACCTAAAAGAGATAGTAAAACCTTTCCTACATAAAAGTTCCTTGTGTTTTATTTTTTTAAACCATAATTTAGCCCCATCTTAAGAACATGACTAATAAGATTCTTCAAGTTCCTTTATTCAGGGCTGGCTGGTCAGCCTTGGTTGTCCTTTGTATTCCAAAAGAACTTGGGTTCAATTCTACTTCTGTGAATCATTTGTTACTGAGTAAATTATGGGCAACTAGCCACTTTTGTCTAAATGATTAATTTCAATATGTAGACAGACAGAATTTTTCAATGTATTTATTATATTGATGGGTTTATCATATCTATAAAAATGTCTATTATCTGTATGAACCAACTGAATTGAACAAACCTTGAAAATAGTAATAATTTCTTTTCCTTACACATAATTCCACCTACCATACTAATTCCTGCATGAGTTAGTAGCCATAATGGGAGGCAAACAAATATGGGATCCAAATTGTAAATTTCATCCCTCCTTGAAATATGTAATTTTGTCATAAACATTTGCTTTTCTAAATTTTTCTTTTATAATTCACAAACAAAAATGTGTGTGTAAGAGATTTCCTCAAACTGTTATTAGAACTAAATTCTGAAAAGCAAACAATAGGTTTTACATTTATTTAGAATTCCATTAGTGTTTCAGTTGAAAAGTGTATAGTGTTGGTACAGATAAACAGTAATGCATATATGTATTAATGGAATAATAACTTATATAAAAGAATTGGTTCACTCAATTATTGGAGCTGAGAAATCTATGATGTAGAGTTTTTATATCTGCCATAGGAGAAATTATGATGTAACACAATTCATAGTAAAGAGCCTTGAGAAGTAGAGAGAATGCAATGTAGGTTATACTTAAAATCCAGATGGTCAGAGAAAGAAAATGTTCCCCTTTGATTCTACTTAAGCCCTGAACAATTAGACTGTAGTCCCTTTACTCTTGGCAGTGACATGCACTATACCCAGCCTATTGATTTAAATGTTAATATCAGTGGTCATTCATCATATGGTATCTCAGAATCAGTGCCAACTCACGAATATGGAAAATCTGTGTTTCTGTAATGTAATTCTCAATGCTTTGTTGTTTAAGTAAAATAAAAATCAACAATATCATTATTTCATGTACTGTAATATCATGACCCTAAAAACAACCACATTTTTCTAAAAGAAAGTAGAGTCTGGAGTAATGTCTCAGTGGTTAAGAGCATTTGTTGTTCTCACAGAGGGCCTAGGTTCAATTTGAAGGACCCACATGATGGTTCAAAACATTTCTAAAGTCCAGTCTTAAGAGACACAACTTCATTAGAATATATTACGTGAGAAAAATCCCTCTATTTTCAATAAAAGGAAAAAAACTATACTTGAATAAAGTTTTCAAGTTTACTCTCTTCTTACGTTATATAGCTTAAATACTAACATTAGAAATGAATAATTGCAAAACAAATTAGAGAATGTTCAAAATATAGTGAATATAAAGAAAATAATAGAATGAAAACATCAAATTATTATAATATGTGTAACATAACTATACACATACACATGCATTTTATTTATGCATAAATATACATATACATGAAATAAGCACACTATATTGATTTCAGTATATATACATATGTATACTATATATACATATTTAAACACACATATATGTTATTATATATATACATTTTCTCAATATGAATAGAAATATATGTACATACACATATCCATTTTTCTTCTGAACAAAGTAGGTAACAATATTTTGTTTGATTGCTTGAAGTTCTACCAAGTATGTGTGCTTTATTTCATTTTTTTACAAATATTCTAAAGAGAGTTCTGCAGACCTTTGACATTGAAACATAAAGCCAAGCAGCAAACATTGATTTTTTTGTTTTATGTGTGTGTATGGAGATTAATGGAACCTCAGCAAACATATAATCATATGCTCTCATGAAGTATCTGCATGTGGGAGCTAGGGCCATACCCATATTCAATCAGAAACACACTCTAAAGATAACCGCTCTTCTTCACTGTCTATAATGAATGTTGTCCTCATTCCCTTGAGAAACTAGTTTAAGAAACCAATTCCCACAAACACTAAGGGGTTATTTTCAATACATCAAAGATAAATAATTTTTTTCACTGATAGCGAGAAAACTCCACATTTTTTCCTTTGTGGTCATAAGTGCTATTGACTTTCTGAGCTAACAGCTTTCTTCCTTTTATGAGTAGAAGTGTTAATGTACTGAAGACATAGAATTATTTAATAATTTCTTTGGCCAATTAAATGTTGACTAATATCCTGTGAAAAATCATTGAATATAACTTTTATGGCTGAGTTTGTAATCATTTAGAAAATAAATATGTCAAAGAAAAAAATTAAACAAAATCTCTCTATGAGGGTTAGTTATTAAATAACATAGAGTAGAAATTATAATAAAGAATAGAGTTGGGAGCTAAAATATTTAGCAAATAAGATCATAAATGAGTTGAAATTTAAGGAGGCCATGAGAGAACAAGAGCAAGGTGACATTACTGAAATATTTGCTGATGGACAATGAGAGAGGTGGCCATGTACAATGGTGACAACTGACCAGGCAGCATCGAATATTCAATTGATGAAAAATAAAAGATGTCATGTGCATTGGTTGTATTTGAAAATTATATACATAAAGACATATGTCTTAGACTAAAATATGATCAAATATGCCTTATTGCTGTTCTGTATCAACCTAAAAAGTCATAAAGCATGCAGTCCACTTCTGTGTACATGAAATAAAAATACATAAATCAGCCATTTACAGTACTTTATGCCTGTTGAACAGCCTCAACTCTGACTCTCCTCACTATGCTTCATAAGGTTTGTTCATGAAATCCTGACTATTGCAAATATTAATATATTTGTGGATTTAAAAACAAGTATATTTTATAAATTCCTTCCATGTTTCTACCAAGTACTGTCTGAAACCAAGTTTTTTAACTGCTTTATCTAGATTCATTCATTTATTGAGGTTTTGTTTTCTTTTTATTTTCTTACAACTTTATTTTAAAAAGAGAGATACATGTACAGATTTTTAAAAGCATTTTGGTATAACTATATGAATATATTTTTGTCAGTACTTGATTTTTTTAAAGGTTTGATAGTATGCATTGAAATATTACTAGTTACCATAAGCATAAAGTACATCTAAACAAAATGTAACATTTAAGCTAAAATCTGCCCAATTATCATGTTGTTTATGATCTGTGTAGTACATATAGCTACCATCTCTTGATTGTGTATATTAAAGTTAACAAAGCTCAGCATGAGGGACTCATGTCTGTCTGAATTACATATAGAAGAGAAGAAACTACAGAAATTTTATTTCTGAAAATGATATTAAAAACCCAGCACTTTCCAGTTATAAACCAAATCAACTTAGGGTACCATGATGTTAAACATATTCACAAAGAGGTGTGGCGATAAACTGGGGGAAGAATTGTGGTCCAGCACTGGGACTCTAACCACCCATGTTCCATAGTTGCATCTGCTAACCTTCAGTTCAACCATTCTTTCTTGCTTGCTGCTCACTTCCTGACTCTATGACTACTGCTTATTTTAAAAATGAAAGGAATAAAATTTGACTTACTCTTCTAATGATTAAATTACATTTATACAGTAAAATGTGCAACATAAAATGTCATATTGTGGCAATCTTCTCCCTCATATCACCTGAGGTTGTTAGGTTTTGGTTTACTGAAAATGTCACCTACATATTATCTGGTCACCTTAAATGCCTCATGACCAAGACACTAATCCTTAATCTCTTATCCATAACTTGCTCCTTGAATCAACTGCACAATATATTTGTGTGCTAATTTACATATGTTTCATACTGTGTATATCTTTTCATAGGTGCAATTACAAAGAATTGTTCATTAGTACTAAGGTACATGGTATATAGAACTGAATAGAGTCTTAGACAATGGGGATGTGTGAAGGTCTTAGGTACTTGTGGACATGCCTTTGAAGTAGATAAAATCACCTAAGCAATCCCATTAAAATCAGGAACAAGACAAGGCTGCTCACTCTCTCCTTATCTATTCAACATAATATTCAGAGTACTACCAGAACAATTCTACAACAAAAGAATATCAAATGAATAAAAATAAGGAGAGAGGAACTCAAGTTTTCACTATTTGTTGGTGATATGACTGTATTATATACATAAGTGACCATAAAAAATTCAACCAGCAAGCTCCTACTGCTGTAAAACAACTTCTGCCAAATGTCTGGATACAAAATTTCCTCTAACAAATCAGTAGCCTTCCTGTACTCCAAGGATATAGCGATGAGAAAGAAATTAGGGAATCAAGTGTATGTTCTTATAGCAATGCTTTTTACAAATATTTAATTTCTTCTATTTCAGTGTAACAAGGACAACAATACAATTCACAACGGTGTCTCCCAAGATTTATTTAACTATCAGAAATATTGCATATTAGAAATGATTATTTTATATCAAATGATTCATCATTGCTACTCATATGTTTATAATAGGAAAAAAATCAACAAATTTCTAAACGTTAAAAATTGTCGTTCATTGGCTAAAATTATTTGGGTTATATTTACCACAGCTTTAAAGGATCAGAAGCAAGCCTGTCAGTACTAGAATTAATTATATAAACGTTTTGTGATGGAAAGGATACTCTGCACTGAAATGCAGACCAGTAAAAAAATGCTATGTGATTCCCTTAGTCATAAATTTGCTGATTTCAAACAGGTGGTGGGAAGGATCATAGAAAGAAGTCGTTATGTCTTTTGTATCTTAGGTTTAGTAATAAAATATTAACTAGAAAACAGTGGTATTCGTAGGCAAAGACTAGTCACAAACATGATTACTGACGATTTTTGTATGCAAATGAGCAATACTGCTGTATATGAACATAAAGAGAAATAAGAAGATGTGTTCAGAGAAAAGACTTCAAAAATGATTTCCACCACACAACTAGCACTTGAAAGATACCATAAAGAATGAGCAAGGAACCTTAACAGTAGAAATGTGTGAAAATATTTCAGGAAGATTATTGTGCTCAAGAAATACAACAACATAGTATTTCAACTTGAATTCCAATGCGGGTGACTCCGTTAGAGTAACTTGGAAAGAAAAGTATATGTGTGCATCTTTTTAAAAGGATGGGAAAAAAAAGGTCAATATGATACAGGAGTCTAAAAACTACACATATGGTTAGCAATTAACCTTCAGGATTAAGTCAAGAATCTTCTCCATTAGAAAATAAAAAAAGTGAACAAAGCAAGACCCAGAGTAGAATAACCATGGATAAGATAGAGTCTAGTTGAAATAATGCATTGCACAGCTGAACTCTGGTGAAGCAGCTGTTATGTTACTCTGTCCATGTGAACATATATCCGAGTTACGTTTTAATAAATATATTATGAAGAAAAGGCCAACCAGATCCAATAAATACTATTAAAAATAAAAAATTCTAAATTTTGACCCAATTCGTTTTCTAAAAGAAACAGAAACCTTATCATTCATGATGAAGGCAAATTACAGAAACTCTAAAGAAACAAGCACTTTTCTAGTATCTCAGCTATAACTGCATTTCTTAAGATTTGGTATATTTCAAAGTTACCCAGAGTTATTTTATGAATACTCAGATCTCTGAACTTCTTTAATGACTGTGCTATCTGTACTTAGAATATTAAATTCTATTCCAAAATATTTTAAAATAATTGTGACGTATATTGAGATGCTACAGTTTTTGAACCATTGTATAGGATGGAAATTTCCACCAGGTATGTCTAGGTCTTATTCTGAAGTTAACATCAATGAAAGAGTAGCAACTTGGAGAAAAGAATGTCAGTTGAATTGCATTAGTTCCTTAGTGATTTACAGAATTTAAGAATTCTTTTCCTCTGGAATTTAAACATTGCTGGTTCCTGAATGTGTATGTGCACTTAAAAGTTTCCAGGGTTAGAATTCTAATTTAAATTGATAATATCTTCCAAAACATAACATTTCACATTCTTCTATTACATATTTTGTTTTATTTAATATTTACACTGAAACAACAATCTCTTCCTACAAAATTCACATCATCTCAAATAGTTGTGACTTCATAATTATATATTTGAAATTAATGTGTGCTTTTTAATTATATTTTTAACATGAAAATCATTATGGGAGAATAACTGAATATAGGTCAGACACATTGAGAAGCGTTTTGACACAATTGCATTGTCACAAAGAGTTATATAAGTCATAACTCCTTGTTACTTGCAACTGTGGAGTTGAAGAGCAGGTGTCCACCATTAATCCCTGTGGTTCCATGGTAATAATGGGAGTCCTGTGGCCTCATTCTTAAGCCCCATGTTGAACATTCATCCCAAGATATGAATTAGCACAATGTAGCTGCTGCAGTATTGGGCCATATTCCTTAATTAATGTGATCATAACGGCAGCGAGGGACTCTAAATTTCCTATGTCATTTCATCTCCTATAAAGTTTCAATAGTGTAATGAGCTTCCTAAGAGGACAAGTCATTTGCATGTGAGAGTTTAAGAAGTGTGGAGTCAATGTCCACCATTAAAAGGAAGTTATGCAGGGATACTGGCTAAGAAAGACACATGAGGAGAAGCAAAATATCTCAGCACCAAAATTCCTGTGACTCTTTTTTCGTTTTGACTGTGTTGTATTTTCACCCCAGGTGAAAAAGAACATTTTTTTTCTCCTTGACACATAATTAATTGACCATCAAATTTTTATTCAATAGTTAGTTACAGAAACTATCACTATATTATTGGGGTGATTTACTGAAGTCCTACAAATTCAAATAAATATTTTATCTCTTAACACTCAACTGTTTGGAAACAATTACCTATCTATGCCTATACTTACCTGTGTAGCAATTTTAACTTCGCACCTTTAACTCAAGGAGAAGAGGGGAGGGGAACAGATCTCTGACTTTAAGGCCATCCAGGTCAACAGAGTATGTTCCAGGTTTAGAAAGAAAAAAAGAAAAAGCAAGTTTAAGTCCATGAGAGGTAAGTCCATGATTTTAATCCCAGCACGCAGGAAAAAACGGTGCTCAGTCAGCTGAGTTCAGTGCCTTGTTGTCAGTTGAGTTCAATCCGTGCAGTTTTGGGCAGTTCAGTTCATGAGTTGGGAGTGCAGTGCAATGGACTTGAGCTCATTTGTGAGTTCATGCAACTCAGTGCAAGTCAGCAGAGGCAGCTGAAAACAAAACATAAGAAAGAGTCACAAGATGAGAGCAAATTGCCAAAGTTAGATTGCAGCAAAGCTTAGCAAGTCGGTGAGAAGCTGAGCAAAGCCAAATTCAATTAGTCAGTTTGGAAAGGAGTTTGAGCCAGAAGAGCTGAGTTACAACAGTCAGTCATAGTTCAGAAAGAACTGGTAAGGTTAAGGTTATTCATGAGTAAATCTCAGAACCGGAAACCATTCTAGGCTTAGATGAGACTGCATGGAGCCTAGAAGCTTCTGGGACCAGGCTTAAGTAAGCAGATGGAGGCAGGAAGCCTCAGAGAAGAAAATTTCGTCAGGCAAATAAAAGTTACATTTGCACTTGCTGTGTTCGGCTTTTTTCGTTTACCTATTGGTAGAATTCATTTCCTTTTCTTGAATTTTTGACTCTCAGTGACATGCAAACTTCTATGTGATAGAATCATGTGCAACTTTGTATGTAGCCTTTTGTCCCTTACCTGAAGCTAAATTATGTTGGTCATCTTCTTGGATTCTTCTTTAATATGCCTGTGTAAATTGAGGCTGATGATATCAAAAAGAAGAGAACCAAATAAATACAGGAAACTCTGCCATTAATTAAAGTAATATTTAATTTCATGTTAATTTCTACTGAATATGAGACTCATCACTAAAATGTTGGAAATATATTTCAAATAATAACTAATATAAAAATATTTTTATGATGTCCACTTCTCCCTTCTACATGCCAAACTCCAGAATAAAATATCCCACAGATTTGGAGCAGACTTGCAGTGGCTTATGAATAAAGACTCTGACTTGTTTGCTTTTACAATATCTTGCATTTAGAAGATGTGCATTGTCTGTACTTAGAATTGCTCAAGGCAATTCTAAGAAATAAGGTTAATTATTTTTTCATTGTATACATATACACTATGGAGAAAATGACAGGCCCTTCCTTTTATGTAAATATCTCATTAAAATATAATTGCATCACATTCCTCCTTCTGTTTCCTCCCTCTAGCTGCTATCAGCTATCTTCCCTCCAACCTGCTCCGTGACTCCCCACTTAAAATTGAAACTCAATTATTATTATTATTGATATGTAAACACATGTGTTCACAAATATGTAAATATAACCTACTACTGTCAGTTTCTTTTATTTATGTATATATTGTGCTGAAGTTTACCCATTTCTAGTGGATAACCTAGAGGAGGACTCATCCCCAGCAGAAGATAATTCTCCCTCTGTCAGCTGTAGTTCTGTGTCTATATGTTGCACCCCATGGAACTTTTCCCTTATACCTTAGCATATCTATTGATATTATTATTTAGGGGTAATTTTATAGTTCTTCCTAGAAGATAATATTTTACAATAAACTTCCTGTATTCAGGCTTTTAGAATCTTTCCTGTCCCTTCTCCATTAATTTACACTGAGCAATAGATGCAGGAGTTGAGATGTAAATTCATCTATTCAGTTGGATTTCATATTTTTCATTGAGCTCTGTAATTGTTTACAGTTGTACTTTTCTATGAATATATATGGACTCAAGGGGGTCAGATAATATGCCATAGAAGTGATAAAAAATGACAATAATTAGAGTGGAAGGAAGAAATATAGGACAGGGAGGGCAAAGTAATGAAGGTCATGGCATAGAAGATATGATCACATTATATTACCTACAGATTAAAATATCACAATGGAACTCATTGTTCTTTATAACTACAATATACAAATAAAATTGTGGCTGTTTTTAACAAGGCATGACAGAAGTTTTTAATAGATATTAAATTAAGAATCACATAGTTATTGTGTTCTTAATTTTGGTTGTCAACAGGATAAAATTTGAAATAAGCTAAAACCTAAGCAGCTGGGCACACCTGTAGAGGATTTTCTCCAATGGATCATTGAGATCAGAAGATGCAACCTATATCTGATCCATATTATGTACTGCCAGCCTATCTCTAAGCATATTGAAAAAAGAAATCCTTTGCTTTGTTCCTGTTTTCCATTGCTCTTGCTGGCAAGTTCATCTACTCTGCTACTCAGACATTTCTTTGCTAGTATTCAGGATTCTACTTCTTTAGGAATAAAAAGCAGAGCAAAGACTGGCTGAGACATACAGCCTCATACATATAACTATCGAATTTGTGATCTTTCTATTGGATGACAGCAATTAACTGGATAAATAAATCACTGCCTGTATGTGACTCTAATAAACCACATACATTCACAACAAAAACACATATAATATCAGATTTAGTTTTTACTAATATATGTATATTAATTCTATTAATTCTGTTTCTCCCAAAGAGCCATACTAATATAGATATATATTACTTTATCTTCTTAATGGTCTCAAAATAATATATTAAACCCACAAGATAAAATAAATAGAGGTCTTCCTCTGCTATGGTTATTATTTTGATGCTTAACATTGGGAAATATTCCTCTTACATATTATATTCAGGCAGTATTTAAATATTTTTACAATAAGAAGCAGAAAAAAAATGCTCCCAACCTTAAGGCGTATGGGTTCATAGCTACCGACACCTCAGTGTGCATCAATGCCAGCAATGACCTACAAAAGAATCTAAAGCTCTATCATATGTAGCAACAAGTCAGGAATTTTTACATTCATTTGCAAATAAAACAAAACTAAGAGAGAAGATCCTCAAGTTCAGACAACTCAATTTTTTATATATATGCATGACATAGCATGAGTTATGTTGATATTAAGATGATTAGTTCACTGCTGAAGCAAACCATATATGAAAGTATGTAATGGGCATGTAAATTGTCAACTGTACTCAGAAATGGTAAAATATCTTGTAAATAAGACTGTACATATATACACAACAGTGAGCCGATTACATTCTCCAGTATCAAAGTATCAAAATTTTCTTATTTTGCAGAAATAAGTGATAGGAAGCTTATATTTGTCATTGAAAATAGCATCCCATTTCTCACTGTATTTTTGTTGTTAAATAATGAACAGCTACATCTTTATGTAAGGACACACAAAAAGACTTACTTTTAAAATAATTTTTTCTTTTTTATTGGATATTCTCTGTAACATTTCAAATGTTATCGTATTCCCCCCAGTTTCATCACCATTCGCCCTCTCATTGCCTCAATGAAGGGGCTTCCTCTCCCAACCACCCTCTCCAAACTCAGCGCCCTGATGTTCCCCTACAGTGGGAAAACAAGCCTTCCCTGGACTTCTCAGTGGGAAAAGAGGACTCTACTCTCATTGATGCAAAAGAATGCTATCCTCTGCTGCATATGCACCTGGAGAAATGGGTTTTTCCATGAAAACTCATTGGCTGGCATTTTAGTCTCTGTGTCCTGTGGTGGCTTGGTTAGTTGATAATTTGTTCTTCTGATGGGGCTGCAGAACCTTTCAGGTACTTCAGTCCTTTCTCTAGATCCTTCTCTGTGGTCCCCATGTTCAGTTTGATGGTTAGCTGCAGGCCTCCTTTGTATCAGTATGGTTCTGGCAGGGCCTCTGAGAAGGCATCCATATCAGGTTCCTACCAGTAAGCTCTACTTGACATCAACCAAAGTGCATGCGTTTAGTGGTTACATATTCTGTGGATCCCCATGTGAGGCAGTATCTCAATGATCTTTCTCCAACCCCTGTTCCTCTATTTGTCCCTTTATTTCCTTCATGAGTGTTTTGTTATCCCTTCAGAGAAGGACTGAGGAATCCACCTGATGACCTTCCTTCTCCTTTAGCTTCCAAATTTCTGGAAACTGATTGTGGTTATTCCAAGCTTTAGGGTCTAGTATCTGCTTATCAGTGAGTACATACCATGTATATTCTTATGTGTCTGGGTTACCTCACTCAGGATGATGGTTTCAAGTTCTATCTTTTTGTCTAAGAATTTCATCAAATCATTATTTTAAAAGCTAAGTAATAGACTATTGTGTAAATATACCACAATTTCTGTATCCATGCCTCTGTTTAAGGATATTTAAGTTCTTTCCATCTTCTGGCTACTATAAATAAGTCTCCTATGAACATGTTGGAACACATGTTCATGTAAGGTGTTGGAGCTTCTTTGGGGTATATGCCCAGGAGATCTATAGCTACATCCTCAGGTAGTACCTTTCCAATTTTCTGCAAAACCACCAGACTTATTTCCAGAGTAGTTGTACCAGTGTACAGTCCCACCAACAGTGGAGGAGTGTTCCTCTTTCTCTACATCCTTGAAATAATCTGCTGTGACCTGAGTTTTTGATCTTAGCCATTCTGACAGGTGTGCAGTGAAATATCAGTGTTGTTTTGATTTGCATTTCCCTGATAACTAGAGTTGCTGAGCATTTCTTTAGAAGCTTCTCTGCCTTTCAATATTCCTCAGTAGAGAATTCTTTGTTTGACTGTGTATACTATTTTAATAGGATTATTTGATTCTCTAGAATGTAACTTCTTGAGTTCTTTGTATATATTGAATACTAGCCATCTATCATATGTAGAATTAGTAAAGCTCTTTCCCTAATCTGTTGGTTGTTGCTTTGTCTTTATGACAGTGTCCTTTGCCTAACAGAAGCTTTGCATTTTCATGAGCTCCCATTTGTCAATTCTTGCTAATAGAGCATAAGACATTATATTCAGTTCAATAAGATTTCCCTGTGCGTTTGTGTTCTAAGCTCTTCCCCACTTTCTGTTCTATTTGTTTAAGTCTACCTGGTTTTATATGAAGGTCTTTGATCCACTTGAACTTTAGCTTAGTACAAGGAGAAAAAAAAAGATTGATTTGCATTATTCTGCATACTGACTGCCAGTTGAACCAACACCATTTGTTGATAATGCTGCCCTTTTTCCATTGAATGTATTTAGCTTCTTTGTAAAGATCAAGTGACCTTGAGTGAGTGAGTCCATTTCTGGGTCTTTTATTCTATTCCATTGATGGACCTGCCTATCTTTGTACCAATATTATGTTTGTTTGTTTGTTTGTTTGTTTCACAGTTGATCTGTAATTCAGCTTGAGGTCAGTGATGGTGATTTCCCAGAAAGTTTTTTTTTTTTTTAACGACTTTATTTTGCAAAACAAAGATAAATGTACAGATTTTAAACATTTTTTGCTTAAAATTATACATTTTTGTCAGTACTGTTTTTTCAGACATTAAAATAAATTTTACATAAAACCATGTGAATATATTTTTTAGTCAGTACTTGATTTTTTTCAAGGGCTTGACAGTATGCATTGAAAACCTACTAGTTACAATAAGCGTAAAGTACATGTAAAAAAAAACGTAACATGGAAATAGTCAAAGTATTTTTGTTTTGTGAATATATGTATATTTTTTGTTTTCTTTATTTTTTGGACTTCTACAGTCTGTGAGTTGTTTCTAGGGGAGTGCAAGCCTCTGGGGTTAGCATCCCACTATCAGTGACTGCATATTATGTCTGTTCTTTTGTGACTGGGTTATCTCACTCAGAATGATCTCCTCTAGATACAGAGATTTTCTTAAGAATTTGGTTAAGTCATTGTTTCTGGTGGCTGAGAAGTATTCCATTGTGTATATGTACCACAATTTTTGTATCCATTCGTCTTCTGAAGGACATCTGGGATCCTTCCAGCTTCTGGCTATTATAAATAGAGACGCTATGAACATTGTGGTGCATATATCTTTGTTGTGTATTAAAGTGTCTCTGGGGTAAATGCCCAGAAGTGGAATAGCTGGGTCTTCAGGTAGTACTATATCCAATTTTCTGTGGTATCGCCAGACAGATTTCTAGAGTGGTTGTAATAGCTTGCAACCCCACCAACAGTGGAGAAGTGTTCCTCTTTCTCCACAGCCTCGCCAGCATCTGCTGTCATCTGAGTTTTGGATCTTAGCCAATCTGACTGGTGTGAGGTGGAATCTTAGGGTTGTTTTGATTTGCATTTCCCTGATGGCTAAGGATGTCTAGCACTTCCTCAGATGTTTCTCAGCCATTCGGTGTTCCTCAACTGAAAATGATTTGTTTAGCTCTGTACCCCATTTTTAATAGGGTTGTTTGATTCTCTGGTGTCTAGCTTTTTGAGTTCATTGTACACCTTGGATATTAGGCCTCTATCTGATGTGGTGTTGGTAAAGAACTTTTCCCATTCTGTTGGTTGCCCTTTTGTTTTCTTGAAGATGTCCTTAGCCTTACAGAAACTTTGCAATCTCATTAAGTCCCATTTGTTAATCTTTGACCTTAGAGCTTGAGCCATTGGTGTTTTGTTCAGGAAATTTTCTCCTGTGCCTATGTGTTCTAAGGTTTTCCCTACTTCCTCATCTAATAGTTTCAGTGTATCTGGTTTAATGTGGAGATCTTTAATCCACTTACACTTGAGCTTTGTACAAGGAGATAAGAAAGGGTCTATTTTCATTCTTTTGCATGTTGAGTGCCAGTTGGACCAGCACCATTTGTTGAATAGGCTGTCCTTTATCCATTGAATGTTTACTGTTCCTTTGTCAAAAATCAGGTGACCATATACATGAGGGCTCATTTCTGGATCTTCTATTCTATTCCATTGATCCACCTGCCTATTTCTGTACCAGTACCATGCAGTTTTCAGCACAATTGCCTTGTAATATAGCTTGAGGTCAGGGATAGTGATTCCTGCAGATGTTTTTTTGTTGTTGGGGATGGATTTCGCTATTCTAGGTCTTTTGTTATTCCATATGAATGGCACATTGATCTTTCCAATTCCATGAAGAACTGGGTTGAATTTTGATGGGGATTGCATTGAATCTGTAGATTGCTTTTGGTAGGATGGCCATTTATAAGATGTTGATTTTTCCAATCCATGAGCATGGGAGATCTTTCCATTTTCTGAGATCCTCCTCAATTTTTATTTTAGAGTTTTGAAGTTCTTGTCATACATGTCCTTCACTTGCTTAGTTAGAGTCACACCAATGTATTTCATAGTTTTTGTAACGATTGTGAAGGGTACCTTTTCCCTAATTTCTTACTCCACATGTTTGTCATTGATTATAGGAAGGCTACTGATTTGTTTGAGTTAATTTTGTATCTGGCCACTTTGCTGAACTTGTTTATCAGCTGTAGGAGTTCTCTGGTGGAATTTTTGGGGTCACTCAAGTACACTATCATGTCATCGGCAAAGAGTGATGTTTTTATCTCTTCCTTACCGATTTGTATCCCCTTGATTTTCTTTTGCTGTCTAATTGCTCCAGCCAGGACTTCCAGTACTATGTTGAATAGGTAGGGGAAGAGTGGTCTGCCTTGTTGTGTCCCTGATTTAAGTAGGATTGCTTCAAGTTTCTCGCCATTAAGTTTGATGTTGGCTGTTGGTTTGCTGTATATTGCTTTTATTATGTTTAAATGAGCCTTGGATTCCTGTTCTTTCCAGGACTTTTAACATGAAGGGGTGTTGGATTTTGTCGAATGCTTTCTCAGCATCTAGTGAGATGACCATGTGATTTTGGTCTTTAAGTTTGTTTATATGGTGGATTACATTGATGGATTTTTTTATGTTAAACCATCCCTGCATCCCAGGGATGAAGCCTACTTGGTCATGATGAATGATGGTTTTGATGTGTTCTTGGATTCGGTTAGCAAGAATTTTGTTGAGTATTTTTGCATCAATGTTCATAAGTGAGATTTGTCTGAAGTTCTCTTTTCTTGTAGGGTCTTTGTGTGGTTTAGGTACGATGGTTATTGTAACCTCAAAAAATGAGTTGGGTAATATTCCATCTGATTCTATCTTTTGGTATAGTTTGGCGAATATTGGTGTTATATCCGCAATAAATGTCTGATAAAAATCTGCACTGAACGCGTCTGGACCTGGGCTTTTTTTGGTTGGTAGGCTTTTGATGACTTTGATTTCTTTAGGTGTTATAGTGTTCTTTAGATGGTTTACTTGGTCCTGGTAAAATTTTGGGACCTTGTATCTGTCTAGGAATTTGTCCATTTCCTCCAGATTTTCCAATTTTGTGGAGTATAAGTTTTTGTAGTAGGATCTGATGATTTTATGAATTTCCTTAGTTTTAGTTGTTATGTCACCACTTTCCTTTCTGATTTTGTTAATTTGGATACTCTCTTTTTGCCCTTTAGTTAGTCTGGCTAGGGGTTTATCAATCTTGTTGATTTTCTCAAAGAACCAACTCTTGGTTTTGTTGATTTTTTCAATGGTTCTTTTTGTTTCTATTTGGTCTATTTCTGCCCTAATTTTGATTTTTCTTGCCATCTACTCTATTTGGGTATATCTGCTTCCTTTTGTTCTAGAGCTTTTAGCTGTGCTGTCAGGTTGCTGATGTGAGCTCTCTCCAGTTTCTTTTTGGAAGCACTTAGGGCTATGAGTTTTCCACTCAATACTGCTTTCATTGCATCCCATAGGTTTGGGTATGTTGTTTTATCGTTTTCGTTGAATTCTAGAAAGTCCTTAATTTTTTTCTTTATTTTTTCTTTGACCCTGCTATCCTTTAACAGAGCGTTGTTTAGTTTCCATGTGTACGTGTGCTTTTTGTTGTCTTTGTTGTTGTTAAAGACCAGCCATAGACCATGGTGATCTGAGAGGATGCATGGGAGTATTTCAATCTTCTTATATCGATGAAGGCTCATTCTGTGTCTAGTTATGTGGTCAATTTTCGAGAAGGTGCCATGAGGTGGTGAGAAGAAGGTGTATTCTTTTACTTTAGGATAGTATGTTCTGTATATATCTATTAATTCTAGTTGGTTTAAAGTCTCTGCTAGTTTTGCACTGTCCTTGTTCAGTTTCTGTTTCCCTGATCTGTCCATTGGTGAGAGTGGGGTATTAAAGTCTCCCACTATTATTGTGTGGGGTAAAATGTATTTTTTGAGCTTTAGTAGAGTTTCTTTTATGAATGTGGGTGATTTTTTATTTGGAGTCTATATGTTAAGGATTGAGAGTTCCTCCTGACATATTTCCCCGGTAATGAATAAAAAGTGTCCTTCTTTATTTTTTTTTGATAACTTTTGTTTGGAAATTTACTTTATTCGATATTAGAATAGCCACTCCAGCTTGCTTCTTAGAGGTGTTTGCTTGGAAGTTTTTTTCTCACCGTTTTACTCTGAGATAGTGTCTGTCTATGTCTCTGAAATGAGTTTCCTGTATGCAGAAAAAGGCTGGATTTTGTTTATGTATCCAGTCTGATAGTCTATGTCTCTTTATTGCGGAGTTGAGACCATTTATGTTAATAGATATCAAGGAATAATTGTTTCTGTTTTATGCCATTTTGCCTTTTTGGGTTGAGTTGTGTCTGTGTTTTTTTCTTCTTTTAGTTTTCTTGTTTAGGAGTTTTCTTGTGTTTACTAGGCTGTATTTTCCCTTTTTGTATTGGGTTTTCCACCTATAATTCGTTGTAGTCCTGGGTTTGTGGTCATATATTGTGTGAATTTTGATTTGGCTTGAAATATCTTTGTCTCTCCATCGATGGTGATTGATAGTTTTGCTGGGTATAGCAGCTTGGGCTGGCACTTGTGCTCTCTTAAGGAGTGCACGATGTCTGTCCAGGCTCTTCTAGCTTTCATAGTCTCTGTTTAGAAATCGGGTGTGAGTCTGATTGGTCTGCCTTTATATGTTACCTGACCTTTTTCCCTTACTGCTTTTAGTATTCTTTCTTTACTTTGGGCACTTGATGTTTTTACTATTATGTGTCGGGAGGTATTTCTTTTCTGGTCCAACCTATTTGGAGTTCTGAAGGCTTCTTTTATGCTCATGGTCATCTCATTCTTGAGGGTAGGGAAGTTTTCTTCTATGATTTTGTTCAAGATATTTACTGTGCCTCTTAGTTGATACTCTTCTCCCTCTTCTATTCTTATTATCCTTAGGTTTGGTCTTCTCATTGTGTCTGGGATTTCCTGGACATTTTGGGTTAGCAGCTTTTTGTTTTTTGCATCTTCTCTGGCTGTTTTGTCTATGTTTGCAATGTTGTCTTCTGCCCCCGAGATTCTCTCCTCGATCTCTTGTAATCTGTTGGAAATGCTTGCTTCTGTGACTCCTGATTTCTTTTTTTGGTGTTCTGACACTAGGCTTATCTCTTTTAGCGTTTTCTTTATTGTGTCAATTTCTGTTTTAATTTCCCTCTTCCATTCCTTTATTTCTTTGGTTCTGTTTTCCTCTTGTTCTTTGAGTTCTTTGAGTGTTTTTCTTGTTTCTTCTTTAAAAGCTTCTGAATCTTGTTGCTTTTCCTCCCTTTCTTGTTTAAGTAACTCTATCAGCGTCTTGAGGCATGATTTCAGGTCTGTGTCTTTTTTTTCTGGAGTGTTTGGAATTCCGATGTTTGCTACTATGGGAGAGCTGGGCTCTGGTGTTGCTAGATTGTCTTGGTTTCCTTGGGATATACCCTTTCTCTTTTCTCTTGCCATTTTGTTGTCAGTGATATGTTCTTGCCTTTCCCTTGTATCTGGTCTGTGTCCCTGGTACACTTTCCTTGTGCACTCTGCAGATATCTCTCTACTCCCCGGCAGCCCAGGTTCTGGGTGGCAGCTTGGCCAGGCTCTGCTCTGCGTCCTGAAGTCGCCTCCGGGTGGAAACAGATGTTCCTAAGATCTGTTCCTGGTCACAGATGCTCAGCCTCTACGAGCCGCCTTTCTGGCTGGCAGGTGGGCCAGGCTCCGCTCTGCGTCCTGAAATCGTCTCCGGGTGGGAACAGAAGTTCCTAAGATCTGTTCCCGGTCACAGTTGCTCAGCCTGTACGAGCCGCCTTTCCTGCTGGCAGTTGGGCCAGGCTCCGCTCTGTGTCCTGAAGTCCTCCCAAAAAGTTTTAGGGTTTTTTTTTTTTTTTTTTTTTTTTTGATGTTGTTGCTTTTTGTTTTTTATTGTTGTTGTTATTGAGAATACATTTATCTATTGTTTTTTTAACTTCGAATTAATTTACAAATTGCTCTTTCTAACTCTATGATAAATTGAGTTAGGAATTTTATGGGGATTGCATTGAATCTGTAGATTGCCTTAGGGAAAATGGCTATTCGTAATATGTTGATCCTTCCAAGCCATGAGCATGGGTGATCCTTCAACATTATGAAGTCTTTGACATTTTCAGTCTTTAGAGACTTGAAGTTCTTGCACACAGATCCTACATTTGCTAGATTAGTGTCACCGCAATGTATTTTATGTTCCTTGTGACCATTGTTAAAGGTGTCAATTCTCTAATTTCTTTCTCATACAGTTTAGCCTTTGAGTAGATAAAGGCAACTGATTATTTTGAGTTAATTTTCTATACAGCAACTTTTCTGAAGTTGTGGGTATTCTCTGGTAGAATTTGGGTGGTCATTTAAGTATACTATCATATCATCTGCAAATAGTGGTATTTTGACTTCTTTCTTTCCAATCTGTATCCCTTTGATATCTGTTTGATGTCTGATTTCTCTGGCTACCACTTCCAGTACTATATTGACTAGGTAGGTTAAGAACTGGCAGCCTTGTCTAGTCCCTGATTTAATGGGATTGTTTCAAGCTTCTCACAATTTAGTTTGATGTTGCCTACTGGTTTGCTATATATTTCTTTTACTATGTTTATATATAAGCTTTGAATTCCTGGTTTTCACAAGATCTTTAACATGAAAGGTTGTTTAATATTGTCAAATGACTTCTCATCATCTAAAGAGATAATCATGTAGTTTTTTTTTTTCATTGTGTTTCTTTGTATAGTGGATTATGTTGTTGGATTTCTGTATATTGAACCACATTGCATCTCTGGGATGAAGCCTACTTGATTATGGTGAATGATAATTTTGTTGTGCTCTTGCATTCTGTTTGCAGGAATTTTATTGAGTATTTTTGCATAAATGCTCATGATGAAAACTGGTCTAAAATTTCTTTCATTGTAGAGTTTTTGTGTGGTTTAGCAATGAGAGTAACTGTGGCTTCTAAGAATGAGTTGGGTAGTGATTTCTTTCTATCTTGTTGAATATTTTGGAAAATATTGGCATTAGGTCTTCTATGAATGCCTATAGAATTCTGCATTAACCCATCAGGTCTTGGAGTTTTGTTTGTTTATTTGTTTTTGTTTTATTTGTTTTTTGTTTGATTTAGGTATTTTGATGACTTCTTCTATTTCTTTAGGAATTATGGGGTTGTTTAGATGGTTTATCTGATCCTGATTCAACATTTTACCTAGTATCTCTCTAGAGAAAATTGTCCAATTCCACTAGATTTTCCAGTATTGTTGAGTATAGGCTTTTATAGTAGGATATGATGACTTTTTGAGTTTCTTCAGTTTCTTTTGCTACGTCTTCCCTTTCATTTCTGATTTTGTTAATGTGGATACTTTTTCTGTGCCCTCTAGTAAGTCTGGCTAGGACTTTGTAAAATCTTGTTCATTTTCACAAAGAATCAGATACTGGTTTTGTTGTTGCTTTGTATACGTTTTATTTTGTTTGATTCTATTTGGTAGAATTTAGCTCTGAGTTTTATTATTTCTTGCTGTCTACTCCTTTGGGGTTTATCTGCTTTTTTTTTCTAGAGCTTTCAGATGTGCTGTCAAGCTGTTAGTGTATGCTTTCTCCAATTTCTTTTTGAGGGACTCAGAGCTTTAAGCTTTCCTCTTAGCACTGCTTTCATTGTGTCCCTTGTATTTGAAAAATAGATGATTAAGAATGAGAGTTCATTTTGATATATTTTTCTTTTGTGAGAAAAAGTTTTCTTTCTTGGGTTTTTAGATGATTTTAGTTGAAAATTCATTTTATTTAATACTAGGATATCTATTCCAGAATTTTTCTTGGGACCATTTTCTTCAAAAAATTCTTCCTAACATTTACTCTGAGGTAGTGCATGTCTTTGTTGCTGAGATGAGTTTCCTGTATGCAGCAAAATTCTAGGTTCTGTTTACATATCCAGTTAGATAATTTATGTCTTTTTATTGGGAAATTGAGTTCATTGATGTTAAAGATATTAAGGAAGAGTGTTGATTGTTTTCTGTAATTTTTGTTTTTAGAGGTATAATTATGTTTTTTGTGTATTTCTTCTTTGGGCTTTTTTGCAAGAAGATTAATTTTTTGCTTTTCTTAGGGTAAAATTTGTCTATTTAGGTGGAGTTTTTTATCAGTTATCTTATGTAGGGCTGGATATGTGGAAACAGTATTATGAGGTTATAAACCATATTTGCTTATACATTTCTGCCTCATTGTTCAGTTAACCTAATGATGATCTCTTTTCTAAATGTGTAATTCTCTCTACAAGTTTCTTCTTTCTTTTGAGCTATAATATCATTCTTGGCCCTGAACACAAAGGAATTAGTTTTAGGTGATCCATTCATCTTGGGAAGAAAATTTGCTCTGAACTACAATGAACCATAAGGGTCATTTATGCCACTAACAATCAATAATAAGTTTGTTTGTTTAAATCCATAGCAATTTTTAGGGAAAAATTAAAGAGAAAAATATAATCTATATTACTTAATCGAGTCAAGTAAAATTTTAAATTTTCTATCCTCATATTCTTTCTTGTGACTCTCAATGCCTTAAAATCTCAAAGTCAGTATCAGGATCTGGAATGTAGAAACAGTATTCTATGGGAAATCTATAAAGGGACTCATGGTTTAATTTGAATCGTTTAGCTGAATTTAAACAGTAAAGCTATAATGATAGAATTATGCCATTATACAAATACAATTCCAGAACCCTGATAATGCCAGGATCTTCCTGGTAGTTTCTAGCCTTGGAGAGGGATCTGATTTAGTGCATTAAATGAAGGTTGTAACCAGTGTAGTTCAGATATGGGATGCAAAAGCAAAGGCAGGTGGCTGTTGAAACTGTATCAAAAGGGGGACCAGTCCCATGTGGTGATCTGGAACCAATGCTGTTAAATAAGTAATAAAACCTTTCACTGTAACACAGATACTATTTGCTTAGTCCATATGGTGGAAGCCAGAAAAATCACTACATGTGTAGTTTCACAAGAACATTTGAACTTTTGAAGAAACACTGAGTTTATTTCTAAGATTTCTCTGGATGAGTAAAAAGAAAGACAGGAAGGTGTGGGCTACATTTATTTCCGAAACTGATTGAAACAGCACTGTGGGTGGAATATATTCAGAGACAGTGATGGCTGGCATAGGAAATTGGAGATTCACTGTGCTGGAATAACTGAGGTACTATGAGCATATGTGACAGTCGAATATATAAGGTGTCTTAATTAGGGTTTCCATTGCTGTGAAGAGACACCACGACCAAAGTAACTCCTATGAAAGACAGGCTTTAATTGAGGCTGTCTTACAGGTTCTGAGGTTTAGTCTACCATAACATGGTTGGAGGCATGGCAGCATCCACAAAGGCATGGCACTGGAGGAGCTGAGAGGTCTATATCTTGTTCTGGAAAAGATAAGAATCTTAATGCATCTAGGAGGAAGTTCTCTACAACATGGACCATGCATATTCAAACCATATGTGCAGGGAGAGTAACAGCAAGTTCCTTCATCAATTTTCTGGAATTCTTTCTAGAACTGTGACTATACTACTACATTCCTCTGTGTGACTTGTAGCATACAACAGAACAGTTTATAAACACATCTAGTTTCTATTGCAAAATCATCACCTGCAGTACGCAAATAGACTTGTTGTAGACCCCTGTATGTTGTTGCCAGTATATTTGATACATTTAAATCAGATGTATAAACTTCATGAGCCTATAACCTTTTTTTCATGTTCAATGTTACCAACTCTTTGCAGTATATTGGAAGTATTTTTTTTTTGTCACAACAATGGAAGGTACTCAAAAGCACATCAATGAATACAAAGATGTAATAAGTGAATTTCTATTGCTATAGTTGCTATGATCTTATACGACAACATGCCTAGATATTACCAGTTTGGCTCATTTGTTTGCACTTTTCTGATGCATGCAATACATTAATGGCTGATTTTCTTTCATCTAAGTAGAGTGAAGTGATTCCCTGAGATAATTTTCCATTTTTTAGAATTGCATTTGTGTAGGAGGACAGAAAAGAAGTTAAAAATTGGATAAAAATCTGCTGATGAATTTAAATATTTTTTTACTAAAATCACAGCATTAAAACAGCTGAAGCCCAAATGTAGAGAATCATGTCTCCTGAAAATAAATATCCCCCAAGCTCATAAATATGAAGGCTAGTGGTCAGGACTGAGCAGATGTTTATTGCCTCATGAACCCTCTGCTTCTCTGGGATAATCTCTTAAATATCCCAAATCCAGTTTGAATTTAAATTAGATTCATATTTTCTTTCACGATTATTCCATTAAAAATATCATATGATTAGCCAATTAAATACAGGGAAAAACCAGTATGAGAGCAATCCCCCTTAATATTTTCAATTAAGATGTAGTGTGGCCAATAAAAACGGCTTACATTTTCATTTTATGGGTACCTATGGAGAACATTATGACACAAACGACTCAGAAGAAGGTAATCGTTTCAAAATATATTGTAGTGGCAGACTGTAAACAGTGCAGTGTGTTAGCTTACAAGGGATGTGATGAAAATACCAAGATTTTTTCCAAAGGGGATTCATGTTTATTTTATAGTCTTTTAGGGTGCTTGTGCCTGCCAATTTACAGAACATATTTCTAAACTGCCACAGACCCTTCTCTCCAAGGAAGGGTGGGAAGGTGAGGAGATACCATTAGGGGATAATATGTTTTTAAGGAGGAAAAAATCACATAGCTACTCCATCCTGCCTGATGTCTAGATTGCAAATGAAACTTTAGGAGGCCACAGCTTTAAAGCCTTCAATTCTTATAGAACTGTAAAGAAAGGCTGAGTAGCTGGGGCCACATAATGTCAAAACAGCAGCAGTATTGAAAATTTGTAACTCAAGTCATAGAATCTGATATTTAAGCTGAATTATTTCATTTTTTCCTCAGACTTCTTGAGATTCTATGACTCCAATTAATCTTAATAATTTTTAGTGGCTCTAGTATGTCAAAGCATTTTTTACAAGCTCCATTCTGTTTATAATCTTATTACATTAGGCTAGAAGTGATTCACTACTGACGGCCTGGGGAAGGGCCTCGATTCCTCATATTAAAAATGTTTATCACCCTTTTATTTGGAACTTATGCACTTGATTCTGACTGCATGGTAGTTGATCAAACCTTATTGGCTAAAGATAGATAGCAAGATTGAGAGATTTGACACATTCATTGCCTTTATTCATTTATATAAAATTTGACCTCTAGCTTTGAGAACACTTTCCCAAATACTGATACAATAATTTAAAAATAATCAGAGATGAAGATTGAAAGACATGCAAGTAATAACAAAGAAGTCATTTTCAAATTTAAGATAAAATTATTAAATATTTTTTGTGTGATCAAATCTAAAGACTCTGATACATATATTATTTAGTTATTTTCCACAAACCCACAAGGTTCAGGATTTCATCAGACATAACAAAGATCATGCAGCGTCAGGAAGTTAGCAATGGATTATTTCACTTAGAGCCAGTCAGGACTGAAGTCCATGTCACTATTACATATATTTAACATTATTAGAAATATAGGAAATCTGGAACATATTGGGGAAAATGTGTCATGACAAATATGCTCCATCGTGAAACTTAACATTTCATGTGCTTCCTATGTTGCTGAAATTTGCATTTTAAGCAATTTGATAAATTGTCCTTTGTTTCTATGAATATAATGAAGAATGAAGTGTACAAAGCAGTTACTGAAGAAAACTTTGAGTATTAAACCATCAATTATCTCAATAAGCTTTTCATTTTCCTATAGATCCTGGAAATGCATGACATACTGGGTGTGAAATTTCAGCTTTCATTCTGTGAGTTAGCACACAGGAGTCAAAATCCACCATGTGAGCACCTGGACAGTTAATAGACAGCCAGGATAATGGTGCACTATCATTGTCTCCTTTTTTTCTATGTGCAAAACCACTCCCATGTTATCCCTAATCGAGTTATATACTTTTGATAATATTTATCAAGATTGCCTCAGAAGTTCTTTTCCTCTATCATTAATTTGGCTCTGAGAAAAGAGATGGAAAAATATGTGTTGTAAAATCTTTGCTGATTTTGATGCATGTGAATATTGTAGTGCTATGTAAGATGTGTCTTTGCAAGTAATAAAATGTTTACTGGATAGAAAAAAAAAACTACATCTCAGGATTGATGTTGTGAACATATCAGTACAGGATATGGCTTTAAAGACTGATATTTTTGAAAAGAAATATGGCATTCTTAGTTTTCTCACTAATATTATTGGAATACATTTAATTGTAGCATTCCAGTACACTGTGGATGATATAAATTTCCCACTCAAAATCTTACTTTGACTCTAAGTCAACACAATGACTTATTTAAATAACTTCATATTAGCATAGCCCTTCATTCAACTTTTATGTGTGAAACACAGTAATTTTCAGTAATGAACATACTTTCTATGTTTACTACTGCCAACTGTTGATTTTGTTGTATATGCTTTTTGAAATTACATATAGCATCAACAAACCCTATGAATTATATACAGCACAAGAAAATTTATTTTCTGTTTTTGATGTAATCACCAGCTATGTTAACAAGTAGACAGACCTAAAAATAGAAAGACTAAGAGTAAATGTGAGAAAAACCACTTTGGTGAGATTTGTACCTTATTATTTACATTCTTATCAGAGAAAAAAAGAGTAGATTCTAAGTCCATGTAGATGAACAAATACTACTAGCTTAATTTGTTCAGTCATTTTTTTTATTTTTATTATAAGCATTTTTGATTCATATGACATTTTTTTTTTACTGATAAACATGGTAAAGACATCAATTACAGTATGCAATAAATTCCTTCTGTCTTCTTTTTTTTATTTTTTATTTATTTTTTTTATATTTTTATATTTTAAAATGACTTTATTTTACAAATCAAAGATAAATGTACAGATTTTAAACATTTTTTGCTTAAAATTATACACATTTGTCAGTACTTTTTTTCAGACATTAAAATAATTTTTACATAAAACCATGTGAATATATTTTTTTTAGTCAGTACTTGATTCTTTTCAAGGGCTTGACAGTATGCATTGAAAACCTAACAGTTACAATAAGCGTAAAGTACATGCAAAACAAAACGCAACATGGAAATAGTCAAAGTCTTCTTGTTTTGTAAATATATGTATATATTTTGTTTTCTTTATTTCTTGGACTTCATAGAGTCTGTGAGTTGTTTTTGGAGGAGTGCAAGCCTCTGGGGTTAGCATCCCATTATCAGTGACTGCATATTATGTCTGTTCTTTTGTGACTGGGTTATCTCACTCAGGATGATATTCTCTAGATGCAGCCATTTTCTTAAGAATTTGGTTAAGTCATTGTTTCTGGTGGCTGAGTAGTATTCCATTGTGTATATGTACCAGTATTTTTGTATCCATTCATCTTCTGAAAGACATCTGGGTTCCTTCCAGCTTCTGGCTATTATAAATAGAGCTGCTATGAACATTGTGGTGCATATATCTTTGTTGTGTATTAAAGTGTCTCTGGGGTATATGCCCAGAACTGGAATAGCTGGGTCTTCAGGTAGTACTATATCCAATTTTCTGAGGTATCGCCAGACTTATTTCCAGAGTGGTTGTATTAGCTTGCAACCCCACCAAGAGTAGAGAAGTGTTCCTCTTTCTCCACAGCCTCTCCAGCATCTGCTGTCATCTGAGTTTTGGATCTTGGCCAATCTGACTGGTGTGAGGTAGAATCTCAGGGTTGTTTTGATTTGCATTTCCCTGATGGCTAAAAATGTGGAGCACATCCTCAGATGTTTCTCAGCCATTCGGTGTTCCTCAATTGAAAACGTTTTGTTCAGCTCTGTACCCCATTTTTTAATAGGGTTATTTGATTTTCTGTAATCTAGCTTTTTGAGTTCCTTGTACACCTTGGATATTAGGCCTCTATATGATGTGGTGTTGGTAAAGATCTTTTCCCATTCTGTTGGTTGCCCTTTTGTTTTCTTGACGATGTCCTTAGCCTTACAGAAACTTTGCAATCTCATTAAGTCCCATTTGTTAATCTTTGACCTTAGAGCTTGAGCCATTGGTGGTTTGTTCAGGAAATTTTCTCCTGTGCCTATGTGTTCTAAGGTTTTTCCTACTTTCTCATCTAACAGTTTCAGTGTATCTGGTTTAATGTGGAGATCTTTGATCCACTTACACTTGAGCTTTGTACAAGGAGATAAGAACAGGTCTATTTTCATTCTTTTGCATGCTGAGTGCCAGTTGGACCAGCACCATTTGTTGACTAGGCTGTTCTTTTTCCATTTAATGTTTACTGCTCCTTTGTCAAAAATCAGGTGACCATATATATGAGGGCTCATTTCTGGATATTCTATTCTATTCCATTGATCCACATGCCTATTTCTGTACCAGTACCATGCAGTTTTCAGCACAATTGCCTTGTAATATAGCTTGAGGTCAGGGATAGTGATTCCTGCAGATGTTTTTTTGTTGTTGAGGATGGATTACGCTATTCTAGGTCTTTTGTTATTCCATATGAAATTGCACATTGATCTTTCCAATTCCATGAAAAACTGGGTTAGAATTTTGATGGGGATTGCATTGAATCTGTAGATTGCTTTTGGTAGGATGGCTATTTTTAAGATGTTGATTTTTCCAATCCATGAGCATGGGTGATCTTTCCATTTTCTGAGATCCTCCTCAATTTCTTTCTTTAGAGTTTTGAAGTTCTTGTCATACAGGTCCTTCACTTGCTTAGTTAGAGTCACACCAAGGTATTTCATAGTTTTTGTAATGATTGTGAAGGGTACGTTTTTCCTAATTTCTTTCTCCACATGTTTGTCCTTTGAGTACAGGAAGGCTACTGATTTGTTTGAGTTAATTTTGTATCCGGCCACTTTGCTGAACTTGTTTATCAGCTCTAGGAGTTCTCTGGTGGAATTTTTAGGGTCACTCAAGTACACTATCATGTCATCGGCAAAGAGTGATGTTTTTATCTCTTCCTTTCCGATTTGTATCCCCTTGATATCCTTTTGCTGTCTAATTGCTCCAGCCAGGACTTCCAGTACTATGTTGAATAGGTAGGGGGAGAGTGGGCAGCCTTGTCAAGTCCCTGATTTTAATGGGATTGCTTCAAGTTTATCGCCATTAAGTTCGATGTTGGCTGTTGGTTTGCTGTATATTGCTTTTATTATTTTTAAGTATGGACCTTGGATTCCTGTTCTTTGCAGGACTTTTAACATGAAGGGGTGTTGGATTTTGTTGAATGCTTTCTCTGCATCTAGTGAGATGACCATGTGATTTTGGTCTTTGAGTTTGTTTATATGGTGCATTACTTTGATGGATTTCCTTATGTTAAACCATCCCTGCATCCCAGGGATAAAGCCTACTTGGTCATGATGAATGATCGTTTTGATGTGTTCTTGGATTCGGTTTGCAAGGATTTTGTTGAGTATTTTTGCATCAATGTTCATAAGTGAGATTGGTCTGAAGTTCTCTTTCCTTGTAGGGTCTATGTGTGGTTTATGTACGAGGTTTATTGTAGCCTCAAAAAATGAGTTGGGTAATATTCCATCTGATTCTTTCTTTTGGAATAGTTTGGCGAGTATTGGTGTTATATCCTCAATAAAATCTGATAAAATTCTGCACTGAACCCGTCTGGACCTGGGCTTTTTTTGGTTGGGAGGCTTTTGATGACTTCTTCTATTTCTTTAGGTGTTATAGGGTTATTTAGATGGTTTACTTGGTCCTGGTTTAACTTTGGGACCTTGTATCTGTCTAGGAATTCATCCATTTCCTCCAGATTTTCCAATTTTGTGGAGTATAAGTTTTTGTAGTAGGATCTGATGATTCCTTGAGTTTCCTCAGTTTCAGTTGTTATGTACCCACTTTTCATTCTGATTTTGTTAATTTGGATACTCATTCTTTGCCCTCTAGTTAGTCTGGCTAGGGGTTTATCAATCTTGTTGATTTTCTCAAAGAACCAACTCTTGGTTTTGTTGATTTTTTCAATGGTTCTTTTTGTTTCTATTTGGTCTATTTCTGCCCTAATTTTGATTTTTTCTTGCCATCTACTCTTTTGGGGTATATCTGCTTCCTTTAGGTCTAGGGCTTTTAGGTGTGCTGTCAGGTTGCTGATGTGAGCTCTCTACAGTTTTTTTTTTTTTTTTTTTGGAAGCACTTAGGACTATGAGTTTTCCTCTCAATACTGCTTTCATTGCATCCCATAGGTTTGGGTATGTTGTGTTTTTGTTTTCGTTGAATTCTAACAACTTCCTTAATTTCTTTCTTTTTTTCTTCTTTGATGCTGCTATTTTTTAACAGATCATTGTTTAGTTTCCATATGTATGTGGGCTTTTTGGTGTCTTTATTGTTTTTAAAGACCAGCCGTAGACCATGGTGATCTGAGAGGATGCATGGGAGTATTTCAATCTTCTTATATCGATGAAGGCTCTTTCTGTGTACAATTAGGTGGTCAATTTTCGAGAAGGTGCATGGGGTGGTGAGAAGAAGGTGTATTCTTTTACTTTGAGATAGTATGTTCTGTATATATCAATTAATTCTAGTTGGTTCAAAGTCTCTGCTAGTTTTGCAGTGTCCTTGTTCAGTTCTTGTTTCCCTTATCTTTCCATTGGTGAGAGTGGGGTATTAAAGTCTCCCACTATTATTGTGTCAGGTGAAATGTATTTTTTGAGCTTTAGTAGGGTTTCTTTTATGAATGTGGGTGATTTTTTATTTGGAGCATATATGTTAAGGATTGAGAGTTCCTCCTGACAGATTTCCCCTGTAATGAGTAAAAAGTGTCCTTCTTTATCTTTTTGGATAACTTTTGTTTGGAAATTTACTTTATTCGATATTAGAATATCCACTCCAGCTTGCTTCTTGGAGCTGTTTGCTTGGAAGTTTTTTTCCCACCCTTTTACTCTGAGATAGTGTCTGTCTTTGTCTCTGAGATGAGTTTTTTGTATGCAGCAAAAGGCTAGATTTTGTTTATTTATCCATTCTGATAGTCTATGTCTCTTTATTAAGGAGTTGAGACCATTTATGTTAATAGATATCAAGGAATAGTTGTTTCTGTTTCCTGACATTATTGCTTTTTTAAGTTGAGTTTTGCCTGTGTTTTTTTCTTCTTTTAGTTTTCTTGTTTAGGAGTTTTCTTGTTCTTACTAGGCTGTATTTTCCCTTCTTGTATTGGGTTTTCCACCTATAATTCGTTGTAGTGCTGGGTTTGTGGTCAGATATTGTGTGAATATTGATTTGTCTTGAAATATCTTCGTCTCTCCATCGATGGTGATTGATAGTTTTGCTTGGTATAGCAGCTTTGGCTGGCACTTGTGCTCTCTTAAGGAGTGCATGATGTCTGTCCAGACTCTTCTAGCTTTCATATTCTCTGTTGAGAAATCGGGTGTGAGTCTGATTGGTCTGCCTCTATATTTTACCTGACCTTTTCCCCTTACTGCTTTTAGTATTCTTTCTTTACTTTGGGTGCTTGATGTTTTTACTATTATGTCTTGGGAGGTATTTCTTTTCTGGTCCAACCTATTTGGAGTTCTGAAGGCTTCTTTTATGCTCGTGGTCATATCATTCTTGAGGGTAGGGAAGTTTTCTTCTATGATTTTGGTGAAGATATTTACTGTGTCTTTTAGCTGATACTCTTCTCCCTCTTCTATTCCTATTATCCTTAGGTTCTGTCTTCTCATTTTGTCATGGATTTTCTGGACATTTTGGGTTAGGAGCTTTTTGTTTTTTCATCTTCTCTGGCTGTTTTGTCTATGTTTGCAATGTTGTCTTCTGCCCCTGAGATTCTCTCTTCGATCTCTTGTAATCTATTTGAAATGCTTGCTTCTGTGACTCCTGATTTCTTTTTTTGGTGTTCTGACTCTAGGGTCATCTCTAGTAGTGTTTTCTTTATTGTGTCAATCTCTGTTTTAATTTCCCTCTTCTATTCTTTTATTTCTTTGGTTCTGTTTTCCTCTAGTTCTTTGAGTTCTTTGAGTGTTTTTCTTGTTTCTTCTTTAAAAGCTTCTGAATCTTTTTGCTTTTCCTCCCTTTCTTGTTTAAGTAACTCTATCAGCGTCTTGAGGCATGATTTCAGGTCTGTGTCTTCTTTTTCTGGAGTGTTTGGAATTCCGATGTTTGCTGTTATGGGAGAGCTGGGCTCTGGTGTTGCTAGATTGTCTTGGTTCCCTTGAGATATACTCTTTCTTTTTCCTCTTGCCATTGTTTTGTCAGTGATATGTTCTTGCCTTTCCCTTGTATCTGGTCTGTGTCCCTGGTTCTCCACTGGTTCAGGTGTCAGATGGGTCGAGCCCTGTTTTATGCCTCAGAGTCGTCGAGTGTGAGCAGAAGTTCCAATGTTCTGTTTCTGTTTGCTGGATCAGGCAATGCAGGGAAGGGCAAGGCAGGGGGTGCACTTTCCGTGTGTACTCCACAGAGATCTTTCTGCTCCCCTGCAGCCCAGGTCTCCCACCCACCAGTTGCTCAGCCTCTATGAGCCTCCGTTCTGGGTGGCAGATGGGCCAAGCTCTGCTCTGCGTCCTGAAGTCGCCTCCGGGCAGAAACAGAAGTTGTAATTTTCTGTTCCCTATCGCAGTTGCTCAGCCTCTATGAGCCGCCGATTCTGGTGGCAGGGAGGCCAGGCTCTGCTCTGCCTCATATGACATTTTATGTCTCATTGTAAAAAGCATTTTTTAAATTTTATTTTACAAAACAATGATGAAAAGAAAAAAAATTAAAAATTTTTGCATATATGTATACAAATACATATTTGTCAGTGCTTGGCCTTTTTTTTTTTTTTTTAAGGTTTGATACTCTGCATTAAGTTCTTATGAGTTACAATCAGCAAAAAGTACATGTAAAACAGGATTTAACACGGAATTAGTCAACGTTTTCTTGGTGTGTAAGGTTTGAGCATAATGTCTTTTTTGTTTGTTTTCTTTGTTTTGTTTTCTTTTTTTCTTGAACTTTGCACAGTCTATGAGTTGTATCTGGGGCAGTCTGAGCCTCTGGGGTTAGCATCCCACTATCAGCGGCTGCATATTATGTCTTTTCTTTTATGACTGGGTTATCTCACTCAGGATGATATTCTCTAGATGCAACCATTTTCTTAAATATTTGGTTAGGTCATTGTTTGTGATAGCTGAGTAGTACTCCATTGTATAAATGTACCACAAATTTTGTATCCATTCATCTACTGGAGGACATCTGGGTTCTTTCCAGTTTCTGGCTATTATAAACATAGATGCTTTGAACATTGTGGTGCATGTATCTTTGTTGTATATTGGAGTGTCTCTGGGGTATATGCCCAGAAGTGGAATAGCTGGATCTTCAGGTAGTACTATGTCCAATTTTCTGAGGAATTCCCAGACTGATTTCAAGAGTGGTTGTATTGGTTTACAACCCAACCAACAGTGGAGAAGTGTTCCTCTTTCTCCACATCCTTGCCAGCATCTGCTGTCATCTGAGTTTTGGATCTTGGCCAATCTGACTAGTGTGAGGTGGAAATTCAGAGTTGTTTTGATTTGCATTTCCCTGATGGCTAAGGGTGTCGAGCACTTCCTTACATGTTTCTAAGCCATTCGATATTCCTCAATTGAGAACGTTTTGTTTAGCTATGTACCCCATTTTTTAATAGGGTTATTTGATTCTCTGGTGTCTAGCTTTTTGAGTTCTTTGTATACCTTAGATATTAGGCCTCTACCTTATGTGGAGTTGGTAAAGATCTTTTCCCATTCTGTTGGCTGCCGTTTTGTTTATTGGACAATGTCCTTAGCCTTACAGAAACTTTGCAATCTCATTAAGTCCCATTTGTTAATCTTTGACCTTAGAGCTTGAGCCATTGGTGTTTTGTTCAGAAAATTCTCTCCTGTGCCTATGTGTTCTAAGGTTTTCCCTACTTTCTCATCTAATAGTTTCAGTGTATCTGGTTTAATGTGGAGATCTTTGATCCATTTAATCTTGAGCTTTGTACAAGGAGATAAGAAAGGGTCTATTTTCATTCTTCTGCATGCTGGGTGCCAGTTGGACCAACAAAATTGGTTGGATAGGCTGTCCTTTTTCCATTGAATGTTTACAGCTCCTTTGTCAAAAATCAGGTGACCATATGCATGAGGACTCATTTCTGGATCTTCTATTCTATTCCATTCACCCATGTGCCTATTTCTGCACCAGTACTATGCAGTTTTCAGCACAATTGCCTTGTAATATAGCTTGAAGTCAGGGATAGTGATTTTCGCAGATGCTTTCTTTTGTTGAGGATGGATTTAGCTATTCTAGGTCTTTTGTTATTCCGGATGATATTGCACATTGATCTTTCCAACTCAATGAAGAACTGGGTTGGAATTTTGATTGGAATTGCACTGAATCTGTAGATTGCTTTTGGCAGGATGGCCATTTTTAAAATATTGATCATTCCAATCCATGAGCATGGGATATCTTTCCATCTTTCTGAGATCTTCCTCTATTTCCTTCTTTAGAGGTTTGAAGTTCTTGTTATACAGGTCCTTCACTTGCTTAGTTAGAGTCACACCAAGGTATTTCATAATTTTTGTGACTGTTGTGAAGGGTATCTTTTCCATAATTTCTTACTCCACACATTTGTCCTTTGAATATAGGAAGGCTACTGATTTGTTTGAGTTAATTTTATATCCAGCCACTTTTCTGAACTTGCTTATCAGCTGTAGGAGTTCTCTAGTGGAATTTGTGGGTTCACTTAAGTACACTATCATGTCATCTGTAAAGAGTGATGTTTTTACTTCTTCCTTTCCGATTTGTATCTCTTTGATCTCATTTTGCTGTCTAATTGCTCCAGGCAGGACTTCCAGTACTATGTTGAATAGGTAGGGCAAACTGGGCAGCCTTGTCAAGTCCCTGATTTTAGTGGAATTGCTTCATGTTTCCCACCGTTAAGTTTGATGTTCGTTGTTGGTTTGCCATATATTGCTTTTATTACATTTAGGTATGGACCTTGGATTCATGTTCTTTCCAGGTCTTATCTCTTTATGTTTTTGTAAATAGGAAAAATATTTTAAGCACTAATTTGTAATGATCTAATAACATAATGGAGTAAAATTGTTTTAGATGGTACATAGGTAAGTTAACAACTCTGTTTTACATTTCATGCAACTTTACATAATGCAATAAATGCTTTTTGAATAAACAATATAATAAGAGTTTCATCAAATATGCATTATGATGTGGGCCTTATATCAAGAGGAAAAAACAAGACTCAGGAGAACTTCTTTGACATTGTATTTTTCTCTTTAAGAGAAAAGGCCCATGGAACAATGAATTCTCAGAAAAATAATTTCCTTGACAAATAAAAAAGACCTCATGCCATTTCTAACATCTTTTGTATACAGAGTATAGAAACTGTACATCACTATGTAGCCAAGACTGGCTTTTAACTCAATATACACTTGCCCCAGGCTTGAGTACTGAGTTCTGAGTTTGTATGCATACCTACATGAACCTGCATATGCTCTCAACTTGTATTATGATGGTATGCTTTAAATTAAGAAGAATGTAATATGTGACGGAGAATGAGGAGAACTAAAGTAGGAGAATGTGAAGAGAATTTTTGAAGATAAAAAGTGAAAGACTCAATATTTAGAAATAGACATTCCATAATACAACAAATGGTCATTCTTAGGGTACATATTTACTACAAGAATATAGAGTCACAGCATATCTTCCCCAGCCAGCTAAACCAAAACTCTTATATTAATTTAAAAGATAGAGTTGTATGTGTTTCTCTCCCTCTCCCTCTCCCTCTCCCTCTCCCTCTCCCTCTCCCTCTCCCTCTCCCTCTCCCTCTCCCTCTCCCTCTCCCTCTCCCTCTCTGTCTCTCTCTCTCCCTCCCTCTCTCTCTCTCTCTCTCTCTCTCTCTCTCTGTCTCTCTCTTTCTCTCTCTCTCTCTCTCTCTCTCTCTCTCTCTCTCTCGATCTCCCCCCGTAGTGTGTGTGTGTGTTTGTCCATTTAAAAGGATAATATTTTTATCTCAGTTATTTTCCTAAAAACTACAAGTCTATATTAACTATAAGGTATGAAAAAGGACATAAAATAAGTAAATTAAATAAGTAAATAAAAGAAATGGAAGTACTTGAATGTAGATTTTACACGCTACTGACATAGAAAAAGACTATATTTGATTTTTAACATCTGCAGATCCATTCTAAACAGACAAGGAATTAATCAAGCCACAAACAAATAATTAAATAGTTTCAGTATCAAGGTTGACCATTCTTGTTTGCTTGGATAAAGGCATGTTTTGCAATATGATTTTTTATTTTAAACTAAAATAACAATTATATTATAAACCAAACAATTTGTTGCTAGTTGTTTATGTCTAAATTTACAATTCTCAATAACCAATATATTTTTCTAATATCACTGTAGTTTTTCATTTTGCATTTTGTTTCTACATATATGGTATCAATTCTACTCCCTTTTACATTGCTAAGAAAGATGACTACCATATTCCATTTCTGGCCTATATATTTTTCACTGTTCTCTGTATATTGGTATTTTTCTTAGTACATGGTACTAAATTAATCATTAAAGTATACATATTTATAACTGTTTATTCAACTTCCTTTTCTTTATGGGGGTTATTTTATTGTGTATTTTATTTATTTTTATTTCAAATGCTATTCCCATTACCAAATTTCTGTCTGTATTCCATTCTCCCTTATCCTGCCTCTATGAGGGTGATCCCCAACCAACCCGCCAATTCCCTCCTCCCTAAGCTGGAATTTCCCTACACTGTGGAATCAAAGAACTTTGGTCTTTCTACTTCTTGAGCTTCATGTGGTCTGTGAATTGTATCTTGGGTATTTTGAGTCTTAGAGCTATTAGTCAACTTATCAGTGAGTGCATGGCATGAGTGTTCTGTTGTGACTGGGTTACCTCACTGGTAAAGTTGTTCTCTAGTTCCATTCATCTGCCTATGAATTTCTTGAAGTCCTTGTTTTTGATAGCAGTCTAGAACTCCATTGAGTAAATGTATGACAATTTCTGTAACCATTCCTCTGTTGAAGGACATTTGGGTCCTTTCCAGCTTCTGGCTATTATAAAAAAGGCTGCTATGAACATGGTTAAACATGTATCCCTGCTATATGTTGGAGCATCTGTTGGGTATATGCCCAGGAGTGGTTGCATTTATTAACAGTATTTTTTTCTTTTCTGTAGTTTAACTTGTTTCTATGTTTTGGGGAATTTTGTCTCCCCCACACCCCCTCCCCCTTCTATCTTTCACTGTTGTCCAGAGAATTTACTTGCTTAATTAATAAAATATAAACCAAAGCTTATGGTATAAATTTTAATGTATTATGATCTATCTTATGATTATATATCACTGATCACAAAGTCTTTATACCTGTATACTGTCATTTCTTTCAGCTTTTGTATTATTGCCAACATTTCACATCATCGCAAAGCTCTCAATGCATGGTTAATTTTAACCTCTTATAGTTGGCGAGATTTAAATAGACAATTGTTCCTGTATATCCACTCTTTTTC
Source organism: Micromys minutus (assembly GCF_963924665.1). Lineage (NCBI taxonomy): Eukaryota > Metazoa > Chordata > Mammalia > Rodentia > Muridae > Micromys > Micromys minutus. The sequence goes on from NC_137977.1 coordinate 15,265,805, forward strand.
AGGCTCTTTTTGCTGTTTCATGTTTATTTAAAATGTACATCTCCACACTTGATATCGTTTTCCTCTTTCCTTTATTACTTCATTTGATTCCTTTGTTATTGATGTCTTTATATTTATACATTCCTTTAATCTTATTATTTCTTTCAGAATCATTACATTAAGACTAAGTTGTGACTCTCCACAAAATTCTGGGGCTGAGACTTCCTCTGGGCCTCCTTTTTAGTCACACTGTCTAAGGCTTCATATTCTTTATTGTCCCATGTCTTAGGTAAGGTTTGCTATGACAGTTCCTATGCTGAGAGAATGAATTGTACAGATCAGGTGTAAAAGGATAACATGGCTGCTTCCACAGTCTCCTCCATTTCTCCTGATGAAGAGCTTTCATGATACTCCCCTTACAACTAACTACTCTTCCTCTCTGGAAATCTCCCTGTCTTGAAACTGTAAACTTCCCATCTTTGGGAGTCTTATCTTAGCACTGAGAATTCTTGACAGACACTTCCAGTTTCATCTCTGTCAATACTGCTCATTGTTAAGCATCCCTGAAACTGTTCATGCCTCCAGGGTAACCTTTGAATAGATAGGTACTGACACAGATCTCAGGCTCTAAGACTATATATATAATTCAATGTTTTAGTCACATTACATGTTGCATAATATTGAGATTTTTGTATTGGGTTTCTTTAAGATCTTCTATAACAACTCCCTCATTTTATAAGTATGTAGGCACTTCTCTTAAGCAAAATCTCTTCCTCCCACTGAAAAATATAGATTTAATTTTAATATTATACCAAACAACACTAAATTATGCCTAACCCTAAATGCATCATTGTTAATTTCTTTGAAAATTTACCACATGAATAAAATGTACACCATGTATTTTACATATTACAATTTTTAACCATTAACTAATGGTTAAGAAAATAGTTAAACATAAAATCACTCATGAGAATTTTGAAAGAAAAAAGTGGGACAGCTTACACAGAGGACTTCAACTTTCTGATCCTGCTTTTCTTTGAAGAGAATATGAATTTAATTTCGACCTTCTCAAGAAAAGTGAGTATTGACATTTAATTAACACCACAAGCCAGAAAAACAGCTCTAGAGAGCTTTATCTCATATTTGCCTTGCATGCTCCCAGGATCAGAGCACTTTTAAGCAATTTCATGCATCTTGTAATATCCACAAGTGCTATCTTCAGACATCTTACACTGTAAGCTACATGCTAAAGACTGTTTTATATATGGGGACACTCCCTGTGGCTTGTAAGGAGTTCTTATTATTATGGGTATATAAACATAATTTTTTACACCCTATTATTATGTTATTACTTTTAGGGGAGTACAAATCTATCTTTAAAATCATCAACCACTCACAGGGAGTACTCTAGTGCTCAGTAGCTCCTCCCATCATAAATACCATCCCCCAAGATGTGGAGAAACCATTTAAAATTATGCTAAAACTACTTACCTGTTAAATCACTTGGTCCTTTGGTTCCATGAAGTGAGCAAAGTAAATAAGTTCAGTATAAAAGGGACAATGGGGCTAGATAGATGGCTCCGTGATTAAGAGTACTGACTGCTTTTCAAAGGTCCTGAGTTCAATTCCCAGCAACTGCATGATGGCTCACAACCAACTGTAATTGGATCTGATGCCCTCTTCTTGTGTGTCTGAAGACAGCTACAGTGTATTCACAAATATAAAATAAATAAAACTTAAAAAATAAAAGTAAAAATAGTCATCGCTAAATTGATAAACATTCAAAGAAAAACTTTTTTAATTTTCTATGTTTTAATATTACAGTAAAATAATGAAAGGAAAAACAAACAAGCAGGTGAATAGACAAGCACACCTAAAGTTGTTTTTCAAGCACAAAATGCAGACCAAAAATCAAAAAATATATCAGTAAATAAATGAATGACAAGTTTATAAAATAAATGTACACAGAAGAATTTTACTAGTGACACTGAATAGGGAATGAGGTTAATTTGGGGAATGTGATTCTGTTTGATATTTCTGACAATATATTATTTCAGATAACTCTAAATGTTAAAAATTGTGGAACAGTATTATGAAAAAAATTATTAGGAAAGATAATAGTTTGTATAAAGATTCTAAATAGTACATTATATAAGACGTCCAAATTGATCCTGATTTTTCACAATCAAAGATTATCTCTGAAATCACAGTATAGGGCTGTGCAGGTTTTCTAATTTATCCGGCCATGTAAGAACATAGGCCTGGATATTAACTTACTGAATGTCTCTCATGTTTTTCTGTACCACTTTTATTACAAGAAATTTATAGCTAACAAATGAGAGAAAACAGAGTACAGAAAACCACATGAAATATTTTTCCTTCCCTTTTAACTTCTTTACTTTCTTCTTTTCTTCCCTCTATCTGTCCCTCTCTTCATTCCTTCCCATCTTTCTTTTTCTTTCTTTTTCTTTTTTTCTTCTTTTTTCTTTCTTTCTCTCTCTCTTTCCTTCTTTCTTTCTCTCTCTTTTCCTTCTTTCTTCCTTCCTTCCTTCCTTCCTTTCTTTCTCTCTCTCTTTCTTTCCTTCTTTCTTTCTCTCTCTTTTCCTTCCTTCTTTCTTTCTTTCTTTTTTCTTCCTTCCTTCCTTTCTTTCTTTCTTTCTTTCTTTCTTTCTTTCTTTCTTTCTTTCTTTTTTCTTTTTCTTTCTTCTTCCTTTCCTTCCTTTATTCCTTTCTTCCCTCTTTTCTTTCTTCCATTTTTGTCCTTCAGATACTTTGCAGAAGTGAGATATGCTTATATATCTGGTACCTTCCTAAAATTCTTTCCAATTAGCAACAATCCTTCAATGAAGTTTTTGACATAATTCAGAAAAGAACTGGAGACTGGGAAGCAGTGGTTACAACTATGATGAACACATGATAAGAGTACTATTGTGGAAAACCTTAACCAAAAAAAAAAAAAAAATTCAGCCAAAACAACTCTGTGCTTAATGATTTCTATGTCAGGGAAGAAGTAAATAAGTAAAGCAAAGGCTTTCTAGAAGTTTTTATGAAATCATGGCACAACATACCCAAGTACATGGAACACAGTACTAACAGAAACATTCACATTAAGTGTCTCCATAGAGGAATCAGAAAGTTCTCATAGTAGCAATTTAAAAGTATACCTGAAAGCTCTAGATAAAAAAAATGTACATGAAAGATTGGTCAAAGTGAGGAAATAGTCAATATTAAATATGAAATCATTCAGTTAGAACAAAAACAATACAAAGAATCTATAAAATAAGAAGCTGGATTTTTGAGAAAAATAACAAGATGATCAAACTCTTAACCAAACTAAGCAAGAGACAGACAGACAGGATCCAAATAACCAAGATGACAGTGAGAAGGGAGACATAGCAACTGACACTGAAGAAACTCAAAGAACTATTATGTCTTACTTCAAAAGTCTATACTCCACAAAGTCAGAAAATCTTAACCTAATGAATGATTTTCTAGACAAATACCACTTACCAAAGTTAAATCAAGACAGGTTAAATATTTAAACATCCTCATAACCCTAAAGAAACAAAATCAGTCATTAAAAGTATTTCAACAAAAAAAAAAAAAAAAAAAAAAAAAAAAAAAAAAAAAAGCCCCAGACCAGTTGATTTTAGTGCAGAATTCTACCAGAGTTTCAAAGAAGAGCTAATACCAATACTCCTCAAACTATTCCATAAAACAAAAACAGAGGGAAAATTGACAAACTCATTCTCTGAGGTCACAGTCATAGTGATACCAAAATAACACAGAGATTCAACAAAAAAGTGAATATTAGATTTCTCTAATAGACATTGATGCAAAATACTCATTAAAATACTTACAATGTGAATCCAAATGCACATCAAAGAAATCATCTACTAAGTTCAAATAGGCTTCCCCCAAGGGATGCAGACATGGTTCAATATATGTAAATCCAACAACTTAAGCCACAATATAAACTATCTGAAAGAAAAAAAGAAAAACATGATCTTCTCATTAGACACTGAAAAAGCATTTGATAAAATTCAACACCCCTTCATGGGAAATGTATTAAAGAAATCAGGATAAAAAACATACCTAAACATAATCAAAGCAATAAACAGAAAGCCAAGAGCCAAAATAAAAATAAATAAAAAGAAACATAAAGCCCTTTCCGAAATAATTAGGGATAAGATAAGTCTGCCCACTTTGTTTCTATATGTTTAATATGGTGCTTGACATTCTCATCAGAGTAGTAAGACAACTATGGAGATCAAGTGGGTATAAATTTTAAAAAAGGTGTTGCTATCTGTGGATAATATGATAGTATACACAATTCACCCCAATGATTCTACCAGAGAACTCCTAAAGCTAATAAACACCTTAGGCAAAATGGCTGGATGCAAAGTTAACTCAAAGAAATTATTAGCTGCAAGAATCCTCAACAGTATCTGTATGTCTCTAGCAGAGCCTCTGAGGAGGTATCCATATCAGGCTCCTAAAAGTAAACACTTCTTCACATCAGCAATAGCACTTGAGTTTGGGGCTGCATATGGGTTGGATCCCCAGGTGAGGTAGTCTCTGAATGATCTTTTTTCATTCACTGCTCCTTCATTTACCTTGCATTTCCTCCAGTGAGTGAATCCTCTCTAAGACTGACTGAGGCATCCACATTCTGGTCTTCCTTCTTTTCGAGCTTTATAAAGCCTGTGAATTAGTTCTTGGGTATTCAGAAATTTTTGGGTCTTGTATCCACTTATCAGTGAGTATGTGCCATGTATGTTCTTTTGTGACTGTGTTACCTCATTCAGAATGAGCCCTGAAAGTCTCCTTTTCCACATTAGCATGTCTGTCATTACTCAAGTTTAGTTCATTAATGAATTGATGATGAATAGGAGACACAATCTCTCAGTAAACTCATTGTTCTAGATTTTTCTTTCTTTTTTTTAAACTTTTTTTTTTTGCCCACCTCAAGGTCTGTTGGCTCTAAGTTCTTTCTCATTTCGCCTTTCCCAGTCTACAAGAGGATGTCTCCACAAACATTACCCTCCAGGCCTCCCCATTCCCTAGGGCCTAAAGTCTCTCTTGGGGGTTATGTGCTTCTTTACTTCCTGAGGCCAGACCAGACAGTCTTCTGTATGCTTTAGGTGCCTTGCTAGTGTATGCTGCCTGTTTTGTGCATCAGTGGCTGAGGAATCTCAAGAGTCTGGGTTAGTTCAGACTGTTGTTCATTTTATGTGGTCGCCTTCCTCCTCTGCTTCTTACAGCCCTTCTCTAATTCAACCACCAGGATCCCTGACTTCAGTCCATTGGTTGGGTGTAAATATGTGTATCTGTCTCTGTCAAGTGCTTGTTGAGCCTCTCATAGGTCAGGTATAATAGGCCTCTGTCTGTCAGCACACTATTGCCTCAGTAATAGTGTCAGACCTTTGGTCCTCCCCTTGAAATGGATCCCAACTTGTCAGTCACTGAACCTTGTTTCTCTCAGTTTTTTCTCCCATTTTGGTCCTGCAGTTTTTTTCAGACATCAAGAATTCTGGATCAGAACTTTGGGCTCTGTAATGGCAACCTCATCCCTCCACTTGATGCCCTATCTTTTTATTGGAGGTGGCCTCTACAATTTCCCTCTCTCTACTGTTGGGCATTTTATCTAAAGTCCCTCCCTTTGAGCCCTGAGAAAGTCTCTCACCTCTCGGGTCTCTGGTTCATTTTAGTGGGTACCCCCACACAACTCCCACTGCTAAGGTGGCATATTCTTTTTCACTGTGCTAGCCCTCAGGCTTCTCTCCTGCCTTACAATACCTAATCATGTTACCCTTTTTTCTTCTCCCTCCCCCTCTCGTGTCTCACCCAGGTCCCCCTTCCTCTGCCTCCTGTGATTGTATCTCTCTCTCTCTCTCTCTCTCTCTCTCTCTCTCTCTCTCTCTCTCTCTCTCTCTCAGCATCATCATTTGGACCTTTTAAATTGTTAAACTACTTAAGTTCTCTAAATTTTATCCTAGATACTCTGTACTTTATTTTTGGCTAATATACACTTATTCATGAGTACATACCAGGCATGTACTTTTGGGTTTGAGTTACCTCACTTGGATGATATTTTCTATTTCCATTCATTTGCCTGCAAAACTCATGATGTCAGCTTTTTTGATCTTTACAGTGCATTAAATACCCAGGCCTTGTTGTTTCTGGCAAATGACACAAATTTACACGCATACAGCAAGTATACTCAGAGAGATAAAACTAACCAAATTACTACCTAAGAAGTTTTCACTAAACTATGCAAAAAAAAAGTCTTACAAAGAGAAAATATGCAGGAGTAAAAACCATTGTGTTTATTTTTCTGGTATTTTTAATTTTTTTTATTTTATTCTCTATGAGTATAACCTTTGTACAGTTTATAATGACTGAATAGTGAGCCTGGAACTTCATTCATCTTTTTCATTATTACTGTTCTGATCCCCAAAATTGAGTATAGTATCTAAGCTTTCATTGTAAGCTAGTTCCATGTTGGAACTGAGGTCTTTGTAGGTCATTGGTATAACTGTGACTGTGCTGTCCATCAGATGCTTCTTAATTTTTAAGGAATAGTCTATATCTGGATAGCACATTACTTATTTTCTTCAAGATTCTTTGATTCATAAAGGAGGTTTTTCTGTTTTAAAACAATTTTAAATAAAATACGTTATCTCTCTGTGTTCATGTGTGAATATAGAGTATCTAATTTAAAAAGAGGGAAACAATGATCATTAATGACCTGTACCTAGGTCTCTGCACAGATACACAGCTTGGTCTTCATGTGGGTCCCATACAACTGAAGTTGTTGCATATGGGTATGATACATTTCCCTAACCGGACTGCCTTTTCTGACCTCAGTGGGAAAGGGTGTAGCAAGGTTACAGCATAGTGGGTGATGGGTTCTGTCTTCTAAAGAAGGGAAGGGCCTATAAGGACAGGAATTATAGGAGAGATGACCAGGATTGGAGGGGGCCGTGCATGAGATGGAAAGAGAATAAATAAATAAAAATAACTAACCAAATAAATAAATATATGAACAGATCATTCAAAATATCAGATTAAAATATTATTTCTGATAAAAAATTATGTTAGGCCAAGAAAGAAATTGACACATTACTGAAAGATAACCATTTTTAAGACTTCTACCAGTGATTCTTTTCTTTCCTTTTTTTTAAATTACAGAAATTAAACAAAAGATGATGCAGAAAAGGAACCATATTCTTCAACTCCAAATTTTAGTTCTGTGTACTTTAATGCTGACAAAATTATGAATGTTCAATATCTCCCCATTACTCTAGTGTTGATAAAATGCTAATATCTTGTGTAGGTTAAGAAGTATTAGAATCTTAACTTTCTCAGTTAAATTTATTCCTATATACTTTATTCTCTTTGAGGCTATGGTGAATGGAAACATATTTACAATCTCTTTGTTTGTATTTTTCTTCTTATTGTACACAAAAGCTACTGATTTACACAAGCTTTATAAGTATCCAGCTCTGTTGCCGAATTTGTTTATTGCTTCTAATTTTCTTGTAGAAGTTCAGGTCTTTTAATTAATGCACTCAGTCTAGATACTTACTTATAATTTGTACTAAAAACATAGATGAAAATTTATATTAATGTCATAAAACCTTCCCAAAATTACATGCAAATAGTAGGGCATGTGGATTGGGAATATTATACTAGAATATCATTTCATATTTACTCACAAGTCAAAATGCAAACCTAGTTATATAGCAAATAAAAGTTAATGCACATGTCAGTAAATATATCACAAACTATGAAACAATAAATTAGAATCTCATTTATTATGCCCCATATATTATAGAAAGCTAATAAAAAGGTAATTATAATATACTAATCTTTACAAAATTGCCAGTGTCTAACATTTTCTCAATGAAAAAGTTTCAAATTTTTGAAGTTTTAAAAAAAAAGCCTTAAATTTCTACAGAAAAATTCAAGGTTATTAAAAGAAACTTCTGGAAGTATTTTTAAAATATCACAGTTAAAAACTGAAGAGTTATTTTTTACCAGTAAAATATTTTAAGAAAAATAATTGTCCAAATGAAGATTCTTAATTTTGTAGACTACTATTCTTTCTCTGCTGTACTTGCCTTACTTCAGAGTTACCACATGATGGATGACAAAATTCACACATATACTCATAAAAGTCACAGTATCTATCGAACAATTCTTGTACCTTCTCAACTCAGAGAGATTCTTGTTAAAGCATAAAATATAAATCAAATATTCTATTAATTTCCTTAATAAGATCAAATGTACAAAATCTTTAAATTAATAATTTGTATTTTCTATGTCCTCAAATCTTTGTGACAATATGAATTATGAATGTTAATATGTACACTTAGAAATTGGAGAAAACCAGACCTGATAGAAATATTTTAATGAAATCACATCTTGACTTTGATGCAAATAAATATATAAATAGGAATTAAAAGAGTTCTTATTTAGTTAGCTTTGTGAGAAAGAAGATGAGATACCACAGACTCCATGTAAAGTCTGTTCTGTAGAGTCTGTGCAGTGCCAATGGTAGGTCACAGGAGCATCCTTTGCTGTGAAAGATGGCATAGTAATTGTGGGCTCTTCAATAAGAAACATAAAATGCAATCATGAAACAGCCTCCAGAACCACTCAGCTGGAAATGCTGAGATGCATTCAGCACCAGAAAATAACAGCTGTCTTCGAAACAGCTTCTTATTGATTAGGGACTAAGGCAGCCCATTTTTAAGGCTCGCTCTCTGGAAACTTCACAGAGTTGTTTGTCATCTCAGGAACATGTAGAGTTTGCTTTAGAAAGAAGTGCATGTAAAACTAGAATAAATATTAGGATTAAGAACCAAGACATTTGCTTTCTTGTCCTGACTCCTGACCCCTATCAACAGTAAACCTAGTTTGTAACCCACAAATTCCTTTTATGGAAATTTATTGTCTGTGGCTAAGAAACAAGAGCTGAGGACCCAAGCATATACACCCTAATCTCTACAATGAATTATAAGGCCAAGAATAGTATCTGACATGTTCTAAATATTCTTTGATATTTTCTCAGATGTAAAAAAAAAAAAAAAAAAAAAAAAAAAAAAACAAAACACTGATTTTTGGACTGATCCCCAGACCCAGTACCCAACACTTGTGGTAGTTAATAAACAGTATCAAGGCTCAAAATTTAACATGGTTATTCCTCTTAATTATCAACTCCTTAGAAAAGCCTTGAGTTTTATCCCCAAAGTTTGAATGAATCCACATCCCTCTTCTTTCTACTGTCATCCTTACCCACTTTCTACAAGCTAGCTCCTTTCTCTTCTCTATTTTCCTTTGTAGGACTCAATACTTTTATTTGAATAACTACTGAGGAAGCTCATGGATAGAAGAAAATATATCTCTTTTTCAGCAGTCAATAGCTGTCTATTATTTTCTGTCTGAAGGTGGGAAGCTATAAAATTCACCCTTTGTGCTTATCATGTGCATTCATATCTCCATTTGTCGGAACTTTTGTTTGAATAATATTTGTACAAGTCTATTTCACAGCAGATATCCTGGTACTCTGGCTCTTACAATTTTTGTACTCCCTCTCTAGCAATGTTTCCTGGGCTACATGTCCAGGAGCTGTTGCCATGTAGATGTAGCTATTTTGTTTTGGTTCCTTATCAGATGTTGACTTCTTTGTCACACTGATAACTCAACAGTGAAACTGGACATGATCATCTTCATATTATTTTATAATATACTTGATTAAAACATTTTAGAGTTCCGTAGATTATGGTTTGAACATATTCAACACTACTACAGTACCCCAAGTCCTCCCAAATTCACACTTTATTCCATACCCACAAAGCATTATACCTTCATTTAAAAAGACTATTGAATCCTTTTAGTGCTATGTATATATTCTTAGATGTGTGGCCATCTACCCATTGAAATCAAAGCTGACTCTATCTATATCAGACAAATTTAAATTTTATGAATTATTTTGTTTATTTACATCCCCAAAATTGCACCCCTTCTCCCTCACAGAATTATCCCCCTTATTTTCCATCTTTTATACCAACTTGTAATCTCCCAAGCAAAGGAGGACTGTACCCCTTTCTTCACATCCTCATAGGCATGTGCTGTTGCTTGAATTTTTGATCTTATCCATTCTGATTGGTTTAAGGTGGAATCCTCTGGTTTTTTTTTTTTTTTTTTTTTTTTTTTTTTTTTGGTATTTTTTTGGTATAATAAACTGTAAAGATGAAGGAAGAAGGGAGGGACAGAAAAGAAAGCAGAGAGAATTTTGAAGAGGAACCTGAACACTACATATGCTGAAGTTAGGCACATCACTGGGTCATTATATTTCTCTCCGAAAGGTAGTCAAAGTCTCTAATAAATGAGCAGACATTAACTTTCTAGGGTTCTGATGCATGGAGAGCCTCTGTTTCCTTTACTATTATATTGTTTGACAAGGAAGTCGATATTGTGAAAATACAAAGGGAAGGAATGGGTGTGTCTTCATTACAGTACAATTTTATTTACAAAAGTAACACAAACATCTTCAGGCCACAGGTTTTTTTCTAAGTCTCTTTATTATGGCAGAAGGTGCCTTTTTTCTTCCAACTGGTATTTTCATTTTCTTCCAAGATTTATGAAGTACACTGCCAGTCAAATGGGCTTAGGGTATCAAAGAGCCTCTTAGCAGATCTGTATGAAATCTGTACCCTCTATGGACACATTTGTCAAGATTTCAATCTTCATTTTGAGCTATTTTTTTCTAAGTTTTTCATGTAATGCAGTCTAACCATGTGTACAAGAGTGTGGTAATGGGAGAGGATGTTGTCCAATTAAAAGCACCCTATGCCAATTTTGAACATAAAGCAGCCATGTTCTGCTGTTTCTTCCCTTGCTTTGGGATGGAGAGCATTTGTTTTTCCTCATTTGATATAGTGTTCAATCTTTTCCTTAGATAAGTGGTCAGCAGCATGTAGACTTCCATCATGTACCCAGTTCAGTTGTCTGTAGACTTTAACGGCAACACCTGTCCAAAAAAAAATCTTTCAGGTGAGTTTTGGGGGCTGGTAAATTTCAATACTTTCCTGCCTTTTATCTTGAAAAGTATCTCAGGGAATGTACAGTGCCTGTACCTTGGAGATGCTGGCCTGGTTGTTCTTTTAGGCTGGACATTGTACAAGATAATGAAACAAACTATGTATCTTCGGGCAATTTTTTCTCTATAAAGTTGTAGCAAAGAAAAAAGAGATAAAAAGGCAGACTCCAGCAGTAATTATGCCTTGCAAGGAGGCTCTGGGTTTGCAAAACTTGCTGCAAACATATTAGAGAGGGTCTGATGCAAAGACAAGTCCCAGGCCCCGTAACTTGGGAGCATATGCATTATCTCAGCTTGGGAAATGAAAATAAAAGCAGCAGCATTAATCAGAGCTCTAATCTGTGAGCTACGCAATAAGGTTGATCTCACCTTATTCAGTTAGAAAAGCTCACATGGAGGCAATATCCAAGCAGTCACCATATTCATACTGATTATATCAGGAAAAATGAGGGTAATGATTCAGACTTGGCAGCTATGGTGTTCTCGTGTAAGAGAAACTAATAAAGGGACAGTAAATCTTGATATACTTATCACATTTGGGCTGTCAGGAGTATATAATCTTCCCCGGAGTTTCTTGGAATGTTCAGTGTGGCATATTTCATTGTGAGGAGCCTCTTTTCCCTTTTCTTAGAGAACTGCCTAATGGAACAAACCTTCATATTTACAAAAGAGCAAGAGTTCATTGCTTCACAAACACTGTATTCATTACTGGGTTTACAAAGGCACCCACAGGATCACACATCTCAGTATGCATACACTAATACTTAAACTTAATTGATTTGGAGACAAACCTTGTTCTTATTTGTGAAAACATATACAATATATTTTATAATGTGAACACATCTGGTTTTAAACTCAAAGTCTGCTACCTACCAACCTCTCAAATTAGACAGTAGAAAAGAAGAAAAAATTATTCACATTTAAATCCAAGTGCAGAAACAAAGGTGTTTAGGTTGTGTGATATGTGTACATAAATTTGCAGAAGGTTGATATTGAAGGCTGGTATTGATACAAGTGTATGTATATAATTTATCATTTGCCAAAGTCAGAGCATTGGGAGGAAGTACATTTATAATGGTTTCTATCAATTACTCGTGAGTACTTACTTCCCAATTATCTGTCTTCCTAAGGACATCAGTACGGTAGAGGCATTAACTACACTTTTATGTGCACTACTTATCAGTTTCTGCATATCTAGAAGTAGAGATTTTGGGGTATAAAGCAAGATTTATTTTCAACACTTTTGGTAGACAACTCTAGTTCATTTTCTCTGTTTTATTGTCTTTCATGCCTCTTGAAGTGCCCTACCCAAGCTGCGCTAACCAAACCCTCAAACTTAATCACTGGGGGCCTCTGTGATATTGTTCCTAATGTGAGAAGTAAAACAACCAACATATTTCTGTCTAGTAAATATATAATAGTTTATTAGGGTCAATGCTGTCCTTATTTTCTTGTTAATTTATATTCTACCTGACATGTCTTCTACTTTCAAGAATAAACTAGAACATAAATGCTCTATGTCTGTGGATTAACGTGTCACAAAAGGAGAGCAATGAAGATGTAAACTACAAAAACTGTCAAGAGGAGGAGTGCTATGAATATTGATAAAATCTTCCAAACATGAGACTTGCAAGTTGTTGGACCATGAAGTAAACTTTGACTTAATCAAGGTCACTAATCCTTCAAAAAGAAAAAGTTAAAGTCCAAAACCTTTTTTTTCACAGGTAAGTTATTTTTTTTTTAAAAAAAGATTCTTATGCTATGTGATAAAACTGGCCACATGAAACATAAACATAGATAATGAAGTAGAATGTTATCTATGTAGTGGGTCATGGAAGTTTATACTGAGACAGGAAGGTGCTCTCACTTGTCAGTATTCTTGGGTCTGTTCCTATTTCAGATGTCCCAGTGGTCTTCCCTGACCACTCTACCTACACTGAAGTCCTTTTTCTCTCCTCAAATTCCTTCCACTCAATTTCTAATCGTGACTTTTAAGCTTAACAATTGTCATCTCCTTATTTGATGTACATTTACCTTTTTGTTATGTTTCTTACTCCAATTAGCTTGTTGTCTTTTTTTCTATTGTAAAATATTCAAACTAGACTATTTGTTTCATTTTTTACTTTATTTTAAAAAACAAAGATAAATGTATAAATTTTCAGCATTTTTGCATAAAAGTATATGAATACATTTTTAAGGTTGTAATTAAGTATTTGTGGGTACATATACATACACATGTGTATATATGTAACAATAATATAGGAAAAGAGGCTATTAATTTGACGAGATAGGAGAGAAACTAGGAGGGGCTGTAGGGAGGAAAGGGGGATGTGATACAGTTCTATTTTAATTAAAATATATTCTTTTTTTGTTGAACTTCACACAGGCTGTGAGTTGTTTCTGGAGTGTTCAGAGCTTTCTGGGGTTAGTATCCCATTATCAGTGACTGCATATTATGTCTGTTCTTTTGTGACTGGGTTACCTCAGGATGATCTTCTTTAGATGCATCCATTTTCTTAAGAATTTCGTTAAGTCATTGTTTCTGATAGCTGATATTTATTTCATTTAAAAATAAATGCTTACTGACAGAGGCCAGTATAGCTGTCACCTGAGAGGCCTTTCCAGAGCTGAACCAATGTAGATGTGAATTTACACAGCTGAATATTGGAGTGAGAGCTGGGTTTCCAATGGAGAAGTTCAAACAAGGAATGCAGAAGCTGAAGGGTTTTGCAACCCCATAGGAAGAACAACAATATCAACCAACCAGACACTCCAAAGCTTCTTTTTTCTCATGACATGTCACCACAATATAGTTTCTATGCTGAATATAAAGCTAAAGAAACAGCACTGAGAGATGTGAAGAATATACAGAAACTTGACAGAAATTAAGTCAAACAATAATTTTTAAATTTTCCTACATCTTAAAGTCACATTTGTTTCACAGTTAAAATTTAGCTAATTTTGCCAGTATTCTCAGCTGGCCTGCCTAAATTTAGAGGGCATATTTTAGAAGCCTGTTTCTTTCTTTTCTTTCTTTTTTTTTTTAAATCACAGTTTTGTTTTGTTTGATACTTATGTGTTTAATCATCATTGCTGCCGGCTATTGTTGCTTTTCATGTATTTTAATACTTTAATCAATGGGAATTTTATTGGTACGTGTACCCTGAGGCTATTGAAAGTGGAGGGTGCAATTTGATAAATATACAATTGAAATAAAGAAAGCTAAAACAGATGTTCAGGAAGACTGCATGTGCCACAGAGGGAGGGAACCCTGCAAGAGCTGGACATAGAGGGGCACTTCACAGATCACCGTCTGTAGCACACTATTGGATTGATGTTGATTCAGGTGCTGTTCCTTTATAGTTTCTCACAGAAACTTTTTCTCTTTTGTCTTGAAAAATAGCATCTTCTTATCAACCTCCTGAGGCCTTAATCTAAATAATCACCTTCTCTTTTTACATCTCTTCACATGTTGCATTTGCATGATTCTTTTTCTACTTGTTTACTTAATTTTACTTAATACAGGACATCACTTTTTATTGGGTCATATGTTGTTGTGTTCATGACTAAACACAAACTTTGTAGCTTTCATACGTTTAAAACATGAATCTTAAATAGCTCAGAAACCCAAGAGCAGATAAAATTGGCAGCTTATTTTTGACACATCCTTTGACGGATATAGCTATGTTTATACTTGCAAAATGACCTAGACACCAAGGAGTCAATGTTTCTAAAAAGTTTAAATTTTATTTACTTACCACTGAATTTCTTTTCTTACTTTTTAGCCACCCCTGTAATTCTGGTACCTCATATTCTTGCTTCAGTAATGGAAACTCCAAACTTAGCACTGGGTACTATTTATGCAAGTTCAGGCAATAAGGTAAAGAATAACTTAGAATTAAATTTAAAAAAAAAAAAACTTCTTACATTTGAAGCACTTGGGTCAAATACTCTTAACTTCTTTCCATATTATCCTACATATTATGCATTATATGCATTAATATCATATATAATCTACACATATATTTATCTATACAGAGATAGACAAAAAGAAGTGCTATAAATTTCCAAGGTTTTGCTCACGATTACCCCAAGTTCTGGGGATAAAAAAGGACGTCGTGGTGTCACAGGATTTTTAACAATAGGATGAATTGAATCGTTTTTAATGATCTGCAGTTTGGGTGTGGACTTGTGAACCACTTAGCAGAGACGAATTGATGAAGATGGAAGTTCCCATCCTCTGTCAATGTGCTGAAACTTGCATTTCTCTTAACGATTCCATTTAAAGCAGCAGGAAGCAAAGTGTTCATCAGCAGCAGGTACTTAGACTTGAGTATGGGTTGGGTGCGCACAGATCTATTAAAACACCGCAATCTCAACAGAGCTTCCTGGAGCTTAAGAGCCCATTGCTGCAGACGCCAGGACCCATCTGCAAATTCAGCAAACCTCCCAGCTCTTGGAAAACAAGTCACATCAAGAAAACCTACTTAAATAGATGAAAAGACCCCCCTAGTATCTAATGAACAATTACTTAACTTCATTCTTCAGAGTTTTAAGCATCTGATAAATGGATAAATTAACAAAAAAAAAAAAAAAAAAAAAAAAAAAAAAAAAAAAAAAAAAAAAAAACACACACACACATACCAAACAAATCACTGAAACGAATTACATCCGTGTAATTGTAAATGACATTTGTATTTTAACTAGTTCCAATAGTACTCAGTTTTACTGTAATAAAATATACAAAAACAATAAATAAAATAAAAAACAAAAGCAAAACAACACAACAAAAACAAAAATTCTAAACCTCCCAAAAAACCTAATTGTAATATATTATTTGTTATTTTGTCCCTTATTTTTAAGATTATTGAAGTGTATGAATAATATTAAATGCCATGTTGTTATTATATATTACATCAGTTTGATGCAATTTATTGTATTAGGGAATGTGGTCCAAATAGTGTTTAACTGAGTATAATAATAGTCACCAATTCTCTATCTAGTTTGTATCACAAGGTGTCCAACAACAGGTAAGGATACTTCACCATATTAAAATAAATTTCTAGGAAAAATTCACGTTTGACAAATTTTTGAGATTATTGTTTTGTCTACCATAAAGTTCAATTTTAAGAGCCTAAGAAAGAGAAGTATATAGATATATCATTATATATTTCTTTCTATAAATTATTGTATTTTAAGTAAAATATCAATAATTAATTATAATTTTAGGTAATATTTGATAGGTAGTTGTTGGAAATGTCTTTAAAAAATATAATAGTCTTCTAGCCTCAGTCAAGGAATCAATACCACTTTCAGAGAAAAAACTCAAAAATGTCAAGAATAATTCACAAGCAGCACGAGTCACAAGCTCTTTCCTCACCAAAAGAAACTGGTCATAAGCTCCTGAAAGCAAATATTAGAGAAATAGAGAAAAATACCTAAGTATTCTCCTGTCACTTTAGGTTATGATCTGTGGAATGCAAACCCATTGCTTAAAAGATTCGATCTTTAGGGGTGAATGATGTTCAACATATAAGAAAAAATTGTGCCCATTTGTGTAGGTAACAGAAGTAGAGTTGAATTCTCTATTTTTAGAATTATTCCTAGTAAGATAAATGCAGGGCACTTTCTGAACAAACACAGTAACAAATTCTAATGACACATTTATTCCTTATTTTCTCAATATCCCCAAGAAGTCAAGATGATTCTTTCTGTCCAAACAATTAAGAAACAGAAGAACAGATTTATCTCAAGAAGACATGACTGAAAATCTCAGGATTTTAACTATGAAACTTCAAGAAAAAAATTCACAAACGTTATAAAAGTATGCATTATTTAAAGATCTTAGATTGAAACACTAAAATACCAATTTGTCTCACTGTCAGTCTATTTTCTCAGTGTAAGAATAATTATAAGAAAACCAGATTTGCCCCTAAGATTGTCAGAAGATTCTACTAATATAAAATTGCTCTATTAATCCCTTCTCTCAGTGCTGTCCCAGAGGTTGGTATTGATGGCAGAGCTCCCAAGTCTCGATATGGGAATGAGCCCTGGAGGACAGTGCCTGTCATTACGAAGTCACCATCTGTCTTTTTTTGATATCTGCTGTGCTGAAGTCAGCCTCAGCAATTCCCTATCATTTCAATGACAGCTCATGGTAAGATAAACTCACCATGATAAGATAAATGGCAACTTTTTAATGAAAACCACTATGTGTGAACTGCTTGGTTGGCCTACAGTTCTTCAAAGTGCATCTCATACCTTATTCCCTAATATCAAAACCAATGACCTATTCTTCAAAGGATTTTCTTTTCGGTTCTATAGCATACATGATTTAGAAAGCCCTCCCTCTTCATCCTTTAATATCATCTCAGATAGGATCTTGACTGACCCTACAACCTTAATAACACAGAGAAAATTTGAGGACATAGTTTGTTTAAAATACAAGGATGCAATTTTTGCACTATCTGAAAAAACTATATTTGAATATGTTGGCAAAGTAAGTGAATATATGGTTTAGTGTCTATGAATTACTTTTCCCCTTGCAAGATAAATTTGCCATTAAAAGCAGTAAACTACTGAGAAAATAGCACAGCTTCATTGTTTCTAATGAAACCAAGATCCTACTAAGTCTGTATTCCCTGTGAGTAAAACATGGTGTTCAGTCTGTACATTTACAGGAAAGAATATGTGTCATCAGTGCTGTACCACTGCAGAGTTGACATAAATACATCCTATTGAAGTCTATCCTAATTACCATTGAAGAGTCTGGGTATTTGCATTCGGATGGTTAAAAATGACCTTGAAGCTAGCCAATGTAATTGGAGAACACTTACTAATTTGTAAGCATTATGTCCTGAGACATTAACAAACATAATGATGGTTAGTTCCCATTAGCACCTTTTTTTACTTCTAGACATCAGTGGTTTTTCTTTCTAAATTCCTAATTATCTTTGCTGACTCCATACATATCAAGATTATTCAAGATCAAAAGTTTTCAGGAATTTCCTAAGGCCTTGGTGTTATAACTATGGGCATAGATTTCAGAATTCACATACAAGTAAAGATGGATAGGTAGATTAAATGACTTGATAAGAGCCAAATTTAGCCATGGATTTCATATATTTTATATATATTAGAAGTTTTGGAGAAGGTGTGAGAAAAGAAATGGGGGTGAATAGTGTGAGGAGTTGAGAGAAGGGATTTTAGGTTGAAGATTTTGAGGGTGGATTGTACTTATTCCTCCACTGGGAGTCCTTACTGGCTGCAAAAAGTGATCACTTAAGAATCCATGTGTCCCACTGTTAGCAGACTCAGATAGAGTTGCTTCCATAGATCCTCTGGAGCCTCCCCACAATCCTAGGTCTCTGGTGTGTCTTAGAGAATGTCCCCATGACTGTAATCCCTTATCTATATATAACCCCCCCTTTCCACACAATTCTTGGCACTACCCTTTCTCTTACCTACTTATCTACATTGACTGCTGATATCTAATTTGTTTCTCCTTCTGAAAAAGATTCAACTGTTCTCCCTTGGGCTTTCCTTGTTATTTGCCTTCTTTAGGTCTCTTGATGATAGCACATATGTATTTTCAATTAAAATAAAACAAAAAATGGTAGTAGAGATATATGTTGCTTCTTCTTATTTTTTCTTAAAAGCTGTATATTTAAAGACCCATTGGCCTATATTTCCACAACAAAAGACTAGAGTGATTTGTTTAAGATGTGTTTTGACATGGTTGGTTCATTGAGAGGACTCCTATTCTGAGTATATAAGAATTAAGAATCATCTGTTAAGAAGTGTTTATTGAGAAACTATTCAATGTAAGCACTAATTTGAGTGGGGGGGGATCCAAAATATCATTTCTCATGCTGACAACTTTTGTAGCCCATGTTTGTTGCATTTTTTTTGACAGGAAATGACAAGAATCCAAGCTTTTTTGTTTGTTTGTTTTTTAACGTAGCTGATAAACTGGAATCCTTTAGAAATCTTAATATGGAGCTCATCAGTCCTTAAATTGTTCTTATACTTATTTTAAAATACAGAGCCCTCCTCCAACTTCAAGGTATTAAAACATTAATATTGTCTTCCAATAGTGTAACCCCAGATAAATGGTCTCAAAAATTTTTGCAATTAATACTTGTAATTAATAGTTTTAATTAATAAAGCATAGCCTTACAAATGTTAAAGGAAACATAGAAAAGTGAAAGAATGTATCTTTCTCTTAAAATAGTATATACCACATTCTCTTATAATATCAAACTCAATAACAACTAAAATTACAAAAGAAGCATGTCAAAAGTGTCTATTGTTGCCATTTTCAATGTCCAGGGCTCTCCTAATATAAGTTCGTGGTCATCAAATTTGAGATTCTTTGCAGTCGTGCATTTTTATCATTGGGCCTCTGTGAATCTGTTTGGCAAGCAAGATTCAAAATGTCCCTATCACTGTACCAGAAAAATTGAAATTAAAAATATTGAAAGCTAGACACTTTCACAGATTTTTATTCATTTCTATTCTTGCTTTGTTGGTACTCCTTGATCAAAAGTCACTTGTACTTTGATATTCTCTTTAGTTAGTCATTTTCTCCCTTTCATGACCATAGTAGGAAGTTAAGTTTGACTAGCTATGACAAACTGAATTTCAAATTCTTTATATGGTGCTTCCCTGGGCTATCATGTGCTATCATGAACTTGAAGTATTATTAAGACCCCTGAGAGATGCTTGGGGCAGGATGCTGAGCAAACAGTACCTCAGAACATTCTAGGTAGTTTATGACAAATTTAGATATCTGGGATTTCTTTCTCTGGAAGACTGACTCAGATATCTCAGTAATTTTAGCAGAAGCATCAGGAATTCATATAATTACAATATTTTATTTAATTTTTAACTTTTGTGTGTGTATATATGTGTGTGTGTGTGCATGCACGCCCCTCCACTTGTATTTGTATACATACTTCATACTTGCCCATGAAGTCCAGAAGAGAGTGTTACATCCCTCAGAGCTGAAGTAATATATTGGGTGGTAGAAATTGATTAATGTCTACTAAAACAATACCAATATTTCTTCATCTTTGAGCCATCTCTCCATCTACTAAAAATACCCATTCTTAACAGTCAATTCAAGTACCATTTTATTCAAAACTTGATGATTTGCGCTTTATATATTAACATACAATGCTTTATAAAAATAGATATTCAAATTGTGGGAGGTAACAATAATGTAGTACTTCACTGTGTGAATGTACCACATTTTCTGTATCCATTCTTCTGTTGAAAGATATCTGGATTCTTTCTAGGTATTTTTTCAGTTTTTTTTCTAGTTCCTCCATTGGGGTCCCTATGCTCATTCTGATGGTTAGCTGCAAGCATCCTCATCTGTATCAGTATGGCTCTGACCTGAACAGAACACCAGTAACTTATGCTCTCAGATAAATAATTGACAAATGGGACTTCATCTCAGGCTCCTGTCAGCAAGTATGGGTTGGATTACATGAAGGGCATTATCAGGATGGACTTCACCTCAGTTTCTGTTCCACTCCCTTTCCCTGTGGTTCCTATCAAAAGTATTTTGTTCTCTTTTTTAAGAAGAGCTGAAACATCCACATCTTGGCCTGCCTTTATTATGAGCTTCATGTGGTTGTGAATTGTTTCTTGGATATTCAAAGCTTTTGGGCTAGTAACCACTTATCATGTGTGTTCTTTTGTGACTGGGTTACTTCACTCAGGATGACATTTTCTAGATTCATCCATTTGCCTATGAACTTAATGTAGGCATTGTCTTTAGTAGTTGAGTACTCTACTGTGTGAATGTACCACATTTTCTGTATCTCTTCTTCTGTTGAAGGATATTTGGGTTCTTTCTAGCTTCAGGCTATTATAAATAAGGTGGTTATGAACATAATAGAGCATATTTTCTTGATTCATGTTGGAACATATTTTGGGTGTATGCTCAGGAATGGTATATCTCGGTCCTCAGGTAATACTATGTCTAATTTTCTGAGGAACTTCAAGACTAGTTTCCAAAGTGGTTTCACCAGCTTGCAATCCCACCAGTACTGAAGGAGTGATCAATTGTGATTAAAAGCTGGATGGCATTGGTACAAAGAGAGGCAGGGAGATTAATGGAATAAAATTGAAGAACCAGAGATAAAACCACACACCTATGGCAACTTGATCATTGGCAAAGGACCTAAAAACATCCAATGGAAAAAAAAAGACAGCATTTTAAACAGTTGGTACTGGTTTAATAGTAAAATTGACCTGTTCTTATCACCTTGTACAAAGCTCAAGTGCAAGTGAGTCAAGGAATTAAACATAAAACTAGATACAGTGAAACTAATAGACAAGAAAGTAGGGAAGCTTAGAACATGTAGGCACAGGGAAAATTTTCCTGAACAGAATACCAGTAATTTATGCTCTCAGATCAAGAATTGACAATTGGGACTTCATAACATTGCAAAGCTTCTGTAAGGCAAAGGACAATGTCAAGTGGACAAAACTGTAACCAACCGATTAGTAAAAAATATTTACCAACCCTAACTCTGAGTGCAGGCTAATATTCCATAAATACAAGGAAATCAAGAAGTTAGACTCCAAGGATACAATCAAAAAATAGGGTACAGAGCTAAAACAAGAATTCTCAACTGAGGGATATTGAATGGCTGAGAAACACTTAAAGAAATGCTCAACATCCATAGTCATTAGAAAAATGCAAATCAAAACATCCCTGAGATTCCACCTCACACCAGTCAGATTGGCCAAGATCAAAAACTCAGGTGAGAGCAGATGCTGTGGAGGAGACGGAGGAGGAGGAACACTCTTCTATTTGATATTTTCTTTATGTACATTTCAAATGTTATTCCCTTTCCCAGTGTTCCCTCTAGAATTCCCCATTCCATCCCTGCTTCCTTTACCTCTATGAGCGTGCTCCCTCACTGAGCTTCCCACCCACTCCTTTCTGGGTACTGAGCCTTCAAAGGATCAAGGGCCTCTTCTCCTGAATGCCATCTTATATCTACCAGTAGTAGGCACAATTCAATGTAGACCTTCAAAATGGCATTGATAGAACTTTAATGATGGTATCAGTACTTATTAAAACATACTGTCCATTCAGAAAATCCAAAGTTGCTTCCACATATCTAGATGAGGTGTCTCTCAAACCTGTCTAAATCTAGTTCTGTGTTATCCAATACTTTTTGTCCCCAAGGGGGCCTACATGTTACACACAGACAAACCACATGCATAGACAAAATTAAATGAAATAAAAACCAATGTTTAAAAAATAAATTATAAACATAAAAATTCTTTCTACCTTTCTATGTAAGTGACAATTGTACATTGACTGCTATTTTATATGAACCCAGTTAAGCATACAAAGTAGGTATTTTATTGTATTATTTAATTTTTGAAGTGGTGTTGAACCACTTACAAATAAAATGGCTCTTAAATATTACCATTATAAAGAGAAGTGATTTTATATCATAAATAATTGAAAAGACAGATAGAGCCATAATATAGAAGATGATGTCAGCCAAACACGATTTGAGCTTTTAAATGATGGTGTATAAGCAATTCTATGTTTCTGATGTTTCTTTGGAATTTTTTTTATCTTCACTTATTTTTCTTTTTTCCTAAGCCATTTAATTCCTTTCATTTTAAGTACCTGTGCTCTTGTGCTTACATAGGCTGATCTTCTGGCAAAAGTAGCCAGTTGGTTGCAGAATGATTCACCTGTGGCTCTGTTTCCACTCCCAAGCTGTAGTGTTTTACACTCTCTAGAGATCTAATTCTATTCTTTTGCCATATAGCTGATTCAGGTTAATCTGCCCATCTTAAATGTGGGGATTCTTATGAGAATAAACAACTACCAACAGCTGTTCTCATAGGAAAATGTGGATAATCCTAAATTATAAACCATGTTTTAGCAGGTAGGTAGAAATTTATAGATAGAAAAGATGGGAGTTTTAATGTTCTCTGAATTCAAAGAAATGGAAAGAAGCAAAAAAAAGGGGGGGGGGTGATGTAGGGAAGACAATGAAAATCAACTTCACGATACTAATTGTTAAGACCAAAGATCACTTTCATAAACCATGAGATTAGTAAGCACTTGTGCTCACAAGATGGAAGAACAGACTCACAACTCACATTGATTTATGGATCCTGTTGTGCCTTTTCTTGGTCAAGTGTGACTTTGTTCATCTTCCTGGAATAATACAATTGCTGTTTCTGTCTGCATTTGGTAGTTATTTCTGAAGCATGGCAGGATTAGTTTCAATCAATAGAGAGGTCGTTCCCCACACTGCCCATCATGTAGGCTGCTCTGACCTCTAAGACACTGCTATCTAAAAGAAGTTCTTAGGAGGTCTCTGTTTCACCTTTGCTTAATTAAGCATGATTCAGTCACCGAATCAAAAGTCAGAGTACAGAATATTGGTATTCGAAATCAGAATGTTAAAGTTGGGCTTGTATCTGCTCTTAGAATTTGCTGGGAGATAAATTCTCCATACTGCCAATATAATCATAGCCCATCATAAGAGTTTAATATATGATGATTAATTGTTTAAATTATGCATGAACCCAAAACAAAAGTCACAGGGAAAGTTAGATTCTGACCATAAAGTGTTTAAATTAACCAAAGAAAAAAGCCAGTGTAAGTCACATTTAAAACAATGTTTATGCCTGTGTTCTTTACAGCGATTGCAACTTCATAATGGACTTTGACAAGCATCTTTACTCTCTTACCTAGGAAGGCATTGTGCTCTCTTGTTACGACAAATAATTACAATGAGGAAGAGAGACAGTGTAGTCAGAACAGAGATTTTCAGAAGAAACAATGGCAGCATATCTGAAATAAAAGTCTCTCATAGTTTTTAAGGCCTGATAGTGATTGGATTAATGACTGGGCAGATAACACCTTGAGATGACCAGGTACGAATTCATCAGACATTCTCAAGATTGAGGCTACTTTTACTTTGAGGAGGATTTTGACAGTA
This sequence comes from Micromys minutus, assembly GCF_963924665.1. Classification (NCBI taxonomy): domain Eukaryota; kingdom Metazoa; phylum Chordata; class Mammalia; order Rodentia; family Muridae; genus Micromys; species Micromys minutus. The sequence goes on from NC_137977.1 coordinate 15,289,889, forward strand.
CTTCCAACCCCAACAAATACTTTTGAAAATGCACTTAGCTTGTATAAAGCAAACTAGAAAATAGGTATTATATTTTGTAATTAAAAAACATTGGTATCTATAGCACCTGTCCAAAATAATCCTAATAATAATAACTACCTAAATATTAAGACAATTTTTTCAGAAAATATTTTTAAAGAAAATTAAGTATTATGAAGTCAAGTATATGTATGTGTGTATATATAAATATTCTCATATATATATAGGTATGTATATATGTGTGTGTGTATACACACACACACACACACACACACACACACATATATATATATATATATATATATATATATATATACATACATACATACATACATATATATATATATATATATATATATATATATATATTCAGGTCATAGAGAAAAGCAAATCTAGTATGCTCTTGTCTAGTATGCAAAGATTCTCTTTTCTTTTAGCCAAAGTTAAAGTATGGCCATCCTTCTGTTACAAAATGTGACAGCTTCCTTTCAGATAGAGCTGATATTAATTAAATTAGCCAGCCACAGGCTGGAAGATATATTAGAGCCTCCATTTGTATATTTTCAGATCACAGTTGAGAAGGAAAACAACCTGAGAACCAATGAGAAGAACACCAAAAGTGCGAGAACAGCACTTTTTTTTTTTTTCTAGCATCATCTCTTCTGGGAAGCATTACCCTCCTGTGCTCTTCCAGACCATTGATTCCACTCTGAACCCATAAAAAAGAGATTATAAATCAAGGGAAGGAAGTACTGCTAAAATATGGGTGGTTTATAAGTTATTTTGTGAACAAAATTGAGACTATTAGAACTCCTGAACAGCTTTCAATCTCTAATCATTTTCTCCATAACTAAATTTTTGTCTGCTCTAGAGAGTAGCTTGAATTTTATAGCAGCATCATGCAGCAGAATTCTAAAACATCACACAGGTCTTGCTTCCTTGCTTATTGCTACCTTGCCATGCATTTTAGAAATATGTCACTGATTCCGGTCCTCTGACATTTCCCTGGGGTGTACACTACTGTTGATATCTGTAATCTATAATCTATAATTATAATGTGATATATTGAAGTATAATAATAAGTTGCATTAGAATAAAGTTTGTAGTCCTGGATTCCAAACTTACTTAGATATCAATTTATTTTTATAGCCTAAGGGGGAAAATGGCTTAACAGAAATGAGTCTCAGTTTCCCTCTAATATCATGGCAAATGAAAAGCACAAGAGGCTCATAGAATGCTGCAGAGTTACAATAACATTTTATAGGTGAAATCCTTTAAGGTTTAAAACTATTTACTTGTGAATGGAAAATCAAAATCTCATGTTTATCACCATTCAGTATCGTATTATTTTCATATCGTTCAATTGTGTACTGAATCCCCAATGACTTATTATGAATAATACTATCTAGATGTACAAAGAAATGTATATATATATATATATATATGTATATATAAACATATTTACACAGACACACAAACACACACACTCACACACACAATCTGCGTTTTCCTCTTTATCATCTGTTTCAAGCATCAGTAGTTTCTACAGCCTAGTAGGCATGTTGTTCTCTGAGAAATAAGTCTTCATTTCCTGTCTGGAACTGTGTCTTTACATGTCCTTGTCAGTGTGTAAGTCCCTAGAGCTCCCTTATATCTATATTCACGTGCAAACCACATTAATGAAATGTAAGCTGTTCAGTTCTGCAACTCTTTGAGCTAACCGACTGGTTCAGAGTTTGATGTATGGTAAATGATCATCTGAAAATGCTGAAGCTTCATCTCTGCTTTTGCCCTGGCAATTAGGGTAACCCTGAGAGCTCCTGGGGCCTGGTCTGACTAAACTCAACATGTGTCTAATAATAATACAAAAAAATCACAAGCTTTGCATTCCTGAGATATGAAAACTAGAATTTGAGTTTGAAGAGCGGGTATCAACCTTTTTCATTTGGTTTCTCAATCTACATTGAGCGTGGACATCCCCCATATAAAATCTAGGGCATATTTTTTTCCTTTACCAAATTAGTTTTGAATAAGTTCCCTATAATTTACAAATCTAAATGTAAAAACTCACTGCACCTAATCTTATAACCCACCTCAGTTTTGATTTTATTGAAGTGAGAAAACACTGACAAAAGCAACTAGGGAAGGGAAGGTTTCATCTCATGTTACAGTTTATAGCCATTACTATAGTGAAATCAGCCAAGAACTCTATATATGGTGAAGCAGAGACCACACAGGAGTTTTGTTCACTGGCTGGTCTCTTCTAGCTTGCCTGGTTTCCTTTTTTATACTAAGAAGAACTTTCTTACCAAGGGATGCACCACCTATCGTGAACATATCTATCTTCTATTCACATTAATCGAGAATATATTAAACAAGCTTATCTACAGGGTCGTTCACAAGCCAGTCTGGTGAGAATATATTCCCAACTGAGGTTTCTTCTTCCTAAACAACTCTAGGTTGTATCAAATTGACTGTATACAGCTCTTCTTGTTATATTCTCCCCCCCCCCCCGCTGTGATTTAAAATATAGGGTTTGTGGTTGTTCCCAGTCAGACTAATAACAAAGGAATGCTTCTATCAGTCAACCCAAATGCTTAACTTTCTTATGTAATAATGTCCACTTTCTAAATCATCTGTAGGTTAAAGGTGCAAGAAGATAATATGAGCAAATGCATGTCTTTAATTTCCTTGTAGCATTGCTGCCCTTCAAAGGAAACCTTCAATTAGAAACTGAAAACAGACTATGGAACAGAAACTAAGATTACATGCAAAATTAAATTTACACAGTGGTCCAAATCATGAGAATGCAACACCTATGACATTGTGTGTTACTTATCTTGATTTCAAGGTTAATACTTCTACTTGACTAGTTGGCTACTCTCCTAAAACAGTTAGAAGTAGTTTGTAACTACAAACAATACACTACAAGAAGGAAGACATAGAATGGTCACAGTTTGCTGCTAGTCCTTCACTCTGGCATGTAGTTCAAACTTGCAAATATTGGTGAGATGTTTGGGTTTGTCCCTAATGGAAATACCATTTTCTATAGATCTCAATTTGTAGGACTTTAAAAACTTCAGGTTATTGCATTAAGGCACTTTCAGAAAAGTTTGGGCACTTATTTTATGGAGGGCACAGAATTTGCAATCACTGCTCAGCTCTTGAGATCTAGTAATAAATGTGAAGCTTAGTTCGCCAGGGTTCACTTCTTTGTTCCCAGGTGACTACATATCATCATTCAATGGAATAGCTTAAGATAACATTGATGTATGAATTATTTTCCCTGGCCAAAAGAAACTCTTTCCAGGCAGTTGGCTTTCACTCTTGAGTGTCTGACTGCCTTGTAGTTAAAGTATTACAAAATGACATTGAAGGTGTGAAAGAATTTTTTCTTTATAAATTTCCAAAATAATTTTAGTACACCGTTAAAAACATATAGAGACTTCATAAATTAGTAATGGATGCTTAAGAGTAATATTCATTAACATTTAGAAGAATTTGCAATGTCAAACTTTAACTGCAATCTTAGCTATAATATCTTCATCTTAAATAGAAATACTAAGTCCACCTCTATTTTTGCTCAAACTACAATTAATTCTGTTTCCCTAGCAAGAGTGAAGGTCATGATCCTGTTATGTCTAGTTTGCATTGTGACATTTTATTATAGACCTTCTTAGCTTTTGACTTAGTGAAGTTTGCGATATCTGCAGCATCTCTTTAATTCACAACAAGCATATGAAGCAGATAGGGCTACTGTAAAGTTTTAATTAAAAATTATTTACAAAGCAGGACAGCTATATTCTTCATGGCTCAGAGTTTAGGAATGTTGGAGGAATTCTTTCACTTAACTGCTCTTCTTCAAAGTAATTATTTATGTGTTGAAATGAGCATGATTAGGAAGCAATAGATTTATTTTTAATTTCATTTTCATTGGATATTGTCTGTATTCACATATCAAATGTTATCTGCATTCCCCCTACTCCCATTACCCCACCCGATCAACTTGCTTCCATAAAGGTGCTCCTATGCCCAATCACCCTCTCCAATTAAATGCCTTGACATTTCTCTACACTGGGAAAAAACACCCTCACTGGACCAAAGTCTTCTTCTCCCACTGATGTCAAACAATGCTATCCTTTGCTACATATGCAACTGGAGCCATGTGTCCTCCATGAGTCCTTATTGGTTGCTCTTGTAGTCCCTGAGAAATGTGAAAGGCTTGGTTGCTTGATAATGTTCCTCCCCTGGGGTTGAGAACCCTTTCATTTCCTTCAGCCCTTTCTCTAGAACTTCATCTGGGTCCGCATGTCTAGTCTGATAGTTAGCTGCTAGCATCCTTAAGTGAATCTGTATGATTTGGTAAAGCTTCTGAGGAGGCATCCATATCTGGTTCCTGTGAGTAACCACTTCTTGGCATCAACAATAGTGTTTGGGTTTGAGGCTGCTTATGTGGTGGATACCCAGGTAAGAAAAACTCTTAATCATCTTTTTTTTTTTTTCAGTAGCTGCTCCTCTATTTGACTTTATATTTCCTGCTGTGAGTGTTTTGCTCTCCCTTCTAAGAAGGACTAAGGCATCCACATTCTGGGCTTCTGTTTGATTGAGCTTGTGAATTGCTTTTTGTGTATTCAGAGCTTTTATGGGTTAGTATTTGCTTATTGTTGAGGACATACCGTGTGTGTGTGTATGTGTGTGTGTGTGTGTGTGTGTGTGTGTGTGTGTGTGTGTGTGTGTGTGTTTGGGCTCAGGGTAATGGTTTCTAGTTCCATTCATTTGCCTAAGAATTGCATGAAATCATTGTTTCTAATAGCTGAGTAGAACTCCATTGTGAAAATGAACCACAATTTCTGTATGCATTCCATGCATTTCTCTTTTGAAAGTCATCTAGTTTATTTCCAGCTTCTGGCTATTATAAATAAGGCTGCTAAAAACATGGCAGAGCATGTTTCCTTATAAAATGTTAGAGCATCTTTTGGGTAGCTGCCCAAGAGTAGAATATCTGGGTCTTCAGCTAATACTATGTCCAATTTTCTGAGGAACTGCCAAAATGATTTCCAGAGTGGTTGTACCAACTTGTAATCCCAGCAACAATGGGGAAGTTTTCCTCTTTCTTCACGTTCTCTCTACCATCTTCTTTCCCCTGAGTTTTTGATCTTAATCATTCTGACTGATGTGAGGTCAAATCTTAGGGTTATTTTGATTTACATTTCCATAATGACTAGGGATGTTGAGCATTTCTTAGGTGCTCTCAGCCAATTGCTATTCCTCAGTTGAAAATATTTGTTGAGCTCTGTACCCCATCTTAAAATAGGATTATTTAATTCTCTGCACTCTAACTTTTTGAGTTCTTTGGATATATTGGATATTAGCCTTCTAACAAATGTAGGATTGGTAGAGATCTTTTCTCAATCTGTTGGCTGCCATTTTGTCTTCTTGACAGTGTCCTTTATCTTACAGAAACTTAGCCATTTCATGAAGTCCCATCTGTAGATTCTAGATCTTAGAGCATATGCTATTTGTGTTCTGTTCAGGAAATTTACCCATGTACCTATGTTTTCTAAGATAGTCCCCATTTCCTCCTCTAATAGTTTCAGTGTATCTGGTTTTATGTGGAGATCTTTGATCTGCTTGCACTTGAGCTTTGTACAAAGTGATAAGAAAAGATTGATTTGCATTCTTCTGTATGCTGACTGCCAGTTGAACTAACACCATTTGTTGAAGATGCTGTCCTTTTTCCATTGAATGATTTTAGTTCTTTTGTCAAAGATTAAGTGACCATAGTGTGGGTGCATTTCTGAGTCTTCAATTCTGTTCCATTGAGCTACCTGCCTATCTCTGTACCAATAACATGCAGGTTTTATCACGATTGATTTGTCTCACAACTGAAGGTCAGGGATAATGATTCCCCAGAAGTTCTTTTATTGTTGAAAATAGTTTTTGCTATCCTGGGTTTTTATTATTCCAAATGAATTTGCAAATTGCTCTTTCGAACTCTTTGAAAATTAGAGTTGGAATTTTGATAGGGATTACATTAAATCTGTAGATTACAAGATGGCCATTTTTACTATGTTGATCCTTTTAATCCATGAGCATGGGAGATTTTTCCATTTCCTGAGGTCTTCTACAATTTTCTTCTTCGGAGAATTGACATTCTTGTCAAACGGATATTCACTTGTTTGGTTAGGGTCACACAAGTATTTCATATTTGTTGTGGCAGTAGATTTAAACAGACAAAAACTTCAAAAGGTAGCTTCTTACATTCTATGAAATCAGTGTACCAATATGCCCCTGTCACTTTGGTATTAAGTATTGAAAAGTGTCTGAAGAGTCAAATACTAGCATATGCTTTACAGTATCATATTCTTGGAAGAGTCATTTAGTTGTTAACTGAAAACTTTATCAAAATTTTTATTTTGAGATAGGGCTCATGTAGGTTTACCTTAAATTCCTATCAAATAAACAGCCTTGAAATCTGATTCTGTCCCTCTAGTTCAAAAAAGTTGAGAGTACAGGTTTCTTCTCAATTTTGAAAAACATTCTTGCTGGATGTAGCAATCCAAATTGACCATACTTGTAGGGTTTTTTATTAAAATCTTCTCTTTTTCTGTTTTCTACTTTAAAAACATACATTGATTATCTGCTACCTTAATCAACTACAATATGAAACTTTTTGTAATTCTGGTCATGCTCATACTTTACCTAACATGTCTTCTCTTTACAGTTTTTTTTGTGTGACTTAGCAGCTCAGTTTTGATATAACAAGAAGCTGTTGCATTAAACGTTAGCCTGTCTGCCATGGTTTGTAGTTCTCAGAACTCTGCCTATAATTAATTTTAAATATCCTTGAATTTTTCCATATTTTCTCTCGTTTGTATTCTTACTGGCTCTAGTTACATCTCTCTTTGAACTTGTATGGCATTTCCCCATAGATGTTGTATTGTATTTTTTTTTTTTCACTTGCTGTTTCATTGTGAGTAGTGTGATCCCTCACCTACAAACTTACTGTTTTCTCAAATTACATCTGCCCCCAAATATGTTTACTGAAGAAACTTTTAATTATTATGTTTCAGAATGAAAATGTTTCACATTCTTAGTTTCCATCTCTGATGTGTTCTTATAATTACTTATATGTTGTGTGTGCTGTCTTGCTCTAGGAGATTTCAATATATAAATACTGAATCCTTTCTCAAACAGTCCAAATTCAATAGATTCCAAGAATCAATAGGACTATCATTATGGCCTTTTCCCTGTGTTTTCCAGGCCTATTTTTCAGTGCCCTCTGATATTTGAAAGTAACTCAAGCATATTTTGAAGGTTATTTGTTCATTATTCTGATTGAGCAGGAGGCTTCAAAGATTCTTCTTTCATGAGTCAGCTCCGATGCTGGCATGAGATGTGAGGAGACAGCTTGCATTTAGTCATTTATACTTTTTTTAAGTTTTATTTATTCTCTGTGAATTTCACATCATGTAGCCCAACCTCACGTGTCTCCCTGATTCTTGATATATTCACTTTGACCTTGCAACATCCCGCTCAAAACAAAATAAGAGAAAAAAAAAAATAATAAGAGCAGCTTGTCTTGCCTTGGAAGATTTCTGCTGTGGTATGCCACAGTGTGTCACACACTATATTGCCCAAAATATTTACTTGGAAATGTTCATTCCAATGAGTCATTGGTTTGGTTCAACCTCTGCTACACTATCAATACTGGGTTCTCACCAGGATTTCTCTCAGATATACTATTCTAGTCCTCTCTCATGGAGATCCTGCAAATTTAGATCTGCAGAATGTGCTATTTCATGTGCTCCACCAATTCTTAAATGTTTTGGATGATGGAAGGGCCAACAGAACTATGGATCTGCTTCTGGATGGAAGCTGAGTTGGTCAGCCCCCTAGCACTTCTGCCCCTCCACTGAGGTGAGGGACCTAGTCAGCTATCCTGCTCTCCTGCTCCCCTGTCATCGGGGCTAGCTCTCCTATGGACATAGATTCAAGGCCAGCTTCTCTGTGCTGCCCAGATGAGGTGTTGGACTGGTTTCTCAAGTGCTACTTATGGTAAAGGGTAGGGCCAGCTCTTCCTCTTTTAAGCCCTCAGGGCCAACTTCCTGTCCTATATGTAAACCTATGGAGCCATTTAGTTAACCAAAGTATTTTAAAATGCATGTTTTAATCTCTGTCGGACCTCCTCTAAGTTAAGAAAACTATTTTACATATCCCTCTCATGCAACTCAATGCTTAGGTTTCTTCTGATATCTCCAACTAAAACAAGTAAATTTCGTAATTACTTCACAACGCCAACATGCATTTTTAGCTCACCAATTCTTATTTTAAATGAATGTTATTTTAAATATTTCAGGTTGATCCTTCCTTTCACCTAATATTCTAACCTTACTGATAGTTTCAATATACTCTCCTATCTTCCAATGGCTGAATCTTCACCCTGAGAAGAGTTTATGTAGTTACCTGTCATTTTCAGATATCTATTCATCATAAAATATGAACACCATTGAAGAACCCCATGCCTTTATATGATATGATTTTGATGATGCATGCTTTCTAACCTTTTCTGCCAATTTCTCCAATAAATATTAAATAGTGATACTTGACAGAAACTACAGGTTCTGAACTCATAAACAAATAGGCAAAGGAACCTCTGCTGAACATTAGATGACACTTTTTTGAGTGTGGTCTTTCTCTGGAAATAAATTTCTTGAAATGTATGTTTATTTCCACTCATTTCCAAGACAAAACTCTACCTTGGTTCAAAACCCACTGTGTTCTATGACATTGCAATCTGATGACAACAAAGATGCATAAGGGCAGCACTTGTGGAACACTCATGTTTGGCTGTAAGTTCCAGACACACACTACCTCCATTTTTTCTTAGCAAGCAAATATTCATTCTTCCAAGAAGACTTCAGAAAATTAATATTTACCTTTTGATATCTAAAAGTATCCAGTGTCCTGTAGAATTTCAAGGTTGAATGAAGAAGAGGGCAGAGACAGCCAGTAGCACTTCATACGTCCTTGACACCAGCAATGTGAGGCAGTAAGGCTGCCAGTTCTGTTGATATTCTTATGTGTATATTGTTCTGACTTTATGCCACTTTATGTGTCAATGTTAATCATTTCACCATTAAATAAAATCAGATAAAAATCTTGTTTTTTCTCATAATATATAATATTTTTAATATAATTTTTAATTGAATGTTAGGAATATCACATCATATAACCAATCCCAGTTATTTTTCAGTTCCTCCATTCTGCCTTCCAACCTTATAGCCTTCCTCAACAAAATAGAAAATAAAATTTAAAAAAACCTTAAAAACTAGAAAAGAAAATAAAGAAAAATGAAAGCTATTTCCTCAACTGCTTCTTTACGACCAGCAGCCTTCTGGTGCAGGAACCATTTCTCTCTTATGTGCCTCTTGCCTTTCCATCACAGACCCATGCCTCATACAGCAATTGGAAGTAGTGGCCTACCATACAAAATACTTTTTTCCCCAAATAGAGTTATTTGAGGATGTTCATTTCAATAAGAGATTAGTTTAGCTCAAGGCTTCTTTCTTCTACTATAACATCAATACTAGATCCTCATTGACAGTTTCAGATAGTCTCTTGTAGTTCACGATCATAAAGTTTCCATGACTATGGAGCTATAAGATAGGTCCCTTCAAATCCTCCACCAGGTCATAGATGAGGAAGATGTTGGGTGAGCCAACTCAAGGTCTTGGATTTGGGCCTGAGTAGTTGCTGAGTTGGTCTGCCTGCCAGCTTTTCTATGTTTATGCTACTACAGCTACATCTCATGCTGGGCAGATGAGAAGCAGAGCTAGTACTCTTGCTATTCCACAACTTGGGTGCTTTCTTCTTCCTTTTAAGGGTGAGTGGCAGAACCTGCTCAGCCTATCCTTGGACATCAACATAGTTTTAGGTTACAATACAGAGTAAGGGCATCTTATAGCCTTTAGTGGTAATAGGGTCACAGACATCAATAAAAAATTTGGCTGCATTAGAAATATGGACTCATACATGGCCCTTAGCAACAGCTCCACCTAAACATCTCCATGGCATCAGGCATCTTACATTAGTCTGGGCTTCATGGCCACTATGTCTCCAGTTTCATTGGAGACACAAACTCCATGGTGCACAAACTGAGACTAGAATTTCAGCCATGTCTGCCAGGTCAGGCCAGTCATTAATATCTCAGATTATTTTTAAAGTGTAAAATTTCCATGATTTTCTATCATGTGCTTATTAAAAATAAACCAAAGTAAGATGTAAAATAATCATTCACATATTTCTCTTTTGTTTAAGTTAAAAAAAAAAAAAAAGAGTTGGACATGATTTCTGCTTTCCCCTTACCTTAGTTATTAGTCCTGGAAGTATACATCTAGCTCCATTCTGGTTTACATTTATCAGATTATTTTGTTAATACTAATGATGTCTTATAAGAGGCATGTCTATGTAACAAGTATGTTCTTCCTAATAATAAATTATCTTCTATGGTAAGCCCTTCTTTGGTTTGAAATTTTAACAATAAACTCTGGCAATGCTGCCAGTGTGCTTGATATGCTTTAGTTTTATCTTATGAACTTGGCACAACTTTATTTCTGAACAAGCTTTACAAGAAGCCGGTGTCTGCTCATTACACTGACAATTGTTTTTTCAAGAATCAAGCCCATTCTTTGAAATGAAAACATTGAGGAATTGGGAAATATTTATTGTCCAATAGTTTCACTTTCTTTTTTGGCTTTTGTAAGATCCGAACAAAGAAACCTGGAGTGGTTTTATATTTAGATCTTCAGTAGAAATTATTACTTCTTTTTTTTCTGGGATGTTTGATTTACCAAAAAATAATTTATACTGATACAAAAAAAAGGTTGATTTCCTTTGTTGAGTTTATGGTAGAAATTTGGGATTTATAATTCTCATTTCAAAAGTAGTATGCTCTTTCTCCCCTTACAGTTCTTACCTTTTGGAAAACATAAGTATGTATGTATTCATATTTTTTTTAAATAAGAGGTTCTGACCAGTAAAAACAGAAGTTAAAACACATTATTCTATAGTTAATTACTAAAAATACCACCCTAGGACTATTTTGGCACAAATTTTCAGTTTCATAAGCATATAGAAGATATGTTTCAGGTACATCTGAGTACTGTTTTCCATGTAGTCACTCACAGAGCATGGATATGTAAATAATGCAATCACATGTTTAATTTTACATTATATATGAAAATTACTTCTTAAGTAGAAAGCCTATTAGGAAGGAGGTTGGATGTATTTTTAATGCTTCTATTTATTCTCCTAAAACATTCAGCACCACACAAACAGACAAGAGCATTCAAGAGTGACAAATGTCTCTTTATCTGCTACATTTGCCAGGAAGTGTACAAAAGTCAGGAAAGAAATTCATTGTGTAGTTGTGGGCCAGTGGAAGTCTAAACCGAAGATGCCTCAACTTTAGGAGACAGAAATGACAAAGGTTTGGAAGACAGCTAGATTACATGTAAGTTCATAATAACTCCAAATGCTGAACACTTGCTTAAGATATTACTAGAATTCTGCTGCATAGAGCACTTCTACTGAGATGCACTAAGACTAGAAGAAAAGAAACTTGTGGCTAAGAGAAGAAAATGCTTTGTTCCATAACATGGAAACAGCAGGAACATCATGTCTCTATTAGGCTGTACTTAAAGTTAACATAGATCTCAGAAGACAAGCACATATATGAGGCAGAGCAAATGTAATTTTAAGAAACCACAAACCCAGCTTTAATGTATAGAAACAACCATAAAGAAATTCACTGTTATCATTTTTCTCTTTATCCATTTCCATGGAAATATTTTTAGTATTAGGAAGTTCCAAAGTGAGAGAGAACCACTTTAATTTAAAAATAACATAAAAAAGGAATAAGCATAGCAGTCAAAAGCTACATTATAGAAAGAAAGATGGTAAAGACTATCAGAAAATATAACCATTAAGTGTGTACATGTGTAAAAATAAAATTACCAACATTAATTTTGTATATTATTTTTTTAATTACATGAAGCAACCACAAAGGTAGAAGAAAAGCAACAGCACAGTCAGAGAAATCAGCAAGTATGGTTCAGAGAACCATAGCTTTTGCCAGGCAGGAGGAAGTATTGTGAAGAGGACTAGTAGCACAAGGAAGAAATATAGAAAGGTAAACCAAAGAAAATGCAGGGCAAGTTGCAGAAATGAAGGCCCAATGAAAATGACCACCAAAGAAAGAAAATCTATTGAGAAAAGTTAGAAGTATAGAAGAACAGTAGAGAAGAAGGAGAGAAAACAGCTTATTAGAGAAAGAAAATAGCATTCACAGAATGCCTGAGGAGAAGCCATCTGAAAAGAGAAGTACAAACCAGAAAAATAAGTACTTATGCAATTTACATTAGCTGGAACAAAAGGAACTTTGTATCTCTCTATTTAATGTACAGGAGATATTTCAAGAATAATTGCACTTCAAAGGTAAATATTTAATATAGAAAGATCAAGAGATGAGAAAAACAGATACGTGAATATCTTGTGTACAGTGAGTCAGTGAAGAGGCATTCAGGGATATCAGCAAAGTAGACTCTTAAGAAGTGGTGAAGAAAAAGCAGATTACAGTGTTTTCCCCCAATAAATTATCCCAATTATTTATAACATAAATTACACGAACAAATGATTCTCATAATTCAAGGTAACCCTAGAAGTGCAAGCCATATAATCAGCAACTCACAATAGAAATGTTTATGTGAGAATATTTTTTTACTACTCAAAACATGTACTAAGGGTATGCAAATGTGCAAATGATGTGGGTAGTAAAAATCAAGAAAGACACAGTGTAGAATAAATACTTTCAGTGTCTGCTGTACAAGAGGTAGAAACTCAGGATGTCAGTGAAAACAGGGAAATTAAATCGATAACATTTGATCATAGTTATAAGTAATGTCATCTGCCTCATTCCATTGTCTTAACAAACAGGAATTGCGCATTGATTGCCTTCATGTAAGATTATATGCCATGGGTATTTAGAATCTTTCCTAATAATCTTGAAGATATTTTGTTATATTTATGCAAGGATCCAAATATATATATATATATATATATATATATATATATATATATATATAGTTCAGAATAGATAGTGTTATTGAGCAAAGAGTCTATTTTAGAGTAAAGACTAAGAAGATTACATAAGAGGATGAATTAGTGTTGCAAATTTAATAGTGCAAGGTTTGTTGTTCATACTGATGAGCAATAGGTTTCCAGCCAACATAAACAATATGCAAGATATATTATAGTGGGCAACGTTCAAGACTTGCATGAGAAAAAAAAAAAAAACTTTTCAAAATTTACAATGGTCCAAAAATAAAAATAAGAGTAATAAGACACATCTCATAATAAAATACTTATATGTGCTAAGCACAATACTTATAAAACCCTAACATTTATAGTCAAATTAAAAATGAGTGAATCAGTTAAGTTGTTTGTTTCTGTATACAAAGGAAATCCCAACTTTTATGGAAAAATATGTACATTGAATGAAATTATTCTGGAAATTCAGGACATAAACAATATTTTGAAAGCATGGACATTAGAACAGACATAACATGCAGTCACTGATCTTGGGATACTAACCCCAGAAATCCCTGAACACCCCAGAAACAACCCACAGGCTGTGTGAAGATCAAGAAAAAAAGGAAAAAAAGAATATATTTTAATTAAAATAGAACAGTATCACATTCCCCCCTTTTTTCCTAAAGCCCCTCCCAGTTTCTCTCCTATCTCCTCAAATTAATAACCTCTTTTCCTATATTATGGTTACATATATACATATGTGTATGTGTATGTATAGGTACCCACAAATACTTATTTACAACCTTATAAAAATGTGTTTGTAAAATTTTATGCAAAAATGCTTAAAAATCTGTACATTTATCTTTGTTTTTTAAAATAAAGTTTAAAAAAAAGAAATATTTCACCTCTGTCACTCCTAAGCCCAAGGGTGAGTTCACACTCCTTCTCCAACCACTATCCAGAAGAGGTTGCCCAAAACTCTCAGGGCCCAGATAGCAGCCATGCCTGGGAACAGAGACTTTCTGCCCAAAACCAGGCCAGACCCAGTTTCATCAGAACTGGTTGACTGCCTGCAAGTCACTGTGGGCCTGGAAAACCACAGGAGAACTCTCACTTCAGGTGCGAGTCCACATTCCCTTTCCACTGACTATCCAGGAAAGGCCCTCCAGAACTCTCAGGGCCCAGGTAGAACTAATGCCTGGAAACTAAAACTTATGGCCCAAGGACAGAACCTGTCCAGTTGCATCTGGCACCACCATCAAAAACTCACAGCCTAACCAGAGAGAAGAACACACAGGAACAATCTCCCTCTGAATCCCATGGATCCACAGACTCACAGGAGAGACAAGCTCTAGTAAGAGACAACAGCAGCACCAATTACAATATGGCAAGAGGCAAGCACAAGAATCTAAGAAAGGGAAACAAACACAACCTGGAAAATCAGAACCCAGTTCTCCCAACACTGCAAATACTGGATATTCCAGCTCAACAGAAAGATAAGATTTAGACGTAAAGTCATACTTCATGATGGAGAGACTTGAGATGCACATAAGTAACACACATAAAGAAGTAGAGGAAAACCAGGAGAATACGTATACACAAGTAGAAGAAGCCCTTAAAGAGGAAACACACACACACAAAAAATCACTTAAAGAGCTACAAGAAAGCACAACCTAACATGTGAAGAAATTGAAAACAGAAATAGAAACAAAGAAGAAATCACAAAAAGACAACCCTGAAGTTGGAAAACCTAGGAAAGACACCAGGAGTTATATAAGTAAGCATCACCAAACAATACAAGAGATGGAAGAGAGAAACTCAGAGGCAGAAGATACCATAGAAAACACAACAGTCAGAGAAAATGCAAAAATCAACAATCGTCTAACCCCCAAAATCCAGGAAACCCAGGACACAATGAGAAGACCAAACCTAAGGATGATAGGTGTAGAAGAGAGCAAAGACTCCCAAGAGAAAGGCCTGGCAAATATCTTCAACAAATAAATTACAGAAGAAAATTTCCCTAAACCAAAGAAAGTGATGATAAGAAACATACAAGAAGCCAACAGAATCTCAACTAGATTACATTAGAAAAAAAGCCAAAAAAAAAAAAAAATCTCCTGACACAAAATAATCAAAACAACAAATGTACAAAACAGAGATAGAATAATAAAATCAGTAACAAAGAAGACAGGTAACATATCAAGGCATACTGATCAGATTTACTCCAGACTTTCAACGTAGACGATGAAAGCTAAACGATTCTGGATTAATATCATACAGACCCTAAGGGAACACAAATGTCAATCCAGGTTATTATATCCAGCAAAAATCTCAATAACCATAGAAGGAGAAACCAAGATACTCTAGGACAAAAACAAATTTACATAATATCTATCCACAAATCTAGCCCTACTAAGGAAAATAGATAAAAATCTCTACCCAAAACAGGGAAACTTCACCCTAAAAAAAGCAAAAAATTAATCTTCTTGCAAGAAACCCCCAAAAAAGAAAAGCACAAAAACATAAATTTACCTCTAACAACAAAAATAGCAGGAAACAATGATCGCTTTTTTTTAATATCCCTTAACATCTATGGACTCAATTCTCCAATAAAAGACAAAGACTATCAGCCTAGATAGGTAAACAGGATCCAGCATTTTGTTGCATACAGGAAACTCATCTCAGCCACAAGGACAGGTACTACCTCAGAGGAAAAGGTTGGAAAAATTTTTCCAAGCAAATGGTCCCAAGAAACAAGCTGGAGTAGCCATCCTTATATAAAATAAAATAGAGTTTGAAGTAAATATTTTCAAAAAAGATAAGGAAAGACACTTTTTAATTCATCAAAGGAAAAATCTATCACAATGAAATTTCAATATTGAAGATGTATGCTACAAAAACAAGAGCACTTATATTCATAAAAGACACTCTTCTAAAGCTCAAAGCATATATTGCACCACACACAATAATAGTGGGAGACCTCAATACCCCACTCTCATCAATGGACAAATCATGAGAGCAGAAAGTGAACAGTGACACAGTGAAACTAGCAGAGGTTATGAACCAATTGGATTTAACAGACATCTACAGGACTTTTCATCCTAAAACAAAAGAGTATAACTTCTTCTCAGCACCTCCTGGTACCTTCTCCATAATTGACCATATAAATGGCCATAGAACAAGCCTCGACAGATATAAGAAGATAGAAATAATCCCATGCATCCTATCAGATCACTATGGACTATGGCTGGTCTTCAATAATGACAAAAACATCAAAAAGTGGAAAAATACATGTGGAATCTGAACACAGTTCTACTCAATGGTAACTTAGTAAAGGAGGAAATAAAGAAAGAAAATAAAAATTTTTAGAATTTAATAAAAATGAAGACACATCATTCCCAAACTTACCGCACACAATGAAAGCAGTGTTAAGAGGAAAACTCATAGTTCTGAGTGCCTCCATAAAGAAACTGGAGAGAGCATACACTAACAAATTGACAGCACAGCTGAAAGCTCTAGAACAGCAATAACAACAACAACAAAAATCAAATACACCCAAGATGAGTAGATGGCAGAAAATAATCAAAAACAGAGCTGAAAATTATCCAAATAGAAACAAAGAGAACCATAAAAAGAATCACTAAACCAAGAGCTGGTTCTTTGAGGAAACCAACAATATTGATAAACCCCTAGTCAGACTACCCAGAAAGCACAGAGAGAGTATGAAAATTGAACACATCAGAAACGGGATATATAACAACAGAAACTGAGGAAATTTAAGAAGTTATCAGGCTCTACTACAAAAAATTATAATCAGTAACACTGGAAAACCTAGAGGAAATGAACAACTTTCTAGACCTATACCAGGAATCAAAGGTAAATCAGGATCTGATAAACTCTCCTATTGGCATCATAATACCTAAAGAAATAGAAGCCGTCATCAAAGGCCTTTCAACCTCAAAAAAAAAAAAAAAAAAAAAAAAAAAAAAAAAAAAAAAAGGAAAGGAAAGAAAAAGAAAAGAAAAAAGAAATAAATCCCATGACCTGATGGGTTTAGTGCAAAATTCTATCATACCTTTAAAGAAGATCTAATACCAATAATCTCCAAACTATTCCAGAAAGTAGAAACAGAGAGAATAAACCCAACTCATTCTTTGAAGCCACAGTTACACTCATTCCAAAACCACACAAAGACCCTACAAAGAATAAAAACTTCAGACAAATTTTGCTCATAAACTGTGATGCAAAAATACTCAATAAAATTTTATCAAATTGAATCCAAGAACATATAAAATAAATGACCATTCACCATGATCAAGTAGGTTTAATCCATATGATTCTAGGATGGTTCAATATACAAAAATCCATCAATGCAATCCAATATATAAACAATCTCAAAAGAAAAAAAAAAAACACATGGTTTTCTCTTTAGATGCTGAGAAAGTATTTGATGAAATTCAACACCCCTTCATGTTAAAAGTCTTGGATAGATCAGAAAGTCAAGGCTCATATGTAAACATAGTAAAAGCAATATACAGCAAACCAGTTACAAACAGCAAACAAAATAGTGATAAACTTGAAGAAATCCCATTAAAATCAGAGTCTAGACAAGGCTGCCTACTCTCCCACTACCTATTTAACATAGTATTGGAATGACTAGCCATAGCAATCAGACAGCAAAGAGAGGTCCGAAGAATATAAATTTGAAAGGAAGAAGTCAAGATATCTTCTGCAGATGATATAATATTATAGTTAAGTGACAACCAAAATTTCACCATTGAATACCTGCAGCTGATAAAGAACTTTAGCAAAGTAGCTGGATATAAAATTAACTCAAACAAATCAACAACCTTCCTCTACTCAAAGAATAAACAGGCTGAGAAAGAAATTAGAGAATTTCCACCATTCACAATAATCACAAAGAATATAAAATACCTAGGTGTTAACCTAACCAATCAAATAAAAGATCTGTATGATAAGAACTTCAAGTCTTTGAAGAAGAAACTTGAAGATCTTAGAAGGTGAAAAGATCTCCCACGCTCATGGTTTGGAAAGATTAACATTGTAAAAATGGCCATCCTGCCTGCCTAAGGCAATCTACAGACTCAATGCAATCCCGATCAAAATTCCAACACAATTCTTCATAGAGTTAGTAAGAGCAATTTCCAAATACATTTGGAAAAATTAAAAACCCAGGATAGCCTAAACTATTCTCAAGAATAAAAAAAAAAAAAAAAAAAAAACTTTTCAGGAAATCATCATCTCTGACCTCAAGCTGTATTACAGACCAATTATGATAAAAACCGCATTGTATTTGAAAAGAGACAGGCAGGTAGATCAATAAAATAGAATTGAAAAACCCAAAACGAACCCACACCCCTAGGATCACTTGGTCTTTGACAAAGGAACTAAAAGATTTCAATGGGAAAAGGACAGCCTCTTCAACAAATGGTCCTTGTCCAACTGGCAGTCAGCATGCCGAAGAATGGAAATGAATCTTTTTTCATCTCCTTTTACAAAGTTTAAGTCCACGTTGATCAAAGTCCTCCACATAAAACCAGGTACACTGAAACAAATAGACCAGAAAGTGCGAAAGAGCTTAGAACACATAGGAACAGGAAAATATTTTCTGAACAGAATGCCAGTGTCTTATGTTCTAAGATCAATAATAAACAAATGGGACCTTATGACATAGCCAAACTTCTGTAAAGCAAAAGACACTGTCAAAAGGACAAAACAGCAACCAACAGATTTGGAAAAGTTATTTATCAATCCTACATTTGGCAGAGGGTTAGTGTCCAATATATAAAAAGAATTCAAGAAATTAAACTCTAGAGGATCAAATAATCTTATTTAAAATGGGGTATAGACCTAAATAAAGAATTCTCCACTGAGGAATATTTAATGTCTGAGAAGCACCTAAAGAAATGCTCAAAGTCCCTAGTCATCAGGAAAATGCAAATCAAAGCAATCCTAGGATTCTATCACATACTAGACAGAATGGCTAAGATCAAAACCTCAGGTGACAACAGAATCTGGCAAGGATGTAGTGAAAGGCTAACACTCCTCCAGTGTTGTTGGGATTGTAGCAAGCTTGTACAAATCAGTCTGGCAGTTCCTCAGAAAATTATAAATAATACTACCTGAAGACCCAGCTATACCACTTCTGGGCACATACTCAAAATAATCTCTACCATCTATCCAGGATACATGCTGCACTGTGTTTATAGCAGTCTTATTTTTAATATCTAGAAGCTGGAAAAAAATTCCAGATGTTTTTCAACAGATGAATGGATTCAGAAATTGTGGTACATTTATACAATGGAGTACTACTCAGCAATTAAAAACAGTGACCTAACAAAATTCCTAGGAAAATGCATGGAACTTGAAGCTAACATCCTGAGTGAGGTAAGCCAGCCACAATAGAACTTTCATGGTATGTGCTCACTTATAAGCATATACTAACCTAAAAGCTTGAATACCCAAGAAACAATTTACACAACTTATGAAGCTCAAAGAGAAAGAGAATGCCTCAGTCCTTCCTAGAAGTGAGAACAAAATGTATATGAGAGGAAATAAAGAGACAAATAAAGGAGCAGGGATTGAAGAAAAGATCATCCAGAAACTTATTCACCAGAGGATCCACCTTCTATGCAGCCACTAAACCCAAGCACTATTGCTGATGCCAAGTAGTGCTCACTGGCAGGTATCTGATACGGATGTCTCCACAGAGGCTCTGCTACAGACATACTGGTACAGATGAGGATTCTTGTAGATAATCATCAGGCTGAATATGAGGTCCCCACTGAAGGAGCTAGAAAAAGGACTGAAGGAGCCAAAAAGGTCTGCAACCCACGGGAAGAACAAAATTATCAACTACCCAAACACACAACAGCTCCCAGGGACTAAAACACTAACCAATGAGTTTTCACAGAGATACCTATAACCACAGGTGCATATGCATTCAGATGATAGCCATTTTCTGATATCAATGGGAAGAGTGGCCTCTGGTCCAGGGAAGGCTCATTTTCCCAATGCAGGGGAATGCCAATATCTGAGGAAGAAGAGGGTGGTTAGGAGAGGGTCAACCTTTATGGAGGCAATGGGAGCAGGAAGGAAGATGGGGTTGGGAGAAGTGGATAAAATCTGAAATGTAAATGCAGAGAATATGCCATTAAAATGTAAAAACGTAAATAAATTGGAATTAAAAATGAAATATTTCACCAATTAAATGAAAAAAAATGTAAGGAGTTACATTTTTCAAATGACATGAGTTTAACTGTTGTTGAAACACATAGAGAAACAAGGAAGAACACAACCTCAAGTTTAAAGTTTATGAAGTTCAGGAAAAATTAGCAAAGAAGAGATGTTTGAAAAAAAGAAACAAACAAAAAAACAAAACAAAAACAAAGAAGAGATTTTTGTACTAACTCTAAATATATAGAGTGAAAAATGAATTAAGTATATAGAAGTGTAAAACTCCATGACAGTTTATAATTGATTTGCTTAATGTGTCCTTTGAATATAAATCATCACACTAGTGAACTCAACTTTTCTTAAAATCCAACTTTAATTTGGGCTACAATGCATATTTAGGAATACATATATGTATACATGCATGTACGTGACAATAATTAATGAACAAGGAGACATGGTTATAAAAGGGAATGAGGAGGGGTCACATGAAGGTTTTAGGGAAGTGAAGTGTAAATTATGTCAGTAGGCTATCGTCTCAAAATGTAAGAAATAAAAAATAAAAGTTCATAGAAATGATAAAATGGTTCATATGAACTATAATAAATGGAATTTAGAGAAGAGCAATAAATAATGAGAAAATGAATATACAAATGCCTGTGTGCTCTATAACTAAAAATAACTCACTTGATTCACAAACTTGTCAGTGCTGTTTTTAGATGAAGTGTCTCCATGTATATTATTGCAGAGTAAGTAGGATAAGTGTGTTAGTAATCTATTACCTCTACCTAATTCTTAAAGGTAAATTCTTTGAAAAATAAAAATCTATATTATAATTACTACATTTCACGCAGAGATTTTTTTTAACAGCAGGTGATCAATTCCTCAGAACTGAGAAGCTAAATGAGAACCTTGTCACTCACCTCAAGATAAATGCTAAACTCTTGTTATCTGAAGTAGGTACCTGTGTTTTGACTTAAGATCTTACTCTACTGTCCAAGCTTCCTTTGAAATCATAAACATAATGTCACTACTGCATAAAGCTGAGATTCTGCTTCTATGTCACCATTCAACCCAAGCATATCTTAATTATAAAAAATGTCTTCTTAATTCAATATTGTAGATATTATTCATAACTGTGTAAAGAAGTGTAAGCTAAAAGAAAAATATTAATATATATACTATTTTATAAAGATTTTAAATTTGTTAATAACTGTCATATATCAATCACAATAGACCATTAAATAGCTTATAATATATACATGACAGTACATATATATATATATATATATATATATATATTTGTCATAAAATATATACACATTATGACAGTATATAGATATATATTTATTTATTTATTTATTTATTTATTTATTTATATTTAAGAATTTAAGAAGATTAAATTGTTGGGCTGAAGTTACTCATATTGTTTATTAAAAGATAAAAATTTGCACTTACATATTTAGAAAATTATTATGTAAAAAATATAAAAGGTACAAACTTTCCATAGATTATAATCCTAATGCTATTCCAGTCATAAAATTACATAACAGCAAAACTCAGTACAGGTGATTGAATGAGCACTTATTCTTCTCACTCCTCATTTCATGATTTAACTTCTTCACCATATACTTCAGGACTGCTTCCACATCTAGTTATTGTAAAGGTCATTTTGGATGCTTCATGTTGCCATGACCCACTTCCACTTTGTCCCATCTCTGCACATTTCTGAGGATAAATGGAAGTTGCAAAATAAACTTGAATTCTTAAATCCTTGTAGGTGAGCTGAGCTCTTCCAAGTAGGTAGTAAATTGTCACATGGAAGACAGTCTGAAAAGAAGGGTGTTCCAGTGGATAGAATTAAACACAGTAATGACAAGCACATGAATTATGCTTCTAATGTAGTAACTTACTTTCTGTTCAACTTTGAAAAAGTAATTTAACTTATGTGTTTCGGGTCCCATTAAATTGATGGTAATAATCTTTCTTTGTTAACAAAGTGCTTTGAAATCACCTTGTGACAAGCAATATATTACTGGAAGTATTCCTATTTCACCCTGCATTGTAACCTCTCAGGAAAGAGGTCTATGCATCATTGTGAGTATTTCAGTGTGCAACACTGGCCCAAAAATGATTGAGAATGTCATGGAAATGCTATAATGTATCTGTAAGTCGGTGTTATGAACTCACCTTGAGTGTTGAATTGACTAATCATACATTTGCATCAATGCAATGATGAATGTAAGAAAGTTTCAGAAAAAAATAATGGAGCTCCTGTTTTTGAAAGAGACAGGGAAATATAGGCCACAGTACACCATTGTAGACTATGCTTTATTCAAAGCAACAGAATTACAGGAAATCTTTGTAAGGAAACAGAAAGGACTACTTCTCTGTGCTCTAATTTTTCATTAAATGCATTTCATTTGTGTTGATGTTGAACATATGTGCACTGGCTCCTGTGTGTGGAGGTCACATGTTATCTGCAACAGTTTGGGTCTCTCCTTCAGTAAATGTAGCTTTTATTACTGCAGATGCAGTGGTATGGTGAGTCCCATACTCAGTGTGTGTGAATATCTACATGGCTTGGGCTGAGTTCAGAGCATTTTCCTTTCTGTTCTGACTATTTCTAGGCCTAGGAATGGAAGGTTTTAGGCTACATACAATCTGATCTTCTAAGAGAACTTCTAAGAATCTGGCCTCTCTTAGCATCTGACTGAATTGCTTGGCCTGGCCTTACATTAACTTTGACAATAAATTCTAATCATCTGTCTCTTTATCATTCTCTCCCTAGTTATTTTTTCTGTCTTTATGTTTTTTTAACGAATTTTCTCTGGAACCTGTCACTGTATAACTATCCCAGGAAACTTATACACACAAAGAGCACATATCATACCCCTCCCTCGAACTGCTTTTAAGTAGCCTCTCCTTCCTGTCCTGTCCTCCTGAGAGTGGGGCATATCCTATAGGTGACTCATTCTGACAAATGTTTATGTGGTTCATCATTTTCTCTGCCCCTCATATAGATGTCAGCTTTAAGCATGGCTACTTCCTTCTCCAAATAAACCTCTTCATTGTTAGTTAGAAATTAAAGGTATGTACCAAGGGTGTGCATGTATTGCAGCCAGATGACACTGTAATCAGTGTGTGTGTGTGTGTGTGTGTGTGTGTGTGTGTGTGTGTGTGTGTGTGTGTGTCTGTGTGGGTGGGTGGGTGGGTATGTGTGTGTGTGCACATTACAGCTAGAATACATAGTCCTAGAAGAGTTTTAGATTTGTTCCCTTCACAAACCCACTATATAGCAAGATTAAAATTCATTTTCTTCCATGTGTTTCACAGAGATTAAACTCATGTCATCAGGCTTGACAAGATTTTTTACCTCCTGAGCCATCTTAACAGCTCAAGTAGTCATACTTCTGAGGCGTAACTAGTAAGGATACCTGTCTGTACTCCATAACTATGAATTCCAAATTATCACATATTCTTGGTGTTTCAGTTCAAAGGAGGAGCAAATTTAGGATCCTAGTACAAGCATTTTTTTACAATTTACATAATGACTTATGGTAACCAAGACAAGATGATTATCTGATAAAGGTTTGCAAACTCTTACAACCTATGCAATACTTTGTACAAATCTCAAATCATCTTTCCTGAAAATCAAAGCATCATATGTTTATTCTGGGTCCTGTTAATAATGTTGAATCCATACTCATAAATATGCAGCACTGGCCTGCCATGAGGCTGAAGATACAGGAACTAGACCTTCTTTCCTCTTGATTTTGTAGGTAGGCAATTTTATGGAAAATATAGGCTTATAGTGGTCTTATAGAAATCCGTATAGAATTCCTTAGAGAAAGAATGGATGTATGGGTGTTTTACAGTATAAAAGGCATACATTTCTTTCTATACTATGGAACATATGACACTTATGAGTGTCTTATAATTTATAACTATAGATTTATGTATATATTAAAGTTGTAAAATACATGATTTTGTGGGTTGTCAGTGTCCTAAACTGGGAAAAACAGCTGTGTGTTTTTCCATGCCAAAGATATAGGTTGTAGATTTCCCACAGTGTGGGATACTTAGATTTCTGTGCATACTATAGTATGAAAGGCATAGTTGTATATGTCGTATAGCATGGGTTTTATAAGTTTCTGTGGATATTATGGTATGGAAGGCATAACTTGTCGATGTCCTATTGTATCCAAGGCACAGAAGAACAAATTTAAGTGAATTTGGTCATGTATTCAACTTCTCCCTAACTAATGATGAAGTACAGATTATTTGTACGTAGAACATGATGCAGAAAATAAATGTTAACACATTACTTTTATATATAAGAGCTGGAAACATGGCAATCTGGACTGCAGGGTCATCTCAGCTATATAGACTATTTGAGGACAGTTTGAGCTACTAGGATTCCTATCTTAACTTCACCAAGATATATGTAAGAAATGGATCCAGAAGTCAGTTGAGAAAGACAAATGAGAGGCTGCTTATGGAAAGGCTAATGACAAAAAAACGTTACGTGCAGCCAGTAAGCTGAATTATCAAAGAAGAGATTTTTACATTGAGTATTAGGTAGTGAATGGTAAGAGTCTGCTAATTTGGCTGTATGTGTCACTACAGTGACCACAGGCACTTTATTCTGCTGTTGAGAAAATCAATGCAGAAGCTTAAAGAACATCACTCACCTTTGGCCATACCTCCTTTCCATCAAAATTCTCACTAGATATTAAAATACAATTACACTGCGATAATCATTTAGAGTTAGATTTAGTGGCCAAATTCTTAAATGCTCAGTCTGCACTGGTTATTATAATGGTGGAAATAATAAGACTTAGCAATTTCTCACAAGTGAATTAAATGTGAGCCATTTAATGCTAACATAGGCTTTAGTTATCAACTAAATATTAAGTTGCATTAAACTCACTGTCTTCATGAGATTTTATTCTACCCTTTGCATGCATGTGTGTGTGTGTGTGTGTGTGTGTGTGTGTGTGTATGTATGTATATATTCATATATATATGTGTGTATGTATATATATATTCATATATATATATATATATATATATATATATATATATATATATATGAAGGCTTTATTTGCAGGGAAACAGTAATTTAATCAAACAAGCTGAATCCCATGTGTCATCTGACTCCGCAGACTCCTCCTTCTCATCTTTCTCCTCTGCTGCAGTGGGAGCAGAACCAGCAGCAGGAGCTTCATAGACAAGGGCAGCAGATACGACCACAGCACCACCAGTATGCACATGGTTCTTTGTAAACTACTTCCTGTTCAATTATTAGGATTGTTGTTTCAAGCCCTAGAACATTGATAAGGCAATCAGATGTGTGGGCCTCTTGTCTTCATGACACTTGGTAGGCAATGTTGGATAACTGAGCCAAACTGTTACTAGACTAGGTGAAACTTTCAAGGTCAGGGTTCAGGGAGAGATTTAACCCAATCAACACTGTGTAGAGTGACTAAGGAAAAATGCCCAACTCCATCTTGACCTGATATGGAGGTTCACAAGTAAACATGTGCACACATCTATGAACATTCAGGTGCATACAAATATACATAAGACATAAGCATGAACCAAACAACATAAAGACAAGGTAATGAAAAATAAGGTGAATAAATATATTGATTCTAACACCTGCGTACTTAGGGTGAAAGCCTGTGTTTCTTAAGTATTATTTATACACAATAAAGGCCCATACCAGAAGAAAGGGCAGATATATAGTTTAGTTTATATAGAACCATCAGAATTATAAGAACATATACTCTTCTTAGAAGTTGCAGATTGTAGTTTTCTTCTTTCATTTTACACACAATATACCATTACATCAGATACATTTCAATGAATCAGAATTATATTGATGTGAACTATTGTCTATCCATGGATTCCTGGGGTTATTTATAGCTCTTTCTTTTGAATTGTAAGCTCTTCTCCTTTCATCATAATGAAAAGCTACACTAATAATGATAATAACAATAATAATAATAATAATAATTTAGAAAAAGAGAGAAAGACAACAAAGTAGATTTACCTTAGTATCTTAAAAATGTTTTCTTAGATCATAGTATTTGTACATATAAATTAGAATTTGTAATTACCAATAGATTTGGATTTTTATTGAGAATAAAGATTTTTCTCAATAAAAGAGCATTATTAATTTTTTTTCAATGAGATTTGCGGTACATATCTATGACTCTGGCTACTTGAGAGGCTGAGGCAAGACAATAATTTAATTCTATTAAGATAATACCAAAGACTTCAAACGGAATATGCAACTCAATGTATCACTTGCACAAGGGTGCATCCTGCTTCTAGCCTGGATAACACATTTTTGGTTATCCAAATTACAATGGAATTACAATTTGTACTATTGAAGCAATTCAAGCTTTTATATTCCCCCTTTATTATGCTTAGATTTTTATGATAATTTACAGAAGTAATGGAATTACTGGATTATGACATAGATGATTAAGAAGGTCTCACTTCACGTTTGCAATGATGAGGAATACATAGTGAAATCTGGAAGCCCTCGATATGTGCTGCTGCCCTGCCTTATGGGGTTGTACTACTGCAGCACCTACACACAGTCCCCAAATCTAATGTTCTCCAACCCCTTCCATTCTTTACATGTAACTCATGAAATCATCAGCCACTTGAAATAGAGGTCAGTACTGGACTCTCATTTGCTGATGAATGTAGGGAGCCGTTTGTGCCACACCCAAACATGGCGCCGGCTTCCCGCCGAGAACTCAGCAAACAGAGCTGTTGCCCAGCCAAGAGACTTAATGCGCATGCGCCACATACATCATAGCCTGCTCTCGGGGCATACTATTGAGTTACTGGAGGGCGAAACAATCAGGTAGCGACACGAGTCTCCTAGGCATATATAGCAGTGCATTTCTCCCCCACGTGAAGGGGAGAGGAAGATAGTGGAGAGATTGCTGGAGACCCCACATGGAGGGATGGCAGAGAGATACCACGTGGAGAGAAACCCGATAGGAGAGATTGTGGGAGATCCCACCTGGAGAGAGACTCGGTAAAAGAGATTGCGGGAGATCCCGTGTGGACAGAGACTGGACAGAGAGATCGCACGTGGGGGACTGCGAGTGAGAGGTCGCCTAGACAGTAGACACCGGTAGGGAGTCCCCAGCCCAGAGAGAAGTTTCCTGCTCAAGAAGTCCCCTGCTCAAAGTGCTGTACAATAAAGGTTGTCCTCAGAAGAATCTGTTTGTTTGTTGCACGCCTGTTCCTAGCGGCGGGAAGCATAGGCCCGTGACAGATGAAGACTGGGAATGAATGTATAAACTTTGCTCTTCTTAAATTTCTGTTGCTGCTAAAAGAGAGATGACCAAAGAAGAAAGAGTTGTACTGCATCTGGAGTTTATAGTACTTTATGAAGGGAAGTAATAATAGGAGTCTTGAAGTAGAAATTCAAACAGAACCACAAAGGAATATTTGTAATTGGCTTCCTACCTACACGTTTCTCAGCTTGGTCGCTTAAACAACACAGAGCCACTTTATGAAGAGGAGCACTACCCACAATGTACTAAGTCTTTCCATATTGATAATTAATAAAGAAAATAACCCATAGATTCACTTTCATGCCAATCTGGTGGATGTACTCTGTTAGTTGAGATTACCTTTTCACAGATGAGTCTAGATCATGTCAAGTTGACAAATTATTAGCTAGTACAAACTTCAAGTAGAAGATGGATTCCTCCTCTACAGACTCTTCTTTGCTAACAGACAAATTGTAAACATAAACTGGAGTTCAGTTTATTGTAAGTAAAAGCAGATATAATTGTCTCCAAGGAACTTACAAATCTTTGAATGCTCTGTCAGAATCCAGGAACAATGCAAATGTGGATATTGTATAAGACACTGCGACCACTCTCACCTCTCAGAATCTTACCACAATCTTAAAATATCCATGATGAATCAAGAGACCATGATGAAGAATACATAAAACTTTGTCATTTTTTTGTACAACAGTAATTGTGTGGGCTGCTGATGCAAAAAGGATCTATGCCCTGTGACTTCAGCTTTTGTTGACAAAGGTCTGAAGTAACCTCTGAGTAATGACACCTCCTTGCCTCTCTATAGAAAGTAAACAACTACAGTCACAGCTAAAAATACATAAAGCATAAGCAGAAAGAAATATATTTTAAATTAATATTCAAATGATTTTGAAACATTCAAGTTGAGCTACTGCAAGCATCAGTAATTACACCAAAAAATGAGTAAATGTTATAATTATATCTGCAGTAGAAATTATCTAGCACTTTCAGGAAGGAGTGCTACATAGAATACTGATCAGCAGGCAAGGAGTTTCTCTTCTGAGTGTCAGTAACATGCCAGAACCTTCAGTTAAAGATATTCCCGTTGTGTGCTTTCCAGTAGTTGGACATCAATAATTATACAATGAGCTTTTCGGGGGAGAACTGGCCCTACTGTTTACTCCACAGGAAATAATTTTATATGAATGAATTTTCTAGATTAGTTCATAGGAATTAAAAGTAGTCCTCATATCCCATAATACCTCTCAGTTCAAACTACTCAGCTATGGAAGTTCGAGTGAAGACTACTACTCTGATTTACGAGCCCCAACCCAATCCTAAAATCATGTTAATCACATACACACTAAGCTAAGAGAGTGTATATATATGCTTCTCTAATAACTCTAGATGCAAGAGCTACCATAGCTGCCTGGCTTCTTATCTCAGTGATCTTATCTTTTCCTCAGATGTTTCCTTTTTGAATCCTCAGATATGCCTGAATTTTCTGAACTCATAATTTGTTTCAGACATAGAAAATCTGGCTCTGGTTTTGTTTCTACTCCTTGGTTTATATGAAAATTTCTCTTCTTGCATTCTAGTTTCTCCTAATCAGAACTAAGAAATATGTATTTTTTTTCCTAGCAGTACCCTCCCTTTAATATCATTAGTAATTCTCAAAGTATCGCTTATGTGTCCTCTATTCCTCTAATCAGTATAATTAGCAGATACTACACTCTTCAGATCCACAAACCTGCTATTGGCTCTAGGGTAACCATGTATTCAACCACGTTACTGTCCTATGAAAACATGATGTGTTTGTAAATAAAGTTTCATTCTAATTGTGTAGATGTTTTTCTCTTGTTAAATCCATGTTGTTAAGCAAACTTGGATTTCAAGTTATGAAGATAATGCTATTTTGCAGGAGGTAGTTCCAGGATAAAGCTAGGCCTGTCACTGGACAAGATGAAAGGATGGGCAGAAACAATGTTTTACAGACAGAGAAAAAAGGAGAAATAAAGAAGAGTGTCTAGATGGAGGAAGAATAAGATAACCTGCTGTGTGTTTATGCATAGCTACAAGTTGCAATAAATATTTTATAAGAGATGGGTTCATATACCATAATTTGTCTTGTCTAGATGGGCAAATTTTTTTCTGTATTATTTGGCTCTGAGTTTATGGTGTGGATGCTTTGTGGAGTGTAAAATTTACTGAGAAAATCTGAGTTAAAACCGTTGTTAATTCACAAGATTCTGGAGTTTAGAATTTGTCAGGCTGGTTGGAGTGTGGGAAGAGTTCATGGCTGTCCCTCCACCAGTAGAGAGGTGCCGTAGAGGAGAGGCCTATGCTGAGATAAATTAATGTATGTTCTATATGGCCCACCCCTGCTGGAACTAACGACAGGGTGCAGCATGGTAAGGTGCCATGCTGAAGAGGTTTGTGTTCCATGGCACTACAGCTTGCAAAGGGGTGTGCAGAGCAAAAACTTGAGGGAAGAAGCTTAAAATATTTACTACGGCAAGGTTCATTGGGGGGAAAAACTTGTTTCACTAGTATCCCTGAGGTTCTAGATCATCTACCAAAGTTCAGTGTGAGTAAAGTTGAGTGTGTATTTATTGAGTGACTGAATAGGGAGATGCATATGGCAGCCACCATAGTGAAGGACAGCTGGAGCCAAGAGATTTGTGGTAACTTAAATATTGAGTTGCAAACATCAATGAATAGATAATCTGCTTTTCTATATTTCACAGTTGATTTGCTGATTTAATGCCACAGAGCTGTAACATTTAATTATTTTCTTTGGAGTATTAATAGTACCTATGATCTAGGGAAATTTAGAAGAAAATATACTAAGAAATACTAAAATAAGTGAGAAGATTTCAGATTTTTGTTAGCTATATGTTATGTATAACTGGTTTATTGATAATTATAGATTATGAAGTAGGATTGAAAAGAAAATTATACCACTGGTTTCAACACCATTTGGTTAAATTTACATTTCTTGTGCCTTCAATGACATCTTGTGCAGAAAACATGTTTCTAGCTGACCCACTACTAAAAATTCAAGCCAGTTTAAAACTTTAATCTTAACTGAGATTTACATCCTTTTGCTTTCATCTATTCAACGTAATTGCAGTCAGGAGCTCTGGTGTAAGCAAGGAGAGCAAAGATGTTATATCTTGATACTGAAAAAGTTCAGCCTATTCTCCCAAGACTACTTCAACCAGGGCCAAGTTCTTTAGGTTGGTTATGAATCAATATTGGGTTCATTTTTATAACTTTACCCTGTCTTACATATGCTTCTACCTTTCACAACAGCAAAGTCTAGTTATTCTCTAGGCTCTGCCATTTCTTTCCAATTCCTTATTCCACTCACATTGCCATGGAGTAGTGATACTTATAAGACCTTTATGTTGTAGAAATAAAAGAGAGCAAATATTTATCACATTTCCTTTGATTTTGGCATTCCCACCTCTTAGAAGACCTTCATGAAGAGTCTCTCATCCAAAACAATACTTTCTTGTACCCTCACTTTGCTTTTCTTTCATATGTATTCATCTAGTTTTTGCATACTTGGAGAGCAAGAATTTTATTCTAGAAGAATTTATTCATATCTGTTCTGTGGGGCCTTTAGTGTACATGAGCTGGGGTCTCCTTGATCTGTCTGGGGACATTGTTGCTAGGGCAGTTACCTCTAGTATGAGAGAATAAAGACAATACCTAATAATCAATGATGCAATAGTTGTGATGCTTTCTTTTCCCTCCTCTCTGCCAGAACATTGCATAGTATATTCCATTTCCCATAAGATAGGAACTGTAAGATAATGTTGTGTTATAATATTTGATAACTCTCCTGACTTGCAGTTTCTTTAAGAAAGATTAAAACATTTTATTTTTCACTCATATGGAGACTTTTTTCTGCCAAGCATACTATTATGCTAATAAAATAAACTTTGAAAACTCCCAAGGATAGAAGGATGGCTGTCAGGAGAACCTACTATGTCATTCCAGTGCTTCTGAAACTCTTTTGTTTGACTAACTCCACCCCCTTATACAATCTCCAATGAAATGGAGGGTCTGATAATTGAGTTAATCTCAAGTACCTATAATTTAACAAATACTCCTATGTAAGAGGTTCTGTAAAAGAACAAACAAAAACAAGTATATAAATTGGTTTGGGGAAAATTGGTTTTTGGTCTGACAAAAAGCGATGTGATCTAAAAAGAGTTGTCCTGGAGAGTGTGGAAACTGCCCACTCTCCTGCATACCATGTTCTATGCAAACTTTCATTCTTTTCAATAATCCAGGAATGACTAAGTAGCATTTTTCTTCTGAGTCCTGCAAGATATCCCAGCCAATTATTTAGTCCTGTGAGTTGGATCATTGGAACTTATGTTTTATTTGGATGATAATTACAGAAAGTCTCCATTACAATTATCAATGAATGTGGAAAAATATTGAGAATCTGGAGCCTTTTTTAGTTGTTGATGTTATTTCCAGTGAGTAACTTGTCAGAACTGAATGAAATTGACTTCAGTTGAGTTGAATGAAATGAAATTAAGTTCCAAAGCACCCATTTGGTGTTTGGAATAGAGACATAGGCTTAATATATCCATGATATACTGCCTTACTCAAAAATCTCAAATGTAAATACAGAGTACCTAAAAAATTATTTTCTTAAAAAGACAAAAATATTTTTAAAATATTTTAATTTTAATGAAAATATAACTATATTACTACCACATTTTCTTCATCATACCAAGCCTTCACTTGTCCTTTTCCTGTAACCCCCATGCTCTGCTTCCCACTTCTCCATTTATACCGCTCTGTGCTGTCTTATACCTGTGGTATTTTAAAGAGAAGTGACAACCATACTGTTTACTGGAAGATTTTGGAAGTCATTAGGGCTTTGAATTGGAAAAGCAGTTGAATGCTTTAAGCAGGACTTAATAGGTTATTCTAATAGAAACAGGTAAGATATTGCTGATGGCAATTTGACTGTGAAGGAAGAGCTTAAAGCATTTCAAAGGAAGATAATATTAGTTAGTTGCTTAGACATCCTTCATATGATACTTTGTCCAGAAGTGTGGCTGCTGTTTACACTTGTCCAAGAAAATCTTCAATGAAATAAGTGAAAAATGTGGATAATGACATTAGCAGAAAAGTTTTTAAGACAGTCTTCTATAGACTCTGAAGTGTAGCTATTAGTAATCAATTTTACACAGATCTATAATGAAAATTAGCAAGATAGACAAAGAGAAATACAACATATAAAATCTGAGGGGAAAATGAGCACCAGGAAAGTGGTGGCCCCAAGTACAGTGCTTAAGTAGATAAAAAGTTTACAGAAAATATTGATGATAAAAGGGACTAAAGAGCATCTCCAACATACAACAAAGACACATGCACCAGAATGTTCATAGCAGCTTTAATTATATTAGCCAGAAACCGGGAAGGACCCAGATGAATTTCAGTAGATGAATGGAGACAATAATTGTGGTATATTTACACAATGGAGTATTACTCAGCTATCAGAAACAACGGCTTAACGAAATTCTTAAGAAAATGGATGCACTTAGAGAATATCATCCTGAGTGAGGTAACCCAGTAACAAAAGAACAGACATAATATTTGGTCACTGATAATTGGATACTAACCCCAGAAAGCTCTGAACGTCCCAGAAACAACTCATAGAGTGTTTGAAGCTGAAAAAGAGATAACCCTAGAGGTAGAACACCTAAAAAGGAATCAGGAATCACAGAAGCCAGCATTTACAATAGATTACAAGAGATGGAAGAGAGAATCTTGGGGGCAGAAGACAACATTGTAAACATAGACAAAACAGCCAGAGAAGATGCAAAAAACAAAAAGATCCTAAACCAAAATGTCCAGGAAATCCAGGACACAATGAGAAGACTGAACCTAAGGATAATAGGAATAGAAGAGGGAGAAGAGTATCATCTAAGAGGCACAGTAAATATCTTCAACAAAATCATAGAAGAAAACTTCCCTACCCTCAAGAATGAGATGACCATGAGCATAAAAGAAGTCTTCAGAACTCCAAATAGGTTGAACCAGAAAAGAAATACCTCCCCACACATAATAGTAAAAACATCAAGTGCCCAATGCAAAGAAAGAATACTAAAAGCAGTAAGGGAAAAAGGTCAGGTAACATATAAAGGCAGGCAAATCAGACACACACCCGATTTCTCAACAGAGATTATGAAAGCTAGAAGAGCCTGGACAGACATCATGCACACCCTAAGAGAACACAAGCGCCAGCCCAAGCTGCTATACCCAGCAAAACTATCAATCACCATCGATGGAGAGATGAAGATATTTAAAGAAAAATCAAAATTTACACAAAATCTGACCAAAAACCCAGCACTAAAACGAATGATACGTGGAAAACCCAATACAATGAGGGAAAATACAGCCTAGTAAAAACAAGAAAACTCCTAAACAAGAAAACTAAAAGAAGAAAAAGACACAGACACAACTCAAACCACAAAAGCAATAATAGCAGGAAACAGAAACAACTATTCCCTGATATCTGTTAACATAAATGGACTCAACTCCCCAATAAAGAGACATAGGCTATCAGACTGGATACATAAACAAAATCCAGCCTTTTGCTGCATACAGGAAACTCATATCAGAGACAAAGACAGACACTATCTTAGAGTTAAAGGGTGGGAAAAAAACTTCCAAGCAAACAGCTCCAAGAAGCAAGCTGGAGTGGCTATTCTAATATCGAATAAAGTAAATTTCCAACCAAAAGTTATCAAAAAAGATAAGGAAAGACACTTTTTACACATTACCGGGGAAATCTGTCAGGAGAAACTCTCAATTCTTAACATATATGCTCCAAATAAAAAAGCACACACATTCATAAAAGAATTCCTACTAAAGCTCAAAAAATACATTTCACCCCACATAATAATATTGGGAGACTTTAATACCCCATTCTCACCAATGGACAGATCATGGAAACAGAAACTGAACAAAGACACTGCAAAACTAGCAGAGACTTTGAACCAACTAAAATTAATAGATATATACAGAACATATTATCCTAAAGTAAAAGAATACACCTTCTTCTCAGCAACCCATAGCACCTTCTCGAAAATTGACCACATAATTGGACACAGAGCGAGCCTCAATCTATATAGGAAGATTGAAATACTCCCATGTATCCTCTCAGATCACCATGGTCTACGGCTGGTCTTTAACAACAACAAAGACAACAAAAAGCCCACATACACATGGAAACTAAACAATGCTCTGTTAAATAGCAGGGTCAAAGAAGAAATAAAAAATGGAATTAAGGATTTTCTAGAATTCAACGAAAACCAAAACAAAAAATACCTAAACCTATGGGATGCAATGAAAGCAGTACTGAGAGAAAAACTCATAGCCCTAAGTGCTTCCAAAAAGAAACTGGAGAGAGCTTACATCAGCAACCCGTCAGCACAGCTAAAAGCCCTAGAACAGAAGGTAGCAGATATACCCAAAAAAAGTAGACGGCAAGAAATAATCAAATTTAGGGCAGAAATAGACCAAATAGAATCAAAAAGAATTATTGAAAAAATTAACAAAGCCAAGAGTTGGTTCTTTGAAAAAATCAACAAGATTGATAAACCCCTAGCCAGACTAACTAGAGGGCAAAAATAGAGTGTACAAATTAACAACAACAGAAAGAAAATTGGGGACATAACAACAGAAACTGAGGAAATACAAGAAATCATCAGATCCTACTACAAAAATTTATACGCCACAAAATTGAAAAATCTGAAGAAAATGGACGAATTCCTAGACAGATACAAGATCCCAGAGTTAAACCAGGACCAAGTAAACCATCTAAATAACCCTATAACACCTAAAGAAATAGAAGAAGTCATCAAACGTCTCCCAACCAAAAAAAGCCCAGGTCCAGACGGGTTCAGTGCCGAATTTTATCAGACATTTATTGGGGATATAACACCAATACTCTACAAACTATTCCAAAAGATAGAATCATATGGAATACTACCTAACTCCCTTTTTGAGGCTACAATAACCCTCGTACCTAAACCACACAAAGACCCTACAAGGAAAGAGAACTTCAGACCAATCTCAATTATGAACATTGATGCAAAAATACTCAACAAAATCCTTGCAAACTGAATCCAACAACACATTAAAAAGATCATTCATAATGACCAAGTAGGCATCATCCCTGGGATGCTGGGATGGTTTAATATAAGGAAATCCATCAATGTAATCCACCATAAAACAAACTCAAAGATCAAAATCACATGGTCATCTCACTAGATGCTGCGAAAGCATTTGACAAAATCCAACACCCCTTCATGTTAAAAGTCCTGCAAAGAACAGGAATCCAAGGCCCATACTTAAACATAATAAAAGCAATATACAGCAAACCAACAGCCAACATCAAACTTAATGGCGAGAAACTTGAAGTAATCCCACTAAAATCAGGGACTCGACAAGGCTGCCCACTCTCCCCCTACCTATTCAACATAGCAC
Organism: Micromys minutus; assembly: GCF_963924665.1. Lineage (NCBI taxonomy): Eukaryota > Metazoa > Chordata > Mammalia > Rodentia > Muridae > Micromys > Micromys minutus. The sequence goes on from NC_137977.1 coordinate 15,326,023, forward strand.
TGGAACTCCTGGCTGGAGCAATTATACAGCAAAAGGAGATCAAGGGGATACAATGGAAAAGGAAGAGATAAAACATCACTCTTTGCTGATGACATGATACTGTACTTGAGTGACCCCAAAAAATCCACCACAGAACTTCTACAGCTCATAAACAAGTTCAGCAAAGTGGCCAGATACAAAATTAACTCGAATTAATCAGTAGCCTACCTATACTCAAAGGACAAACATGTAGAAAAAGAAATTAGGGAAAAGGTACCCTTCACAATCATCACAAAAACTATGAAATACCTTGGTGTGACTCTAAGCAAGTGAAGGCCCTATATGACAAGAACTTCAAACCTCTAAAGAAAGAAATTGAGGAGGATCTCAGAAAATGGAAAGATCTCCCATGCTCATGGATTGGAAAGATCAACATCTTAAAAATGGCCATCCTACCAAAAGCAATCTACAGATTCAATGTAATCCCCATCAAAATTCCAACCCAGTTCTTCATGGAACTGGAAAGATCAATGTGCAATTTCATATGGAATAACAAAAGACCCAGAATAGCGAAATCCATCCTGAACAACAAAAATACATCTACAGGAATCACTATTGCTGACCTCAAGCTATATTACAAGGCAATTGTGTTGAAAACTGCATGGTACTGGTACAGAAATAGGCATGTGGATCAATGGAATAAAATAGAAGATCCAGAAATGAGCCCTCATGTATATGGTCACCTGATTTTTGACAAAGGAGCAGTAAACATTCAATGGAAAAAAAACAGCCTATTCAACAAATGGTACTGGTCCAACTGGCACTCAGCATTCAAAAGAATGAAAATAGACCCTTTCTTATCTCCTTGTACAAAGCTCAAGTGTAAGTAGATCAAAGAACTCCACATTAAACCAGATACACTAAAATTATTAGATGAGAAAGTAGGGAAAACCTTAGAACACATAGGCACAGGAGATTATTTCCTGAACAAAACACCAATGGCTCAAGCTCTAAGGTCAAAAATTAACAAATGGGACTTAATGAGATTGCAAAGTTTCTGTAAGGCTAAGGAAAGTGTCAAGAAAACAAAAAGGCAACCAACAGAATGGGAAAAGATCTTTACCAACACCACATCAGATAGAGGCCTAATATCCAAGGTATACAAGGAATTCAAAAAGCTAGACACCAGAGAATCAAATAATCCTATTAAAAAATGGGGTACAGAGCTAAACAAAACGTTCTCAGTTGAGGAACACCGAATGGCCGTGAAACATTTGAGGAAGTGCTCCACATCCTTAGCCATCAGGGAAATGCAAATCAAAACAAACCTGAGATTCCACCTTACATCAGTCAGATTGGCCAAGATCCAAATCTCAGATGACAGCAGATGCTGGCGAGGCTGCGGAGAAAGAGAAACACTTCTCCACTGTTGGTGGGGTTGCAAACAAATACAACCACTCTGGAAATCTGTCTGGCGATACCTCAGAATATTGGATATAGTACTACCTGAAGACCCAGCTATTCAACTTCTGGGCATATACCCCAGAGACATTTTAATACACAACAAAGATATATGCACCACAATGTTCATAGCAGCTCTATTTATAATATCCAGAAGCTGGAAAGAACCCAGATGTACTTCATAAGATGAATGGATACAAAAATTTTGGTACATATACACAATGGAATACTACTCAGCCACCAGAAACAATGACTTAACCAGATTCTTAAGAAAATGGCTGCATCTAGAGAACATCATCCTGAGTGAGATAACCCAGTCACAAAAGAACAGACATAATATGCAGTTACTGATAGTGGGATGCTAACCCCAGAGGCTTGCACTCCCCCTGAAACAACTCACAGACTGTATGAAGTCCAAGATTTAAAGAAACCAAAAAAATATATTTACAAAACAAGAAGACTGACTATTTCCATGTTGCGTTTTGTTTTGCATGTACTTTATGCTCATTGTAACTATTAGGTTTTCAATGCATACTGTCAAGCCCTTGAAAAAACCAAGTACTGACTAAAAAATATATTCACATAGTTTTATGTAAAAATTATTTTAATATCTGAAAAAACAGTACTGACAAAAATGTATAATTTTAAGCAAAAAATATTTAAAATCTGTACATTTTTCTTTACTTTGTAAAATAAAGTCGTTTTTTTTTAAAAAAAAAAAAGAAAATAAGAGTAAAGATTGTAGGAACTCAAAGGTATCCACAGACACAAAATTTAGCATTAAAATGTTACATCAATAATAATTGGAGACTCTTAACTTACAAGATAAAATATATCTTATATAAATATCAAAAAAAGAAATAAATAAGCGTAAATAAATAAATAAATAAATAAATAAATAAATAAATAAAAGCCTCAATCCTTCTTAGGGAAAAATATTTATAGCACCTTCTCAGAGTGTGGTACACCTGGACCTCAAATCTTTAATAATCCAAGAGTCAAGATAATAGCTTTGTGGCAATTGGGTATTCACAGATCGTTATTCTTAATTTATACCCAACAAGAAACCAGTTTCCAGGTTACGTTCTGTCCTTCATGTACTTCATGCTTAAGCTAACTAGTGGTATTTCTATACATGCTATCAAACTTCTAAAAGAATTAAGTACTGACAAAATTATTTATATAATGATATGACAAATTACCTTTAAAAATCTGTAAATGTATCCCCCCCCCCTTTTAAAAAAAAGTGGTAAGGAATTAAAACAAAACCAAAATAAAGGGACTAAAGAAAGTTGTCACATCAGTGCACGATCCCAACCAGATAAACTTCTCATTTGTGAAAAGGAGTTAAAAGAAATATAAAGCAGCAAAGAAAACGATAAGCAACTGAAAGTTGATACAAGTATAACTGAACTAGGGTCCAAGTTCCAGCCCTATGTAGTAGACCAACAAGGCAGCTTTGGCCACATGGTTCTGGCTTTAGAGTTGAGATATAGAAAATCTGATGTGGACTCTACTTCTTCTGGTGGCGAAGACCAGTAGGATTTCCTGAAAGTGGCAGATACAGGAGCATCTCTGAGTTCGAAGCCAGCCTGGAGCACTCGGAGAGAGAGGGGGAGGGAAGAGGATGAGGAGAGGTAGGGATGGGAGAGCAAGAGAGGCAAGAGAGCCAAGAGCAAGAGAGAGAGGAGGGGTCAAGCAGCCCCTTTTATAGTGTCAGTTCACAGGGGCTGAGCATACCTGGATATGGTAATTGAGGGGTCGGGTTTACAGAATCCCAACACTTCTTTATGGCAAGGAAAGCTGCTGAGCCCAGGCATGTGTCAGGGTGTCCCATATGGTGCACCAGAGAAGCCATAATGTGAAGTTGTTGTCAATGTGAGGACTGAATTGTGTTGTAGGCCTCAAGAAGCTGAAGATGCTGGAGTTGTGGAATACCTGCAGCAAACTGAGTATATAACCATCCCAATCAAGAGAAGTGTGTAGCAATCACCAAAGTTGTAGGGAATTGGAATTCTGAAGAATGTTTTGATATTGGACATTTAGATCAAGAACATCGAATATTCCTTGCTGGCTTTCTGTTTTGTTTTGGTCCAGTACATCCTTACTATTCTTTCTTCCCTTCTGTTTGGAATGTTAGTGTGTAATCTATGTCATTGTATGTTGGAATTATGCAACCTGGATTTTGATTTTTTTTCTTTTTTTGGTTACAATTAAGACAGTGCCAAGAGTCTTGGACACTTGAACTTTAGGCTTTTAATTAGTGCTGAGACTGTGACAGATTCTAGGGACTTCTGAAGTAGGTTTGATTACGTTTTGCATTATAATAGACCTACAAGCCTTTTGGAACTAAGCAGTTTTGGTTTTTATAAGTGTTGGTTTTTATAAGGGTGACTTCTATAAACTCATGTGTTTGGATGGCTAGGAATCAGGGCATGGAATGTTTTGATAATATTAGAAAGATTATGAGGTATGTGGCCTTTTTGCAGGAAATGTATCACTGGGTTGAGCTGTGACATTTCAAAAGTACATGCTAAGCCCAGACTCTCTATTTCTGCCTGTGGATCAGGATGTAGCTCTCCACTCTTTCTTTAGCATATGTGGTTTTTATGGCCATGATCCCTGACTTGATGATAATAAACTAAACATCTGACATGGTAAGCAAGTCCACAATTAAATGTTTTCTTTTGTGAAAATATCCTGGACCATGATGTCTCTTCACAGGATCAGAAGAGAATTCCCTTAACAATACTGTCTGTCTCTGTCAATATAGTAAGTTGCTTTTAGTATTTTTCTTTGCAAGGTTATGATTATGGAGACATAATGCAAGATGATTGATGGTAATAGATGTCAACGAAGATGACAAACCACACTTCCCTGATGATTTTCCCAAAGTTCTCAGACATGTTCTGATAAATCCTCAATCCATGAAGTAACTGTTCTCCAGATAGACCACAAAATTTGGATCCTTGGATAAACTTTTCATTTACTTGCATGTTTTTTGAATACACTTGTGGGAAAGCAACCAAATCAATACCAGACCCACATAATCCAGAGTTATCACAATGCAGCTGCACTTTTTGTAATTCTGGCCAAGACAAATTTTCTTGTTGCTCCAGTAAAGCTCTGCCTGCAGGCTGCCAGAGTAGTGTAAGTATACTGGGCATTTTAGTTATATTTACAATTGTTTCTGCAAAAATACATTGTTACTGGCAAAAGAGTGAAAACAATGAGAATTTTATAGTGGCCACAGTCCATGTAAAATGCCATTTTCAGAACTCACTGAAATTGTTTCAGTCAGAGAAGAGATAGATTCTGTTCTAGTTTGTTTGTTAAAAAAAAAAAGACTAAGCAAGAGAAAAAGCATGTTGGTGTTTGGGTGTTTGTTTGTTTGTTTTGTTATTGTTATTGTTTTACTCTTAAGGATCTTATTTTCTCCCTGGGCCTTGCTTTCCCAAGACAATTTCTGAGAAAATAGCATTCCATCCACCAACAGAGGGAGTAAATTGCAGTATTAGTTACAGGTATGGTAAGTATAGACTGGAGTCATCCAAGGAATAAAGTTGCTTCTTCTCAATACTATGTGAAACTAAACTAAACTAAACGATGTTTGCCAAACATCCATGACAAATGCAAACTTTCAAACTTACCCTGAGTATGTTCTTGATTAGCAGGGTGCAAATTTGATTCTAACAGCTGAAGTCCCTTGATATAAAAAACACCAGTAAGGAGATTACATCACCAGAAATACTGACTTTTCTTGTCCATATAACATATCTTTGATGGTGAAACAAATCAAAGGAATAATTACCTAAGAAATATATGTTATCAAAATGAAATATTTGAAAATATTTTATCAATTATTTGAGGTTTTATCATGTCAATATTTCTTTTTTTCAATTTTATTGGACATTCTCAGTATTCAAAGAATAACAATATTTGCTTTTTTAAAATTTCCTAAATGTATTTTCAATGTAATCACCCCAATTTCTCTCAGTCATTCCTCTATGACTCATCCCACTTCTACACTGCCAAATTGTATGGTTTTCTTTTGGTTGTTGTTGTTGTTGTTGTTTTTGTTGCTGTTCTATCCAATCAACTCCATTGTATAGTTGATATTGTCAGGGGTGTGGCATCATTAACACTCGAGCCAAATAATTTTTTTTAATTTAATACAGTTCAATGAATAGCTGTCATTCTTCTAATTTGTCATCTTACTTTGAAATCAAAGAAAAAACATCTCTGGTGAAATTTTGGGGTCACTTATGTACACTATCATGTCATCTGAAAACAGTGAAGTTTTTACTTCTTCCTTTCCAATTTGTATCCCTTTGATTTCCTTTTGCTGTCTAATTGCTCTGGCCAGGACTTCTAGTAATATGTTGAATACGTAGGGGGTGAGTGGACAGCATTGTCTAGTCTCTAATTTTAATGGGATTGTTTCAAGTTTCTCACTGTTAAGTGTGATGGTGGCTATTGATTTGCTGTGTATTGCTTTTATTATGTTTAACTATGGGTCTTGGATTCCTGTTCTATCCAAGGCTTTTAACATGATGGCTGGTTGAATTTGGTCAAATGCTTTCTCAGCATCTAGTGAGGTGACCATTTGGATTTTTTTCTTTGAGTTTGTTTATATGTTGGATTACATTGACGAATTTCACTATATTAAACCATCCCTGCATCCCAGGGATGAAGTCTACTTGATCAGGGTAAATGATCCTTTTGATGTGTTCTTGGATTCAGTTTGCAAGGATTTTTTTGAGTATTTCTGCATCAATGTTCATAAGTGAGATTGGTCTGAATTTCTCTTTCCTTGTAGGGTCTTTGTGTGATTTAGGAACAAGGGTTATTGTGGCCTCAAAAAATGAGTTAGTTAGAATTCCATCTGACATTATTTTATGGAAAAGTTTGGAGGTTTTAGATTATTGGTATTAGATTTCCAATAAATGTCTGATAGAATTCTGCACTGAACCGATCTATACCTGGGCTTTCTTTGGTAGGGGGGCTTTTGATGACTGCTTCTATTTTTTTAGGTGTTATGGGATTATTTAGATGGTTTACCTGGTCCTAGTTTAATTTTAGTATCTGGTGTCTGTCTAGGAATTCTTCCATTTCCTCCAGATTTGCCAGCATTATTGAGTATAGGCTATTGTAATAGGATTTGACCCAAAAAATTCTACCAGAGAACTTCTACAGCTGATAAACAAGTTCAGCAAAGTGGCTGGATATAAAATTAACTCAAGCAAATCAGTAGCCTTCCTCTACGCCAAGGACAAACATGCAGAGAAAGAAATTAGGGAAAAGCTACCCTTCACAATAGTCACAAACAATATCAAATGCCTTGGTGTGACTCTAACTAAGCAAGTGAAAGACTTGGATGACAAGAACTTCAAATCTCTAAACAAGGAAATTGAGGAAGATCTCAGAAAATGGAAAGATCTCCCATGCTCATGGATTGGAAGGATCAACATTGTAAAAATGGCCTTCTTACCAAAAGCAATCTACAAATTCAATGCAATCACCATTAATACTCTAACCTAGTTCTTCATAGAGTTGGAAAGAGCAATGTGCAATTTCATCTGGAATAACAAAAGACTTTGAATATTGAAATCCATCCTCAACAAGAAGAAAACATCTGCGAGACTCACCATCCCTGACATGAAGCTGCATTTCAAGGCAATTGTGCTAAAACTACATGGTACTGGTAAGGAGATAGGCATGTGGATCAATGGAATTGAATAGAAGATTCAGAAATGTGCCTGCACATATATGATCACTTGATTTTTGTAAAAGGAGTTGTAAACATTCAATGGAAAAAGGACAGACTCTTCAACAAATGGTGTTGGTCCAACTGGCAGTCAGCATGCAGAAGAATGAAAATAGACCCTTTCTTATCTCCTGTACAAAGCTGAAGTACAAGTGGAGCAAAGATCTCCAAATTAAACCAGGGAAGTTGACATTATTAGAAGAAAAAGTAAGGAAAACCTTAGAACACATAGGCTCAGGAGAAAATTTCCTGAGCAGAACACCTATGGCTCATGCTCTGAGGTCAAATATGGACAAATGGGACTTAAGGAGATTGCAATTTTTTTTGTAAGGCTAAGGACACTGTCAAGAAAACAAAAGGGCAGCCAAAAGATTGGGAAAAGTTATTTACAAACCCCACATGTGATAGAGGCCTAATATTCTTGGTATACAAAGAACTCAAGATGTTAGACACCAGAGAATCAAACAACCCTATTAAAAACTTGGGTACAGAGCTAAACACAAAGTTCTCAATTAAAGAATATTAAATGGCTGAGAAACCTCAAAGGAAGTGCTTGATATCATTAGCCATCAGGGAAATGCAAATCAAAACAACTCTGAGATTCTACCTCACACCAACCAGAGTGGCTATGATTAAAAATTCAGATGACAACAGATGCTGGCAGGAATGAGGAGAAAGAGGAACACTGCTCCAATGTTGGTGGGGTTGTAAACTGGTACAACCACTCTGGAAATCAGTCTGGCGATTTCTCAGAAAATTGGGCACAGTACTAACTGAAGACTCAGTTTTTCCACTTCTGAGCATATACCCCAGAGAAGCTCCAGCATACAACAAAGACACATGCACCAAAATGTTCATAACAGCCCTATTTATAATATCCAGAACCTGGAAAGAACCCAGATGTCCTTCAGTAGATGAATGGATACAAAAAGTGTGGTATATTTACTCAATGGAGTACTACTCCACTATCAGAAACAATGACTTAACCAAATTCTTAAGAAAATAGATGCATCTAGAGAATAACATTCTGAGTAATGTAACCCAGTCACAAAAGAACAGACATAATCTGGAGTCACTGATCATTGGATACTAACCCCAGAAAGCTATGAACACCCCAGAAATATCTCACAGACTATTTGAAGTTCAATAAAACAAAGGCAATATAAAAAGAAAATGATAAACAATTATGCTTAATTTTTATACACCAAGAAAATTATGACTATTTCCAGGTTACATCTTATTTTACATGTACTTTATGTTCATTGTAACTAGTAAGATTTTTATGCATACTATCAAACCTTTAAAAATCAAGTACTGACAAAAATGTATGCATATACTTTTATGTAAAAATGCTTACAATCTGTACATTTATCTTTGTTTTTCTAAAATTAAGTTGTTCAATTTAAAAAAAGAAACAAAAGGAAAACATCAACTAATTTACTGTTCATAGTAACTGTGAGAATTACACACTATAAGTATATGAGCCTTGAAAACAAGGTAGTGGTATTGGAAAAATAATTGTCTGTGTCAATGAGATAGAGTGAAGACATAGAACTTTAATACCCAGAACCCGGTTTATAATTGCAGGAGTCAGGGACTGTAGTCAACTGCAAGAAGAACATTTTCTTGTTGTACTCTAATCCTTCTATCTTCAAGAATGTATGTTGAACTTTTGAATTCTGACCCATACAATATGCAGTTTAACCTCTCATCTATAATGTAACCCTTGGAATGTTGGAAGAGGGGGACTTCATTGTTTCTATATTATTAATTCAGAGATTTTTGGAGTGATAAAGAACAAAACACAAACAGCAGAAATATTGAGAATTATGCTTAGCATTGGAAAGTTTGATATTAGGCACAGCAGAAGAGTGCATGCCATGAGACAAGAAATATGGTAAACATATACATAGATTAAGAGTGTAAGCATAGCGGAACATGCTCTTTTGTTCTAATGCTAGAAAAATAGATTCTGCACTGTAAATACTCAAATAATTTTGCTGTGTAAATATAGATTGACTTCAGTCTTGACAATACATTGGTGATTCCAAGCATGCCCTGTGCTAGGAAGAAGTAAAACTAAATTACCTTATTTTCGTGAAACAAAAGCTACTGGAAAACAGCCAAGACACATTAGTAAATATCACATTGAACTAGAAAATGTAATTTCTCCTACTTCAGACTTTAGGAACTGCAGCTGCATAGAAGCCATGGATTCACCATGCAAATCAACACATTCTAAGTCAGCAAGATTTCTACGTAGACAGAGTACCTGAAAAAAGTGACTCAAGTTTTCACTGTGAATATAGTCAACTGGTTATGTCTTTAAAAGTCACAAAAGGAATTTCAAAGATGATAAATAGTAATAGGCTTGTTATGCTTCCCAAATTATTTTCATTTTTATCAACCTATTTATAAAAAAATAGATAAAATATTTTTAAAAATATATTACATTTACAGTTAGGACATTTGAATATTCATAGAAATACAAATTTCAGGCATTAATAGAACAATAAACAAAAGCTTACACTCATAGACTCTTGCCAAGTAGATGCAGTATATTGATAGCAATGGGAAGTGTTACTAGTCAGTGAGAGCCCTAACAGTGCCATTGCTTTTGATGAGTACTTTGAGCCTTGTTTCAGACACTTGCACTCTTCTGTCTTCATAGTCAAAACCACTCCCAAAAATAGAAAGCAGCCACCATGTTTCAATCTCTGGCAAAACCTTAACTGACTCCTACTTGTATGTGGATTACCTATGCTGGCTGATGGAAAATGCGTATTTAATTCAGTTGGTAACTTGTACTAAGAAAATGGTTACAAAAAATATATATTCCTTTACCTAAATTCTTCTTAACTAGAAAGCAGACTTGTTTTTTCTGTGGTAGAGAGTTATTAATGGGCACTGCCAGGTAATACTCACATGCCACATTTTAGCTTTTTCCTGGAAGCCCATTATAACAATATTCTATTTTTCATTATTCTCACCATTATTGTAGAATAATATAGAATTCCTAGATATTTTTTTTCTGAAGAGGCAGACAATAAACATGACACTCTATATTCATCATAAAGGAGATGAAGAACACTACAAAAGCAAGCTGACTCTTGTGTAAGGAGACTTCAGTCGTTCTGTTGTTGAGTGACTCATGGATATACGGACTGACATGCTTCATCAATTTTAGGTCCTCAGGTTCTAGGGGAAAGAACTCTATAATTCAAGTATAACCATGAGCTTTTAACAACCAATATCATTTTTAAGTGATAGGGAAAAGAGTTGAGATTCCACCCTATCACTCTCTTCTACTCATTTCCTTTGTTGTGTGTTTGGGTAGGACAGTGAAAAATAAATTACATGATGTAAAGATGTAGTCTAAGCCACATTTGGGGCTTCTGTGTCAATGGAATACACACATAATATTTGTTTCCTATTGAACACATCATTCTGAGTCACATATTGCCCAGTATAGTGAAAATAAAAGTCCAAATCTTAAAGAAGAGCAACTGTAGTAACTGGAGCAAGTTGAAGTTGAGTCATAATTAGCCAGAGCCATGAGACGCTGAGTCTTCTCCACTGAAAATCACATGAGTCTGTCTTCAAAGATATGTTACCACATTCCAGAGAGGTGAAAGTCATCTGGGGTTCAAGAATATGAGTAACAATTTTTCTGCTGTTCTTGGTCATTGTGAAAATAAAAGGTGATTTTTTGCTAGAGATCACTTTTCTAGCCATCACTCTGCAAACTGTGACTTAGCTGGAATTTTGAAAATAAAGTTGTCTGTCCATTCACATTGGCTCTGATGTGGATGCTTCCCTTGAGTGTGGTGGATAGTTAACACGGGTTTATAATCTGGGTGCTGCTTTAATATTGATTCAGGTACAGATACCTGCATCCAGTTGCTCACACAGGATGAATGACACTAGACAGCATCAGTTCAACCTACTGGGTATCAGTCTAACACTGGCTGTCTGGATCAGAATCATGTCTATTCTAATCAACTCATCATAAGCATCCAAATACTAGAAATTGACTTCTCTTTTTTTCTGTTGGATTTTTAAAGTTTATATTTCAGAAGTTATCACCTTTCCCAGTTTACTCTCCAGAAACCTCCTATCCCATAACCCTACATCTGCTTCTATGAGGGTGCGCTTTCAACCACCCACTCACTAACTCAACCCCTCACACATCCCTGCCCTGACATTCTCTTACACTGGGGCATCGAGCCTTGATGGGACCAAGGGCTTCTCCCATTGATGCCCGACAAGGCCGTACTCTGCTACATATGAAGCTGGAGCCATGGTTCCCTCCATGTGTACTGATTGGATGGTGGGTAGCTTAATCCCTGATAGCTCTGGGGAGTCTGGTTGTTTGACACTGTTGTTCTTCCCGTGGGCTGGCAAGCTCCTTCAGGTCTTTCAGTCCTTTCTCTAACAACTCCACTAGGGACCCCATTCTTTTTTCAATGATTGGCTGTGAATATCTGCCTCTGTATTTGTCAGGCTCTGGCAGAGCCTCTCAAGATACCTTTATATCAGGCTCCTGTCAGCATGCACTTCTTGGCATCCACAATGTTGTATGGGTTTTGTGGCTGTATTTGGGCTGGATCCTCAAGTGGGGCTGTCTCGGGCTGGGCTCATGCTTCAGTTTCTGCTCCACACTTTGTCTCCAAATTTCCTCTTACAAATATGTTTGTTCTGCCTTCTAAGAAGGACTGGAGCATCCACACCTATTTCTTGATCTTTATGTGGTCTGTGAATTGTATCAATGAGTATTCTATGGTTTTGGGTAAATATACAGTTAACAGTGAGTATATACCTATACCATATGTAGCATTTTTTCGTGATTGGGCTACCTCAGTCAGGATGTTATTTTCTAGTTCCATCCATTGTTGCTATCTCCTAGGATATGAAGCACCTCTCACATCTCAGAACTTCTGTCGCAAGTGCTGTAATGCCAGAAACGGATAAGGGGCAGCGCCATCATTGGATCAATGCCCCTCCGTGCTCCAGCTCTCTCCCATTGGCCTGAACCCGTGCACCCAGACAGACCAGAGATTTTCGTATGAGGCTTCTGGAACGCAGGCCGACACTCAGGTATTAAAAATGATGACTTCATGAGATTCTTAGGAAAATGAATGACGCCTCAATTTCAAACTGAAAATGGCATCAAAGAAGGTGAAAAAAAATTTTTCTTTATGAAGATTGTGCATTTAGTACACGAAGAAATATCTATACAAGCTTCTACATTTTTATGGTGTGATTATTTAGAAAAGTTTATCAAGAGTTTTGCAAGTTACAGTCTGTTCGGGGATTATATTTACAGATATATCATATAAATGTAGAGATAATGCATCTCATATTTTAACAATTAGAATAAGGAAAAAGCCCAAAGAAATTAAATACGTTTCTTATTTTATAAGACATTCCATAAAATTTTCATTCAAATTTTGTACTTTTACTGCCCTTTAAATTTTTGGTCTTCTTTTACAATAAATGTCTCTATAGTAGATACATTTTCTTCTGCTTGTTTGATATTTGCTAATTTTCAATCTGTTTTATTTCTTCATTTATAGCTTTAATTTCCCTGTCCCTGAAGAATGTGTTAGTATCCTTTTATGAATGACAATGAATTACTAAATTTCCTGCATTTATTCAAACAAATTTCTAAATTAGCATTCTTGAGAATTATATAAAATTAATGAACACATGTAAAAATAGATTCAATTTTAAATAATGCCTTTTAAAACACTCATATACTTCTGTGAGTTTCATTTATCACAAACAATATGAATATTTCCTGGAAACTCAGCACAGATCATAGGACACTGCTACCTTTTACCATCATTTTATTGTCGTCTCCTAATGTATGTCACTATGACTTAGGTATTTTCATTAAATATGTTAGTTTCAGTGTTTGTGTTTCCAATGGTATAACTTTATAGCTTCAGCTATAAAGATTGTCAAATGAATTGGCCTCACATATGAAAACAACAGAGGCAGAGGTTTGACAAAGATTCGAAAGAGCAGCTATGTTTCATTCTGAAGTACGAAAAGTCTGTTCTCTATAACCAAGAATCCTACTAGATTTTATGCATTAATGCAGTAATTGCAAACTTATGATGGAAATTTGGGTTCAGACAGCATTAATTCCTTTAACTGTGAAATTACAATAAGTTAGAAATGGCAGACATAGGCAATACAACAGTTGTCCAAACTTGTTGTGTTAAATAGAGTCTCAAAAATATGGGACCACAATATTGTATATTTAGGATTTAATCAGGAATACTGTTTTTTTTCTCACATACACAATTCCTGAATATGCATGACTGCATACACACACACACACACACACACACACACACAGACACACACACACACACACACATACACACACACACTTCTAATCACATTCAAAGGGAAGATAAGCAATTTTAAATGAGAAAAGGTCAGCCATTTTGTTGATAATAAAAGACCATCATGATAGAAAAGCTGTTTTTTTACTAATGATAAGACATTCTATGAAACACTTGTCCCTTTTTATTTAGCTATATTATACTTTTACATGACAATATTTTTGTTTTGTTTGCTATAACAGAAACAAAACATTATTTAACCCTTTAATTCTAATTGTCGGAGGATTAGTTTTATAGTTAGAAATGGATCAAGCCTTCTTGTAATTTGCTGTGAATTTTGAAACTATGATTTTATGTAAAAATTTAGAATATACTCATCACCTTTAATATTAGATATGTCTTGGGCTGAAGAGATCGCTCAGCTGTTAAAGAGAAAACGTTTCTTTTACAGAGGACTAAGGTTTGACTTTTTTTTTGCATCCACAAAGTGGCTCACAAGTACTTGTAATTCTTGGTTATGGGAATCTGACATGCACTTTTGGCTTTAGTTTACACTGCTTATATGTAATACACATACACACAAGCAAACAAATTATAAAAATCATATTTATAAGTAAAACATTGGTTTTTATCAACACCTTTCAGGAAAAGCTATGTTTCAAAGTAACTTAATTTTTTGTGTGTCTGTGTTAAACATTGGCTTAAATAAAAGTACTAATTAACCTGTTTGTCAATTATATTTTTCACGGTGCATGAGTGAGTATTTCTGTTTCCCTCCACCTAGAACCCTCATATTCAGAGGCAAGGTTTATCAATGTCTACATTACGGCCCCCTTCACTAATGCCTCAAATCTAATGGCCTAGCATCACCTGCAATCCTAATAGCAGTTAATATATCAGGCAAACAATGTTCTTTTCATGAAAATCCTAACAAACATTTATCCATAAACACTGTGCAGTTATTTTAATGTTTACCTGAGAGTATTTTTTGATGTGAATGATACATACTCTTCCATATATGGCAAATGCTAGATTCACGGAAAGTTTTTTTTTTTTTTTTTTTTTTTTAATTATTTTTTTGGTTGGTTGGTTGTTTCTTTCATTTTTTTAAGGATAACTCTTAACTCTTTCTATTTCAAACTTGGCTTTATTCTGACAGTCATTGGTTTTATGTTATAGTCTCCATCCTCCTATAAATTGTGGCATAGGATTAGGCAGATTGTAAGAGATTGTTAGGAAACACTGACTACAGTGGTAGTAAGGAAATGAAAGTAAACTAGAAATGGTAATCGTACACACTACTGAGAAGAATACCTTTGCTTAGTTTCTGAAATTTCAGAATCTATGGCCTTGATCACTAGTCTTCCCTTTCCAAACAAACCTGCCTACCCTTGGAAGGTGATACTACTCACAGTTTTTCAGGCAGCTGTTTATTTATACTGCTGCTTTAAAATGGACTCCACAATCAACTTTCCTTCCCTTATTTTTTTCCCCATGATTTTTAATAAAACCTCATAACTTAAGTCCTTGATTGCTTGGAAATCCTGATACACCTGTTGGTTGTGGCCCTTCTTGTTTAGGCTGGAAAAAATGTAAAAGTTAAATAAAGGACTCTACATGCAATCATATGTAAGCATTTCTCTGTAGAGGAATGAACTCATAGCCCTTATTCTTAATTGGATTTCTTGGACTCCATTTTTGTCATTTCAGAGAACTGTTGTGAACATCACAGATTCATACTCATATCGACCTAAATAGGTTAATGTAGAGCCTAGAAAGTGAGTGATAGCTACTCATCCAGAGTCCGTGATGGATATAGAATGGGTGCTCTGTGAGTCAATGACAATGTCATATCTATGTGACGCTTCTTCATAATTTCTAGCTTCTCTGTCTCTGTGCTGCAATAAGTACAGAACTAAAAAGGATTACATGAGTATAGCAAAGTATTACCCTCCAATCAGGATATACCAAGTTTTTGCTAGAAACTTAAAGTCATTGGCCACGTTATTTTACTTTGAGGTTCTTATTTTAAATAAAGAGCTCTAATTCCACCGACCATGGTGGACAGTTTTGAGAAAGTTCTATTAGGAAACTCAGACACTGTCCTCTGCTAATGGAATCTGTCTCCTCTTAATTCAGGCTTGAATGTGGGAGAACTTCTCTACTCTGAAATAACATCCAGAGTTAACTATGCACTTTCCTTAATTCATTTGAATAAAGAACCCAAAGATAAGAAGTCCTTTTCCTCACTTTACAACTTCAATTAAGAAAATATTCATATATTCTGTAGAGTTTGCATTCTTCCCTTTGTAAATATTTCTGAAGGTCTACAGAAATATACAATGTTTGCTAATCATTTCAAGGAATTTATTTTCTTATTAAACAATGGATAATTTCATTGGAAGCTTTTGAAAGGAAGCAGGTGTCTTCATGTTTACCACAAACGTTCATTTAAATTGTCAACTACATAGGACATGATCCTGAGTGAAGGGCATACCTGTGAGAGATTCTGCTTGGTTTGAGATAGCTGAATCCACTTCTAGTCCAGAGCGTTGAAGTAGGAACTTTTGCTTTATCTGGATATCCAGTTGAGAGATCCACCTTTAATCTGTGCCACACCTTCTGCTGGAAGCCTATATAAGTCTATGGAAGAAGGAAACTCTTGCTCTTCATCACCTTGCCCTCTACCTGGTAGGAGCTCCATTTCTTCATGGGCTTTAGCTCCTAACTTTTTCTGAATTTTATTATACACAGAAGACTAGCTGAGAGACACCCAACCTTGTGGATCTGAGTAACTTCTAGATTTGTAGATTGTTCACAGCTGGCCATTCTTGTATTTGTTAGACAGCAGTTTGTAAGTCATTCCAGTATATTGTGTGTGTATGCATGTGTGTGTGTATGTGTGTGTGTGTGTGTGTGTGTGGGTGGGTGGGTAAAAGAGAGACACACACACACACACACACACACACACAGAGAGAGAGAGAGAGAGAAGAGAGAGAGAGAGAGAGAGAGAGAGAGAGAGAGAGAGAGAGAGAGAGAGAGAGAGAGAGATTCATTCTATTTCTCTTTATATGTTTTGTGACTCTAGTGAACCCTACTTAAAAGATTTGAGGAAAAATGTCCATAAAATTTAAACCTATAGAAAACAAACAAATATACTTGAAAGCATTCAATTTTAATATAGTCAAATTTGAGAATGATATAAAGATAGCCATTTATCAAATAAAACAATTTGTTTATATAAAATATAGAGCTATACGAAATTGGAAGTATAATGTCATAACTGGTTGAATATCATCTGAAATTTTCTAGTAGTTCACAAATCTATATAAAAAAATCTTAGAAAATGCAAAATATTTATTTTAAAGAAGACTTTAAAATAATTATTTTAAAGAAGACTCTTTTAATTTTGTGAAGATTTTAAACATGTATGGCATGTGGCATGGTCCTATTTATCCATACTCATGCCTCCTACTTCCTGTACCCTCTAACAAATATCTGTCCCAATTTCATTCTATCTTATATTTTAACTTTCTTAACATAATCAGTACTACCCCTGTGTCCATTAACAAATGTATGTATTCATTAATAAAATTATGCAAAAAAGTTTGTGTCATTTTATAGTGTAATTTTCAAGTTCTTATGTTTCATACAGAGGAAACAAGAAAGGTGCTTACAGAGGTTGATATAAATTGTAATAGTCAAATGTTTATGGATACATGGGGTCCTATTTTCATAGCATGTCAAAATAAGATTGGTAATATACATTCTTAACATATCTCAAACTCTGTGGGATCATCTAGGAATATCCCAATAGCTTATGTACCTAAATGACTTCTTAGTGCTAAGGATCCTGAACACTTCTTTCAAATTGCAGCCACCATTAATGCCCATGAAAGGTTGCGCCCAAAGCACTGAGACAGAAGAAGAAGCAGGTGGTAATTCATAAGAGCAACTTGTCTTTATCTGCTATACTCATCACCCATGTCTTTAAATTTATGTGGAATGTTTATAAGACCAATGCAATGAAAATGATTGATCAGCAGTTTTCAAATTATAAAAATAAATGGCTGCTTATACCCATTTAGTCTCCACTCAGTTTTTAATACCAATGAAAGTTGGCTTCATCTGTGATCATAGAGCCTTAGTGTATAAAGAACTGGCAGTACAAAGTCTGATACAGCTGTTTCTTTATAGACATCAGCAAAGCATGGGTATTTGTACTTGCTAAGTTTCTTTGGACTGGATTAGAGGAACACAAAGTGCAGTGTTATGGCCTAATCTAAATAAATTGTAATATGACATGCAAAAAATACTTTGGAGTCATATAGTGTGCATGTACCATTAACCATGGAAGGCAGAGGCTCTAGTTTGTGCAGTTCGATGTGCATTTTTACTACTATTACTGCTACTACTACTACTACTACTACTACTACTACTACTACTACTACTACTACTACTACTACTACTACTACTATGTTATTGTTAGACTAGAAGACATTGAACAAAACTATTACTGAACTGGTTAAGCTGAGCAGGGAGAAACGTTGAGAAAGTGAAAATTGTCTCCTGCCTGAACCTTTTTCTAAAACTGTTCTTAAGTGTGAAACACCAAGACTGGTGAACATTGTTCCTCATAACTTTACACTGTAGAGCCATGTTAGTTCCACTCCATATGATCACAGGGTATTTTTAAAGTGTCCGTCATCAATACAGCAGGTAATTTACTCCATAAAGTTCCCCTTTAATACAGATGATTTTTTGATTTTTGAACAGCACCTCTAGAAAACCATGCTTTCTTCTTCCCACACAGAAATTCTGTCTCAGGAAGAACTCCCAAGTTTGATGCTGCTACTGTAATGTTTCTGGTGAACAAGAGGCAGAGAAAGTAGTGGCTAATATCAGAAAGGATCACGAGTGAAGATATGTTTTATTCATGAACTTTGTACCTCCAGTGAAATTAAAAGCAAAGTGAAGGGTCGGAGCTGTGAACCCTTTTTCCTAGAGCCTGTAAACCAATAAAGGCTTTATATTAGCTATCGATATCTATCTCTGAGTTGCCTTAATAACATCTTATTCCCTGTTTTCACCAGCCATCAATAATATTTCTGCCTGCCCGCTCAGGCCCCTATCTCTGCGTGCAATTGCATTATAAGGGTCTATAAGCCCAATTTGCTTCACATTCTTATTTTTTGGAAAAGGCTCGCTGGCTTTTGTAATGAGAGCAGCTGCCAAGAAGGCTTGACGGAATCCGTGGCCCATCTGGCTTATAATCTTCACTCAATATCACAGAGGCCTAAACTCTGAGACCTGCTGATAAGCCCAGGCATCCGGGCAAGCGGTGGCGGCCTTCTCTGTGATTTCTCATTAAGGAAAGGGACATCTCTCTGGGAATCTCTCATATCCTGGATATCACATAATTCCTTTTTTTCATTTTCTAATAACTACAAGAAAGTTGTATTTTCTGTACTGTCCTGTCTTCATGTTCTCAGATATTGGGAAGAAGGATATTTGGAAATTTTGATACTTGAAGTGCTTTAGTTGTGTGAAATGTAATTTGTTATTTGAAAAGAAAGTAGCAAAAATTTCAGTGAGCAATTCATAATTACTGCACAATCATTTTAAAAATTAATCTTATTGTTTAGAAGCTATTTCCAAATACTGCATTTGTTGTCCATATCTCTGGAATATATGGTTCATGACAAAAAAAAAAAAAAAAAAAAAAGAGATCCAATAGCATTCTAATGACTTATTACAGAGCATGTTAGAGAACAAAGAGGATACCATGGGCTAAATGAAAAACCTTATCATATTCAATTACTTACCTCATAAGGCTACAGTTTGAAACAATGTATAGTTCCTTTAAATTCTCTATCCAATATGCTTTTTCTGATTTCTTAATATATATTTATTGTCTTTTATGATGGACTACTAATTATGCTAATAGGAAAAGGAAATATATTCTTTCCAATGGAACTTATGATTATTGGGCATGAATTAATTCGTATTGAAACTACTGTTCAGGACTCAGTTATCTCATGCAAAGGGGACAGTAAAAGATTCTCTTTGTGGTCTGGTGTCTACTCATCCCTTTCCATTATGAAGACTCCTTTGTTGCTATGCTAAGTATCTAATCCCCTTGTGTACAAATAGTGCTGTCCCATGCCCTCTGTTTTATATGCAGTATTTTCCAAACTTGAGAAAGAAGTGACAACATTCTGAAAAGAGTGAAAATAACTCCTGTGGGAAGGGTCTGCGCAATAAATTATCAAAAGGAAATATTGGCAATGAATAAAGCTGGTTACTTGTAAGACAGAAGGCTGGATCGTTCTGGGTGTCAAGACATGTACGTCAATTTTTCGTATCAATTATTCAGCAAGCATTGATTAGATACAGACTCTGAATCAGGTGCTATAATTACCCTTAAGAGATGAAGGCTTGTATGATGTAGATACATAATAATGTGCTTTGCAAAAGGAGATAAATGATAAAAATTCAGCTTAGCTCTCAAGCAGAGTAAAACTGCCCTTGATAATAGCCAAAGGAGAGAAAGCCACTTCTGTAAAAATTTCCAGGTTATTCTGACTTAGGGGATTCAAGAGAGTCCACCACGAAGCAATGCCTGCTATTACAAGCATGTAATCTCAGCTATTAAAGGTCTGAGAGAGAAACAAGACACTCATCCAAGGCTTGCCCAGACAACTTAGTAAAACCCTTTCTCAAAAGAAAATAGAAAATAAAATCAAGCTTCAGAACTATAGCTCAGTTTTTTGTACAGAATAGGAAAGGATCGAAAAGTTTCAAAAAAATAATATCTTTGGCTTGAGTATTTATGAGCAAACATTGAAGAATATTTGAAAATATTCATTTAAAAAGTATGGAGTCATACTGTCATTGCCATACCATAGCCAGGACAAGCTCTGGAAGAAAAGGAGTTCCCATCATTCTGGCAGAAGACTAACGGCACACACATTCAGCCAGCACTGTAAGAGGGAAAAGGGATGATATAGCTGCTGAGTCACAGAAACTACACTGGATTCAACTGGAAGCAAATGGTTTTCTAACCAGGAATTGTACACAGTAGCAAACAGTTTTAAACTTTGTATGCTTCTGATTTCATACCCCTCTTAATATTACTTACTTTGAGTAATATCAAGAAATATCATGAGCAATTCACTATCTTTGATTCACTACACAATAATCAATTGTATGTTTCTATGATAATCAGCATCTACAACTAATAGAAGCCTCTCAGAAGATAGTTGAGAGATATGCTTATCTTTGGCTATAGGCAGTCAATGGATGCTAGTAAAAAGTCGGTCTTCTTCTGCCTTTCGTAACCTACCCATGTTTTAATATTTGTCCCTGAAATCAGTGCTGAGTAGACTCCACAAGGAAAAGATATAAACAAAATAAAGATGCCTATGAAGATGGGAGGAAGTAGTGGTGGAGG
>NC_137977.1:15347238-15558055 GCF_963924665.1 Micromys minutus
GTTCTGTTGTTAGAGCTTCAGACCTATGACCCATGATTTGGGAGCACAAAGATTCTATGTCAAAGGTACATTTTTTTTTCTCATAAGAGTTTCTTGTGCTTATACTAGATTGTGGCGATGTAGGACTTTTCTACATATGGGTAGGATGGAAATTGTGAGCCTATCATTTAACATGTATGTCAATTAACATTGTGCCCATGAACTATTCTAGGCTCTTCTCTGTAACAAAGAATGGTTTTGACAATAAGGAAATGTATAGATGTGGGGTTGACAGTCTGTGTGGGAGAACTGATTTTTTTCTCTAAGGTAGTGGCATCCCATAGTCTTTTCCTGTTTTGACTCATTCTTGAATCTTAATTTCACACCAAATTTCCTCAAAATAGAAGACATTTGATTAACTTTTTACCATTGTTTTTTTATTTATTTTTTTTTACTTCATGCCTGATGATTTTGAAATCTATAATGAGATTCCCAGGGACATGTCAGGGAATAATGACAGAATTTATAAACTTAAGACCTTGGTCATGATTTCCTGCTCTTGACTTAGAAAGATTATTGCAGGTAAAAGACCAGTGAAGATCAAAACTAGTTATTTTTCTATATCAATGTAAACATTCTTATTGCTTTAGCATGTCAGGTAAAGGGGAATTAATAAGATGTATCAGTTAATGGCAAGATAGTAGTTATAGGTATTTTTGAAGTATCCTCTTGAACTTTTGAGATGTCATGTGCAAAAGAGAAAAAAAAGAAAATTAAAGTAGAGTTAGACTCTGAGATTTCTTATATATTGAGTATGTTAAGTAAATTTCAGTATTACTGTTGTCCAAGTGTGGAGATTACCAGTTCATTGTTTACCACAAAGACAGTCCAACACTTCCTCACAGAGAAACCTATGTCAACTACTCTCCAACTTTCTAATTTGTAAGAAACTATTTCCATAACATGTTAATTTCAAGAAATTACATAATAAAATAACAGTAATTTATGAGGTAAGTCCCAGGAAAGTGTCTTTTAAAATAGGTTCATCAGCAAAACACATGTAAGACAATTCATAGAATTTCATGGAGGTTATTGATAAATATTGCTCGGTCAATCCCTTTTTCATCCAGGCACATAACAAGTTTTAGTTCCCATAAGTCACTTAATGTGGCAGGCATGATGCATGTTGCACTGGAATCAAGCTAGATAAGTCCCTATGAACCCAGATAAACCTTCTTGGTTCTCTCTTTCCTATCAGCCTTGGCGATGTCATCTTCTGTCAGCTCTGTCCTTATGTGAACATTTTGTTCACAGTCTAGCTTTTTCTGATTGTGCAGTGAGCAATACTCATTGTATTTTAACTGAATAAGAATTCAGGGCTGATATTTTGTGAATAAAAGGAGATAATGGCTATTAATATGTGATTCTGATAATCATTACTGGGTGATGATGAGTGATCTCGAGGTGCCATATGTTGTGTCTATCATAGGACCAAGATAGTATTTTATTTCACACAGTTCTCTTATATACTTAACTTATACATTGTTTCAGGGACATCTTCATCATCATTACCTGTGCCACCATGATCAACATAGCCATCAGCATCATCCACAACACCCTACCATATTCCAATAGGGTTGATAATAAGAATGAAGAACTTACAGGTTGCTTAAAGGCCAAGGACCATCTACAATTCTAGCCTTGGAATAAAAGGGCAAGAAAAATGTGACTTTGAATGTCACAGAGAACACCTGCATAAGAAAGTCTTCATTCTCAACCAATGACAGAGTACTGAAGCTGATTGGAGCCACAAAAAAAAGGAAATGACACTCGGCCGGAAAAGAAATGAATAGAGACATCCAAAGAATTCTTTGAGTAAAAGTGAATTAAATTATATATTGAGAAAAGAAACACATTTTTCTTTAAAAGGTGACAAAGATAATAAATGCCAAAAGATACTTTTGGTCTTTTCTTTCTGCGCAGCTTCAAATTCTCAGAAATGATGTGAAACTGCCTTGCTTGGTTGAACTAAAACTAACAGTTATGAGGTTTGAATATTTGTTTGACTCTATGAAACACTAATGGTGGAAGATGGTACTAAAACAAAAACAGTAACAACATCATCAACATATGAGTGCCCCGCAATTGAATGCCAGAGATTTTTCAGAGAATGCTTAGCAGGAAGCTCCATGCTGTGAAGCACAGCCGGAAATCACTTCCCTGAGAGTGGCTTTGAGAACCTGGAGATGCTCTGAACAGGTGTTCTAGCAAGTATTGCCCAACTGCATCCTTCAAGTGGGAGGATAAAGAAGCCCTCAGCAATTATTCCAAAGGCTTTCCCAAATGAGACATTCACTCGGGAGCTAGAGAACAGCATACAGAGCAAAAGGAAACAACATGAATTTCTCTAGGCTATAAGTTGGTATGTTCATTTTCTCTTCATGTGTGCTATTGGTACATTTGTATCCATCATTTTCAAAACCTGCCTATTGTTAGCATTTACTGACAGGTCTGTTGTGTAAAGTAATTACAATCAAGAGAGTTTCAAGATTAACCTGTTTTTATAATAATAATATAATCATTTCATTCCATGATTAACTTCACTGTTCTCATAAGACAAAATTTATATTTGGAAAATGATTTTTCTAAAGGACACATAGGAGTTTAAGCTTTGACATAAAGGCTAATGCAGAGTGATATTGTTGGCTTGCGTAAAGGTTTGCAGTCTATGCGCATCTTCTAATCATGTGTCTGCCTCAGATCACTATCCATATTGCTGATCCATGTCCTTTGCTTAAAAATTTGTAAAATATTATCTGTTATTTCTACATTTAAGTTTTGTTAAAAGAATTAAGTGGGCTGGTATTTGAAAACTACTCTTTAAAGCCCTATTAAAAAATATAGGTGGTAGAAAAGATAATTTTCAACTGAGTCAGTTCTGAAATAAATGAAACCATACTTAAAATTGCTATCTTCCCTGTATTACATATAATATTTCTTAAACTATATCCTACATGTTCAATTATCAAAACTTATTTTCAATATAATTTACTATAATTGTGTGCTGTACTTGTTTAAGAGAAAAATACCATGTGTGTGTGTGTGTCTGATATGTTTACATGTGTGCACATGTGTGACAGTTAATGTTCATTGTTAAGTTGGCTTTTACGTGTGTCTGTGAGGATACTCCCAACAAAATTTAACTAGAGAGGGAAAAGCTACCCTCCAAGTGAGCAGCTTGTTACATGGGGAGTGTCTTGATCTCAGTGAAAGGGAGAAAATGGGCTGAGTAGCATATACTGGTTTCTTTCTGTTTTCCAACTGTGGCTCCATGTGGGCAGTTGCATCAGGTGGTGTCTGCCCTGAGTTCTTCATAACAATACTCTCCTTATGCCCCACAAACTGAAAGCCATAGACTCCTTTTTTCCATTAAGTTACTTTTGGCATTTATTTTGTTATACCAATGGGAAAAACAACCAATAAATTATCTGTATATCACAAAACCAAAACCAACAAAGCCTTCTTTAACATATACCTATACAGGCCCTAATTTTATTTGGCTTCTTTTCTATTTGTTAATGGCAAATAAACAGAGGACACATTCAGCTATTTTTATGTTAGAATTAAGAGTATTAAAATGCGGAGGAGACAAATATTATAAAATGCTGCAGGCACATACAATTTGCCTCTTAAGAACACCTAGTTTGAGTTTACAGCTCTCCTTTTACTGATATAAAATGAAAGAGTAAGGAGGCAAGGACCCCCCTGAGTGTACACACATATCGAACATGCATGAGGCTCATTATAGAGTAAAATAATGTGTGCACCATATAAAAATCACTTATTCTCCATCTTTTTTGGAAGCCTTGGCACAAGAGATAAACATCTGCTCATCATTCCTTACTTTAGCACATTTCCTAGTCATCAAAAACAGAACAGATAAACTACAATTACAAACCCTCAACAGTGTGTGCTCCCTAGAGCCCCTCTTCACATAAAGTGAAGGAAGCAAGTTATGCTTCCCAAGTTTGTCTCTCATAGTGTTGTGGAGAGGAAATATCTAACAGTACATGTTTTAAACAGCGTTTTAATAGGTGCACTCTGTCTTGGATCTTGTTATTATACACGGAAGATATTCAGATTTACTTTTAAGAAGGCGGTATAGTGGCATAGTTTGAGGGTTACCACCTATATGGTCTATCAAAATTTCTACAAGGCATGTTATCAATATACCTAATGGCAGTAATAGATACAAGTTATCTGAGCCACATATGGGAATGCACTTAAAACATAACATTCATACAAATGTTAGGATATGAGCTCACTAAAAGCACTGAAGCTGTGTTTATAATGACTATTCAACAAATCATTCCTGCATCTGTCGATTGATGTTTATGTTCAGGTGATGGCAGTCACAGATAATAAAAGACCTATGATTGGATAGTAGAAAAGGGTGGCTGGCACAGAGTTTTTGAGAGGCTGAAAAAATAGCAGAGAAGAGGGAGAAGGAGAAAAGATGGAGGAGGAGAAGGATTACCCGGACTTGGGTGGATTTAAATAGCCACAGGTAGCTATGAATATCTTACAAGAAACGGCTTATTACTGGACCATTTGTCTTATCTAGGTGGGCAGATTATATATCAGTATCAATTGGCTTTGAGCTTATTGTGTGGACATATTGTGTGGTCAGAATCTACTGATATAAATCTGATTGATAAATTAAAAGCCTCTTGATTTTGATTTTTCCAGGTTATAGGGATTTGTGAGAGTTAACCACAAGATGGGTGGTCGCTGCATGGGGATGGTATGACTGCGACCTGCTATGGAAACTAGATGGACAGTCAATGCTTCTAGAGCTGTCCTTGGTGCTTAGGTACCCTCTGGGGCCAGAGAGTAGCCAAAGGTAGCATGGCCTGGTGACATTTTACATTTCTTATATTTACCACTACATGCATGTTCATCAAGTAAGATTGGTTTAATTGGGAAGAATGTACCAACTCATTTTTATTCAGTATTAGCAAAAGATATGACTTTCTATATGTACATTTTCTATAATATATGACTATATATGATCAAAGTATGTACAGACATATCTTAAAGCTGAATTACAATATAATGGACAGAATGGTGATAACTGGACAAGTTTCATTGCTATCGTTCAAAATGTCATTTTAAGTGATAATATAATTGTTTTAGTTGGCTTGTGCAGCTTTCATAAAAGCCTATAGCATTGGACATTTTAGAAAACAGATATTTTGTTAATACTATTTTGTGAGGCTAAAATTTGAGGCTAAGATATTGGCATGCTTAGTTTACAATAATGGCCCTCTTCATATCTAGTAGGTATAATATTTTTCTGTTTATCTCCACTTTCTGAAGAAAGTATAATATCACCAGTGTCTACTCATTTGAAAGTACTAATTCCAGCAGGAGAGTGCTACCTTTACATCCTCATGTCACCATAAGTAGTTCCCAAAGGCCCTTTTTCCAATTGCCTAGAACATATTATAAATTCAAGATGTATTCTCAGAGTATGCAAAGATTCAATGCAAGAAATTTGTTTAATATTATTTTTAATTATTATTTTTAAGTAAAAGATTTAATGCACATTTTAAAATGACATTAAGTTCTACTCAGTTCAGATATTTCAATTAAATGTATAGTTATATATTAAATATCGATCAAAATGACAAACCTTGCTCAATCATACTGTGAAATAAAAAAAAATTCAGTCATAAAATCTGGGAGTGTTTCACATATGGTAAAGGTATGTGCCAACACAACCTTCCACACATCTCCAGGAAGTAACATTGCTTGAGATGTGTTATCTCAATGATGATCATTATTTACTTGTGGTTTTTTTCTGACACCTGTAAAACTACTGCATTCTCTTTCTATAGTCTCATTTATCTTCTCCACTCACAACAGTGTTTATCTGTTGGTTTCTAGAATCGTAAGTCCTTCTAACTGTAACTCATAGCAACTCAGAGCATGTTAAGAGCCAAACAATAAGTTTATATGTAATTTTTTTTTATATTTCCATAGAGCTTGGATAAGTTGAAGGTCATGTGAATACCTAGTGTTTCTCTTGATCTTATTTACCCAACTCCATACAAGTTTGAACTCTTACACTATGTATAATCAATTTTATACTCAGGATTTTTACCATGAACAAGACAATCTCATGAGAGAGAGCACAGCTATTATTCTTCATTATAGAAATGAGAAAATTGATTGTCCATTGATTTGATTGATTACATACAAATCAATAACAAGGTCATATTTTGCCCAACAGACTTTATTTTCTAATTTATGCATGTTAAAAAGGCTTTAGAAATTTTCAGTCACGACAAAAGGTTTATTCGCCTCCTAAGTCAAGGAAGAGGAGATGATGCCCATTCCAAAGTGTTCATCCTGCCTTCTTTCTCCTTCCTAACATTCACCTTATTTGCCACTGCTGAAAATACAAAAATGTTATTCTCTGATTTTCATTACTATCATTTTATGAACCAACTAATACAAAATAACAACTTCTAATTTTAAACATTTTCATGTGTTAATCTCCAGGATAGTGTTTTTTACTGAGTCATTTCTCTCTCTCTGTCTCTGTGGCTCTCTCTGTCGTTCTGTTTCTCTCTGTCTCTGTCTCTGTTTCTCTCTCTCTCTCTCTCTCTCTCTCTCTCTCTCTCTCTCTCTCTCTCTCTCTTTCTCTCTCTCTCTCTCTCTCACACACACACACACACACAAACAAAAACCAACAAGCACATGCACACACACACATGCATACAATATACATTGTTTGATATATATATATATATATATATATAGCATACCTGTATGAAGTATCTGAACATTATGAAGCTATCATTAGCATTAAAAGGCATGAGCAAAATTCCTCCACATCAATAATTTGTAGCCATTCAAAGTGAGATAGAAACACAGTAAAGTTAACTAAATGTAAGACCAGTGACAACTACTTTATACTGTCATTCACTGAAATCCAGGTTCCATTATTATATAGGCTCGGTTCACATTTTTCTTCTGAGAAATATGTTTCAACAAATCAAAATACATAGCTATGGAATCCCATCACATCTGCTTTATCTATAAAACACTTTTACACCCGAAGCTCAGGGAACATTGCAGAAAAGGGGCCAGAAATTTTGTTCGAGAAAGATCACGGAATTTGCTGTAAGGGTGTGTCAGAATGTCCTACCAACATGACTGTCCAATGTGAGCTAAATATGTCCAAGAACAATAAAAAATAAAATATTTCTAATTAAAAAAACTAGAATGAAATAATTAGTCCTAGTCAGAATATAAAACATATTAACTAACCCAGAACACACAAGTGTGAATATGCTTATACACTAAATAAAATTAATTAATTAAATTTGCAAGCTGAATGTGAAGATCTAAATTTCTTTCAATAATAATAAGATATTCATGGCAATCACTGGCAGTAAAAATGAAGGAGCTGGTTCCAAAAATAACATTAATATCATTCTAAAGATCTTGAATTTTTTTCCTTAGACAATGACAGAGAGATACTAATCCTAGTTTATATATATTGATAGGCTGAGAGACAAGAAGTTTGCTATACTTTGTTTATAAACAGGTCAAGATAGGACAGGGAGTCAAGAAAATAGATGTCTTGTCCAAAAGGCTGCAACTGTATAGCAGTCAACTTACCTGGACTCAGACAAGGAATAAATCTTCTCATCACTAATTTTTCTTTTTGCCTTCTTCGGTAGCACACATCTTCTGCAGCACAAATCAACTATAATAATTATTCTAATATTAATAAATATTTATTTTTATGACTTTTCTTTTACTGGCTGCTACATATGCAATCATCCCTTAACTGCCTACTTGGAGGGGGAAGATGCACATGGCAGTGTTGCTCTCTCTCCACCCATTGTTCTGTCCTTTGTCCACAGCTTTTTATCCTTACATTCATAGTCATTAAACTAAGGTCCCTTTTGCCACCATCATTATCCTTGAAATTACAATATTTGGAACTGATCGTCATATCAAGATGGATTTCTTTCTTTTCACACTATTTTTGCTAGATTCATAAAAACATTATTATCCGTTTTTTTTTTTTGATGCTTCCATGTAAGTTTAGCTGCCTCGACAGTCTGTTCTTCCTGTTGTCCCACTATACTTCTAAGTGCCTAAAACAGTTTACCATTACTCAGTGTCATTACTAAGACATTTTGATTTAAATTAAGAATTAATTAATTGAATAATCTTCAATATTAGAAAATAAAAAAAAAAACCACTTAGGCATTTCCTATTCTAACCTGTAACTATTTCTTTTAAAAGTTAATTTTTATTGCTTATCTTACAGGTTAATGTTATAATGTTCCTTTTACTGACTTTCCACTTTGCAGGGGTTTATAGCTGTGTGCAACTCTTTTACTTTACTATAGAACTACCAAACACATCAATACTCTCTCTCTCTCTCTCTCTCTCTCTCTCTCTCTCTCTCTCTTGTATCCTCCCCTAAACCCCCTCCCCCCATTTCTTGGTAACTACTTAAAACATGAAGCTTATAACCTTTATTTATATACTTGGAAAAGCAACTTACTGAATAATAATAAATCAGAAATGACAATAAGTTGGTTGTGTTTAGGAGAAGCAACATACCCCAAGGGGCTGAAGTGAGTGTCTTAGCAATGACAGGCAGGCAGTTTCAACATTTGAATTATATGAGAAACCAAAACATGTGCTTACAAACTGCAAACATAAACCCTAGCTTTTCATATTTGATAGCACTGATCCTTGACTAGTTGAATTTTATTTTTGACATGGTTTCTTTTTATTCATAACTAAAGTTCAAAAGTGAGCCTCAAGATTATAGTGTAATCAAGGCAAATAAATCACAACGTTCAAAAGGCATCTTGATAACACATACCATCTTATACTTCTTTTCAGGCACTTGGCTAAGGAGAAATTTGCAAGACAGACCCCTTCCCAGGCAAGGTGGATGAGTCCCTGAGAGTGCCCATTTACCTGGACTTCTGCCTCTCAGGCTGTGAAAATGCTTACTTATTGCCTACAGGTCTCAAATAGAGGTGGCCACTAATCAATGGAAAGAGTAATGCAGACACAATCATTTCAACTTTGACCATGCCTCTATTTTATGTGTAATTTCACTGTGAGAAGGTATGATGTGATACTCAACAACTTCTCTAAGTATAAATAAAGGATGACTTTATTCTAGGTACACTGATCTTATCTTTTCTTTGACTGAACAACTAAATGGAAATAGTGGTCTTGAAATCTTCATGTCTATCATCACTGATACCAAGTGCTGAATTTTTCTGTAACTTCAGTTGTCCTTCAGGTCTCTTTTTCAACTACATGACCTACATTTGAGGTATACAAGCCAATTTTTTTTACTCTCTCATATCATTAGTATAATACCTATTAATTAGTGCACTTAGGCATCCAGTAGATAATCTCCATTAATTTTATGTAAATGACAATAATATTTATGTAAAATAACCTTATTGAGTGGTCATCATCCAAAGTCAAAATTTGGGATTGCTTCATTTCAAGGTTATAATGGCAGCAAAGAAAGCTATCATACCTAAGAGAAAAGGTAAGAATGCCTGCTTTAAAGGAGATGTTTGGAGAATATCAAAGACTTACTCTGCCATTATGGACATCTGCTAAATACACACAAGGTAAACAATCACCTGAAAGATGTATTTGCTTGCATGCAGTGGGAAACATCAGCTCATTAGCTTTCTGCTTAGCTCGTTAACTCACCAGCTCGTTAGCCCTGTGCTCGTTAACTACTTAGCTCTGATTAGCTCTGCTCACTTCCTTCTCCTATCACTCACAGTGTGAATGAACTGTAAATCTGCCAGAGCAACAGATGGCTTGTCCAGGCCCAGGGAGAATGTTCATGGGTGGCAGACAGAATTATCCTAGATTGTTCTGGCCTTTAAAACCTTCCATTTAATAAAATTTGGGGGGGGGGGGTAAACTTTAGCTTCATATCGATAGAAAAAAAATTGGATAGCTATATTCATTTTACAGTGTAAAAGGTTCCATGTATGTAAATTGACATAATACAAATGTATTCTAATAGACATGCTCTTCAGCAATGTCCATGACTGAAGTACTTCAAACAGGAGCACATCACAGTTGTATTTATTAAGAGTATTAATAATAGTAGATGACATAATATTATTCTACTTCAGGATTTTAATGAAAGGGAAAATATTTGCTTCCTCAAATTTCTGACAAACAAAATGGCAGTTCTAAATAATAAAATTAGTTTCATAAATATAGTATATTTATCAGTATGTTAATTATCACAAAATCTAACCCAAAATTCTGTTGTCTAGGCTATTCATGCTCTCATAATTATCTTATATTTCCCTAATAATTAAAAGGATGCACTGTCATTATGGCGATATCCTGCCAGGGTTGTGTTATAAGAATATATGATTACCTAAAGTCATAGCCCTTCTTAACAAGACAGAGGGATTGTTTATTACAGTAGAGGTGGAGAATAGCTTAATACTCGAACTTGAAAGCCAAACAATACCTGTAAATGACAAAAAAAAAAAAAAAAGTAAATCCTGTTTCTTTCCATACATCTATGCATCTTCTTGACCATACCTGTGGTACATAAAGTGATCATTGCTATCAGTCAAGATATACTTGTTTATTATTGGTAGAGACTAAATATTAGAAAGAACAAACAGCATGGTTGAGCATTGATAAGGTAGAATAAAACACAAAAACATGATTCATTAATGCTGCCTGCACATCACCAAAGATATGCATGGTATAGTCTGCTTAATTCATGATTATTCCAGTGCCTCGACACAATGGACACCCTCAGCCTCTATGAAACTATCTCTGGCAGAGACTGAGTATGGGGACTCCAAGAACTGAGATAACAAGTAAGCATTATTATCCGTCATACACTAATTTAGATGCCTGGTCTTAACTGCATACAAGGGTTGCTTACAACCAAGATGTCCTTTCTTCCTAGGAATACCTTGCTATGTGAAAGTTGTGAGGATTTTTTCTGAATTCATTCAGTTATTTCGTTGCCTAGAAAAATAGAAAGACAGAAAGTCGGAAAGAAAGATATAAAGGAAGGAGGAAATAAAGAAAAAAAGAAAGAAGAGAGGAAGAAAGAGAGACAGAACGAGAGAGAAAGAAAGAAAGAAAGAAAGAAAGAAAGAAAGAAAGAAAGAAAGAAGAAAACTTAAGACCTTTCTTGGCTGCCTGGGGCTCTCTGTTTCAGGGCACGAACTGTTGCAAAGGAAAATATAAACAAAATACATTTCCCATGTACTGATAGCAAACAGACTGAAAATACTTTTATAACTGTACAATAGTTTAAGGTCAACATATTCCTTCTTTGTGACTATGAAAACCTGACCTGAGTAAGGCATTAAAATTCATAACACAAGGAATGAGGGACTCCAAGAAGCACTTTCTTCTATATAACTACAAATTTCCTTTGCCTACATCTAGCATTTAAAGGAAACCATCCAGATAATTAAAATGCCTATAAATGAAATGTCACAGTTACATGTTTTTTTTTAAGTCTTAATGCTTAGGCAAAGTGAAACC
This sequence comes from Micromys minutus, assembly GCF_963924665.1. NCBI lineage: Eukaryota > Metazoa > Chordata > Mammalia > Rodentia > Muridae > Micromys > Micromys minutus. Next base: position 15,358,828 of record NC_137977.1, read on the forward strand.
TTTATTCTAAAATAATACACTTTAAATAGCGGTGAAACCTTGTGAGGCATTGGAATAATTAAAGTTTGCCAGAGAAAATGGGTCTACAGGTCTCCACATAGCTCTGCTAGCTATGCAACCTTTATGAAGGTGAATTTGATAATCAGTGTGTATTTTCTTTTGTCCTTAAATACTGCCAGTATTTGTAAAGTGAATCCAACTATTGTATATAAAGCTAACTACACAATGAATATGGAGTAATTTAATCACAAAACTAAAAATCTCAGAATTGTTGAGGGAACCTGGTTTGATTCAGCTTTTAGGTCCTTGGCATTGGGCTTAATTAATCCTTACATAATGTGACAGTGATGGTTCCTTTCCAGTCTTTACTTGTGCCCCTAACCTGGGATTATATTTTATAGGCATATGTTTTTTTTTTTTTTTTTTGTTTTTGTGAGTCTAGCTGACACATAACTCATCATGTAGATCAATCTAAGACTAAATGAGTTTCTTTGGACATTCACTGTTAATCATAAAGTATGTATTAAACAATGACTACATACCATTATTACACATAAATACTTTGTGTAGCCTTTTGGAAAATAGGATGTCTACTTTCTGCATGAACTGATTCCTTTGATGACCATCAGTTATCATTAAAACACTTCCAGTTCTCAAAAAAAAAAAAATACTAACATGAAGTCAGAATAGAAAATACAGCTGTATCCCTATGTGAAATATAAGAACACTGGCATTTTAAATCATTAAATGCTATGTCCTCATAGAATCTGATATCCCTTCTGCTACAGCCCAACTTTATCTCTATTTGGTGCATGGGTGCAAGGAATTAATCTATATATTCATTTTATTATTAGCTATTGATTACTTCCCGGGACAAAGACAAAGCATTCTGAGGCTACACCTTAGTTTTGTAAAAGAAGACCCTTACAGGGTTGACTATGTATCCATGTCCTAAAGACTGTGTAGTTAAAATCTTGCCACTAAGTTTGAGCAAGTACTGATCAAGGCAAGTTTACTTATACTATTGCAACTAACTACAGAGAGAAAGACTTATGCTATGCCCTGAAACTCCTAATTAAAAAAGAAATGTCCAAGAAGACAACTCTACGCTGGATCACAGAAAGATTGTTTTATTACTACAACAGATTTTTTTCAACAAGGCTTTCTGGCATACAGTTTAAATACCAGAACCCAGGATGCAGAAAGTGGTGAAAAAAATTTGTGAGTTCAAGCCTAACCTGGCATACATAGGGAGTTCTCTAATAGCCAGGACCACCAACAGAAGACCTAGTTCACAACAAACAACCAACATCAAGAAAACTATCTTCTTCTTATGAAAACTATCACCAAATGTTGAATTTCTTGGTACTACCTACAGTCACTGATTTGAAGAAGCTCAGGTTTTGTTGTCGCAATTAATTTCACTTTCTGCTTGTGTTGCAAACATAGTACATGGGGCACGTTGTACACTGCTATAGATGGTGTTGGCATCTTGAAAGTCTTTATTTCCTTTGACTTGTCAAATCCAAGCCCCGCATCCTTCACTTCTCCAGAGAAAGGGTGAAAAGTCTAGTTTCCCTTTAGGTGGAATCATCATGATCTTAAACATAACCTAAAGCGATCTGATGGATGCCTAAATAGTATTAATTTTAATTTCCAAGTGTAAAAGTAGGATTAGAATTAGAGCCTCTGTGAAATTATCTATAGGGATAATTTCAGTAAATTCATAGGAGGATGGTATGGTCATAATCGCAGAAATAGGGAGTCAGTGAGGGAGAAAAGCTGGAGCCATTTGAAGAGTCATAAATCATAATCTAAAAGCTACATGATTGGCTTATATCTGTGACTATCATTGCAGGTAAAGAGGGCATTCGAGAGAATTGGTTTCTGCCTTGTTCTTCAGAAGAACAAGTATTAGCATTGTATAGGAAGGCCTGGTGTATAAAAGATAGAGGAAGACCTTTCTTTCCACATTTGCATTTTCCTTTAATTTTCATTGTGGCTGTTATTATTATTATTGGTTTTCCTGGTATTGGGTCACAGAAAGAGACCTACTGCTATAGAAATAAGGAATTTGTGATCAAATGTTTGCTCTTTTCTGAAACTCACATGTGTATATAAAAAAATGTGGGATTAAAGAAACTACTTGATTGTAGGTTCGGTTCAGTGTAATTTTAAATCTCAATGTTCCTTATGAGAATCTGTTACATATTTTTTATTTATAAATATCGGTGAATATACAGATGCATAAACACCACTGGTTTATCAGTAGGACCTCCTTCATAAGAGCAGGAATAGAAACATTCAGCCTTCTGCAAACAGCTCACTGAAGAACCCTACTCCTCTTAGCACAGTAGCTATGGGACATAATACAATTGAGCAGCAGGGATGTGAGAGCTGTGCTGCTTACCAAAGGATGTGAAACCAGAACTATAATGTGTGTTATATGTAGAGGGCGATGAGCCACAGAGAATGGGAAGGAAAATGACATATAGAGCTGTAAAGAAAGGTATGTTGAGTCCTTAAACTAGTATCTACCTATGAATTTCTCACTTCCAACTCTGTGTTGCTGCTCCCCTGTAAGGCTCAACCTCATTTCAACGATTTCTGTCCCTGGCCATGATCTATGAAGTCTTTACGAAAATGGTTAGTTGATTGGTGCATAAGGCAGCCCAGAGCAGAGCTGAGCATGCAGCTTTGAGGCTGCTTCCTTCCACTGTAGCAGTCGCCTTTGATGTTCACATTCTTCCTTAACCAAATTATGAATGCTCTATTTCTCTCCATTGGCACTGTAATGAACTTTAACAATAATTATACGCAGAGCTCCCTGGGCTGGAGTTTTTCTTTTTCTTTCTTTCCTTTTATTTTATTTCTCTTTTTAATATTTCAATGCTTATAGTCTAAATTCTGTAAATCCTGGAGGAAATGTGGTGACATTAGCGATGTGCAAAACAAAAGAAGCTTTCTATGGTTGAGTAACCTTGTTAAGATTGGATAGGACCAAGGTAATGTGAAAATGCAGGGAGGAATTTTTTTAGTGTAACACCTATACTAATAGAACTTTGTTTTCACTTTCGAGGCCATGTATGCTATGTAATGCTCATAAAGACATACTAATGCAAACAAGCATCAATATCATCAGAATGCCAAATTGCCAAGCAGCCCTTGCAATGCATTCTGCAAAATCTTTCAGGCATGTGTTTTCTGTGTGCAGCCGTTAAGAGAGCAACACAATTACAGTCTGAATTGCTTATTCAAACGCAACCCACCACATCCTCTCCAGTGAAGGGGGGTACTGAGTAACAAGAGAGCAAATTAAAGATTGCCACATTTTGACTGGCTTAACTGCATTTTATTTATTAGAGATAATGATTTCAAGCATATATTTTTTAATGAAACAGCATAGTGATGGGAAGCTCTTTCTGTTTTACAGGTCAAACCCATTTGCTGCCTGTACAGCAATACAAAGACTGTCTCAGGGTCTCTAACTTTCAGGAGGTTCTTAAGAATACAAAATGTCAATGCTGGCTAATATCCGACAATCGATTAAATTTTTTAACTTGACCCTTTACTAAAATTTAGGTTATTGAAACTCTCATTACAACTATAGTTGGAAACTTTGAGAAATGAAGAGCTCTTCTGAACACTGCCAATCACTGAGCTAACATTTAACCTGCGATTTGTATTCAAGAAGAAACAGGTAGTTTTGCTCATAATAACTTTTTCATATTGCTTTTCTTTAATGTTAGTGTTTGCATTTATTTACATTGGTGTTGGATATGAAATCATCTTCCTCACACATGCTGAGAGACTGGTCCACCTCAGGATTGCAGGGTAAGTTTTTTCTGCCTCCTCCCCCTTCTTCTCCTCCTTCCCCACCTCCTCTTTTTCTCCATTTCCTATTTCTCCTTCTCTTCTACATTTTGATTTTTTAAATTAAATTAATTTATTTATTCATTCATTTTACATTTTGCTCACTGCCACCTTTTCGCCATCACCTCCCATAATCCACCCTCAGCACCCAGCCCACAGCCCACAACCTCTTCTCTTTTAAAAGGATACCCCCATTGAGTATCATTCCACCCTGGCTCTTCAAGTTTCTGCAAGACTAGACACTTCCTCTCCCCTGAGGTCAGACGAGGCATCCCAGTAGAAAAACATATGCCACATAAAGGCAGAAGCATTTGGATAGTGCCCTGCCTCTGTTCCAATTATCCTGGGTCAACATAAAGACCAAACTGCATGTCTGTCTGCTACATTTGAGTGAGGAGGCCTAGGTCCAGCCAATATATATACTTTGACTGGTGATTCACATTCTGAGAAGCCCAAGCATCCAGGTTAGGTGATTCTGTTGGCCTTCCTGGGGAATTCCTATTTTCCAGTCAGGGCCTCAATCCTTCCTCTTTCTTCCACTAGAGTTCCCAAGCTTCACCAGGATTTGGCTGTGGGAGACTGCATCTCTTTGAGTCACAGGTTGAGTGAAGCATCTCAGAGAAAGAAATAAAAATGCTTCTGTTTGCAAGAATAACAGTATCATTAACAGTGTTTGTGATTTTTTGCTTGCCCATGTGATGGTTCTCAAGTTGGACTGGTTAATGGTTGGTCATCCCTTCAGTCTCTGATCCATCCCCTGTGCCATACATGTATTTCTCACAGACAGGATAAATTTTAGGTTGAAAGATTTTTGAGTTGGTTGGTGTCTCTATCATTCTACTGGGATTCATACAAGTCTACAGGAGGTGGTCTCTTCAGTTTTATATCGCCAAAGTAGTTTGTTGCACCCAATGTTAGTCCAAACGATTCTTGAGCACCTCTGTTATCCCAAGTCACTGTCGTGTCCTAGAGATGATTTCATCTCCTCACCCCTATCAGCAGCAGATTTTCATTCATTTTCATAGTCACATAGCCACCTCTCCTGCTCTTTCCAACACCTAATCCTGAATCCACAGTTTCCCTTCTCATTGCCCTCCCTCCCAGTTTTCTCCTTCCTTCCACCTCTTATAACTATTTTATTCTTCCTTCTAAGTGAAATTCAAGTTTCCTCAACTGGGCCTTTCTTTTTGTCTAGCTTCTTCAGATTTGTGGAATATAGCACGGTACCTGTGTCTTATGGCTAATATTCACTTATAAATGAGTACATTCCATGAGTGTCCTCTTAGGACTAGATTATCTCACTGAGGATGCTATTGTCAACTCTCATCCATTTGGTTATGAAATTCTTGATGTCTTTGTTTTCAATAGCTTAATAGGATTCTGTTGTGTAGAAGTACCATATTTTCTTTATCCATTTTTAAGTTGAGAGATATCTAGGTTGTTTCCAGTTTCTACTAATTATTAATTAAACTGTTATAAGCATATGTTTCTGTTGTATGTTAGAGCATATTTTGGGTATGTAGCCGGGAGTGCTATAGCTAGGTCTGGAGGAAGAATTATCCCAAGATTTCTGAGAAACTTTCACATTGATTTCCAGAGTGAATGTACAGGTTTATATTCCCACAAGCAATGGAGGATTGTCCCCCTGCCTGCTAGTCCTCACCAATACAAGCTATTGCTTGAGTTTTTATCTTAGCCGTTTTGACCAGTGTGAGATGAAATCTCACAGTTGTTTTGATTTGCATTTCCCTGATGACTAAAGACATTGAACATTTCTTTTAAATGGTTCTTGGCCATCTGAGATTTCTTTGTTGAGAGTACTCTGTTTAGATCTCTGCCCCATGTTTTAATTGAGCTATTTGGTTTCTTGCTGCTTAACTTCTTCAGTTCTCTAGAAGATTTGGATATTAACCCTCTGTCAGACATAGGTTTGGTAAAGATCTTTTTCAAATCTGTAGGCTTCTGTTCTGTCTCATTTCTTTATAGAAGCTTCTCAGTTTCATGAAGTTCCATTTATCAAGTGGTTGATCTTAGAGCCTAAAATACATGTGATCTGTATAGATAGTTGTCTCCTGTACCAATGTTTCCCCAAGTGTCGCGCCCAACTCAACCGGCAAGGAAGACACAACACTCTGGATTTTTCTCAACAGCATTTATTCAGAAACACCTCAATGCTGAGACAGGGAACCCCGAGTGACTAGAGCACCCTTCTTTTATCCTTCTCGGACTGAGGTTATGTGACTTGTCCTCCGGGAATTGGCGGAGTGGGGATCACCTTATTAGCAGAATGCCATGCAGGTGTGTTTGGTGCCAGAAGTGGTTATGTACCCAGCAGTCAGGTTGTTTATTTCTAACCAAGCCGGCTGTTGACGCCATTTTGGCAGGGCGGCCAAGCCGCTCCTTACACCCAAGGGTGTTTCTCAGTTTCTGTCCTATGAGATTTAGAGTAGCAGGTTTTATGTGGAGGTTTTTGACCCACTTTTACATGAGTTTTTTGAAGGGTGAAAAACATGGCTCTATTTTCATTCTTCTACATGAAGAGATCCAGTTAGACCCACACCATTTGCTGAAGATGCTTTCTTTTTTATGTTGTATAATTTCAGCTTCTGTATCAAGTGTCCATAGGTGTCTGAGGTTTTGAGGAGGACTTTAATTAGATTCTATTGCTAAATATCTTTTCTGTGCCAATACCATGCAGTTTTTATAACTATTTCTCTATTGTATAGTTTATATTATGGAATGTCGATTTCACCTAGAGTTCTTTTATTGTTCAAGATTGTTTTGACTTATTTTGTTTTCCATATAAAATTTAGAATTGTTCATTCAAGGTCTATAAAAATTGTGATAGGATTTTGATGGGGATTAGATTTAATCTGTAGATTGCTTTCAGTAAAATGGTCAATTTCACATATTAATCCTATCTATATATGAGCATGGGAGATTTTTTCATCTTCAGGTTTTGTTTTTTCTATTATGACCTGAAACTCATGTTATATAGATCTTTTCATTTGGTTAGAGTTATTTTATAACTCTAGGCAAGATATCTATTACCATGATATTTCATAGTATTCCTGGTTATTGAAAAAATGTTGTTTTTCTAATTATTTTCTCTCTTGGCTCACTTTTCCCCTCTATAACCAAAAGTTACTGTTGCTTTGATTTAATTTGTATACAGGCACTTTGTAGAAGTTGTTCATCAGCAGCAGGAGTTCTTTGGTAGAAATTTGGGGTTATTTCTGTATACTAATATATGATTTTCAAATGGTAATACTTTGACTTCTTTCCAAATTTTTATGCCCTTAATCTACTTTAGTTTTATTATTGTTCTGGATAGAATATCAAGTGAAGTATTAAATATATAGAGACAGAGTAAGTAGTCTTGTCTGGTCCATGATTTAGTATCAATACTGTAAGTTTCCATCCATTTAGTACAATTTGATGTTTACTATCAGTTTGATGTATATTGCTTTGACTATGTGTAGTTAGGTTCCTTATATCCCTGATTTATCTAATAGTTTAAAAATTATTGGCTATATTGAATATGTTTTACGTTTCAAATGTTATCTCCTTTTCCAGTTTTTCCTCCATTAACTCGCTATCACCTCCCCCATTCCCATGCGTCTTTTTTTAACTTTATTTTAAAAAACAAAGACAAAAGAAAAAAAATTAAACATTTTGCATGAATGTATACAAATACATTTTAGTCACTGCTTGGCTTTTTTTTCCTTTCCTTTTTTTTTTTTTTTTTTTTTTTTTTTTTTTTTTTAAGGTTTGATACTCTGCATTAAGGACTTACTAGTTACAATGAGCAAAAAGTACATGTGAAACAGGATGTAACCCGGAATTAGTAAACATTTTCTTGGTGTGTAAGGATTGAGCAAATTTTATTGTTTGTTTGTTTTCTTTTCTTTTCTTTTTTCTTGAGCTTTACACAGTCTCTGAGTTGTTTCTGGGGAAATCCAAGCCTCTGGGATTAGCATCCCACTATCAGTGACTGCATATTATGTCTGTTCTATTGTGACTGGCTTATCTCACTCAGGATGATATTCTCTAGATGCAACCATTTTCTTAAGAATTTGGTTAAGTCATTGTTTCTGATAGCTGATTAGTAAATTCCATCGTGTAAATGTACCACAATTTTTGTATCCATTCATCTACTGAACGACATCTGGGTTCTTTCCAGCTTTGGGCTATTATAAATAGAGTTGCTATAAACATTGTGGTACATGTATTTTTGTTGTATATTGAAGTGTCTCTGGGGTATATGCCCAGAAGTGGAATATCTGGATCTTCCTGTAGTACTTTGTTAAATTTTCTGAGGAATCGCCAGACTGATTTACAGAGTAGTTGTATAAGTTTACAACTCCACCAGCAGTGGAAAAGTATCCCTCATTCTCCTTAACCTCACCAGCATCTGCTGTCATCTAAGTTTTGGATCTTGGCCAATCTGACTGGTGTGAGGTGGAATCTCAGGGTTCTTTTGATTTGCATTTCCCTGATAGCTAAGGATGTCTAGCACTTCCTTAAACGCTTCTCAGCCATTCTATATTCCTCAATTGAGAACGTTTTCTTTAGCTCTGTACCCGATTTTTTAATAGGGATGGTTGATTCTCTGTTGTCTAGTTTTTGAGTTCTTTGTATACCTTGGATATTAGGCCTCTATCTGATGTGGATTGATAAAGATGTTTTCCCATTCTGTAGGCTGCCGTTTTTTCTTAACAATGTCCTTAGCCTTACAGAAACTTTGCAATTTCATTAAGTCCCATTTGTTTATCTTTGACCTTAGAGCTTGAGCCATTGGTGATTTGTTCAGAAAATTTTCTCCTGTGCCTATGTGTTCTAAGGTTTTCCTTACTTTCTCTTTTAATAGTTTCAGTATATCAGGTTTAATGTTGAGATCTTTGATCCACTTACATTTGAGCTTTGTACAAGGGAAAAGAAAAGGTCTATTTTCATTCTTCTGCATGCTAAGCACCAGTTGGACCAACACCATTTGTTGTATAGGCAGTCCATTTTCCATGGAATGTTTACAACTCCTTTGTCAAAAATCAGGTGACCATATACATGAGGGCTCATTTCTGGATCTTCTAATCTATTCTATTGATCCATGTGCCTATTTCTGTACCAGTAGCATGCACTTTTCAGCACGATTGCCTTGTAATATAGCTAGAGGTCAGGAATAGTGATTCCCGCAGATATTTTCTTGTTGTTGAGGATGGATTTCCCTATTCTAGGTTTTTTGTTATTCTTGATGAAAATGTGCATTGATCTTTCCAACTCAATGAAGAACTGGGTTGTAGTCTTGATGGGGATTGCATTGAATCTGTAGATTGCTTTTGGTAGGATGGTCATTTTTAAAATGTTGATCCTTCCCATCCATGAGCATGGGAGATCTTTCCATTTTTTGCGATATTCCTAGATTTCCTTTTTTAGAGGTTTGAATTCTTGTCATACAGGTCCTTCACTTGCTTAGTTAGAGTAACACCAAGGTATTTCATATTTTTGTGACTATTATGAAAGGTATCTTTTCCCTAATTTCTTTCTCCACAAGTTTTTCCTTTGAATATTGGAAGGCTACTGATTTTTTTGAGTTAATTTTGTATCCAGCCACTTTGCTGAACTCGTTTATCAGCAGTAGGAGTTCTCTGGTGGAATTTGTGGGGTCACTCAAGTACACTATCATGTCATCTGCAGAGAGTGATGTTTTTATCTCTTCCTTTCTGATTTGTATCCCCTTGATCTCCTTTTGCTGTCTAATTGCTCCAGTCAGGACTTCCAGTACTATGTTGAATAGGTAGAGGTAGAGTGGGCAACCTTGTCGAGCCCCTAATTTTAGTGGGATTGAATCAAGTTTCCCACCGTTTAGTTTGATGTTGGCTGTTGGTTTGCTGTATATTGCTTTTATTATGTTTAATGATGTACCTTGGATTCCTGTTCTTTCCAGGACTTTTAACATGAAGTGGTGTTGAATTTTGTCGAATGCTTTCTCAGCATCTAGTGAAATGACCATGTGATTTTGTTCTTTGAGTTTGTTTATATGGTGGATTACATTGATGGATTTCCTTATATCAAACCATCCCTGCATCCCAGGGATGAAGCCTACTTGGGTATGATGAATGATCATTTTGATGTCTTCTTGGATTCGGTTTGCAAAAATTTTGTTGAGTATTTTTGCATCAATGTTCATAAGTGAGATTGGTCTGAAGTTCTCTTTCCTTGTAGGGTTTTTGTGTATTTTAGGTACGAGGGATCTTGTAACCTCAAAAAATGAGTTGAGAAGCATTCCATCTGATTCTATCTTTTGGAATAGTTTGTAGAGTATTGGTGTTATATCTGCAATAAATGTCTGATAATATTCTGCACTGAACCCTTCTGGAACTGGGCTTTTTTTAGGTTGGGAGGCTTTTGATGACTTCTTCTATTTCTTTAGGTGTTACAGGGTTATTTAGATGGTTTACTTGGTCCTGGTTTAACTTTTGGATCTTGTATCTGTCTAGGAATTCGTTTATTTCCTCCAGATTTTCTAATTTTGTGGAGTATAAGTTTTTGTAGTAGGATCTGATGATTTCTTGAATTTCCTTATTTCAGTTATTATGTCTCCACGTATACGCTTTCTTTGCCCTCTAGTTAGTCTGGCTAGGGATTTATCAATCTTGTTGATTTTCTCAAAGAACCAACTCTTGGTTTTGTTGATTTTTTCCAATGGTTCTTTTTGTTTCTATTTGGTCTATTTCTGCCCTAATTTTGATTATTTCTTTCCATCTACAGTTCTTGGGTATATCTGCTTCCTTTAGTTCTAGGGCTTTTAGCTGTGCTGTCAGGTTGCTGATCTAAGCTCTCTCCAGTTTCTATTTGGAAACACTTAGGGCTATGAGTTTTCCTCTCAGTAGTGCTTTCATTGCATCCCACAGGTTTGGGTATGTTGTGTTTTCGTTTTTGTTGAATTCTAGAAAGTTGTTAATTTCTTTCTTTATTTCTATTTTGACCCTGCTATCCTTTAACAGAGCGTTGTTTAGTTTCCATGTGTACATAGGCTTTTTGTTGTCTTTGTTCTTGTTATAGACCAGCCGTAGACCATGGTGATCTGAGAGGATGCATGGGAGTATTTCAATCTTCTTATATCGATTGAGGCTTTTTCTGTGTTCAATTATGTGGTCAATTTTCGAGAAGGTGTCATGGAGTGGTGAGAAGAAGGAATATTCTTTTACGTTAGAATGATATGTTCAGTATATATCTATTAATTATAGTTGGTTCAAGTCTCTGCTCATATTGCAGTGTCCTTGTTCATTTTCTGTTTCCATGATCTGTCCATTGGTGAGAGTGGGGTATTAAAGTCTCCCACTATTATTGTGTGGGGTGAAATGTATTTTTTGAGCTTTAGTAGGGTTTCTTTTATGAATATTTGTGCTTTTTTTATTTGGAGCATATACATTGAGGATTGAGAGTTCCTCCTGACAGATTTCCTCGGTAATGAGTAAAAAGTGTCCTTCCTTATCTTTTTTGATAACTTTTGGTTGGAAATTTACTTTATTCGATATTAGAATAGCGACTCCAGCTTGCTTCTTTGGGCTGTTTGCTTGGCAGTTTTTTCCCACCCTTTTACTCTGAGATAGTGTCTGTCTTAGTCTCTGAGATGAGTTTCCTGTATGCAGCCAAAGGCTGGATTTTTTTTTATGTATCCAATCTGATAGCCTATGTCTCGTTATTGGGAGTTGAGTCCATTTATGTTAATAGATATCAAGGAATAGTTATTTCTGTTTCCTGTTATTATTGCTTTTGTGGGTTGAGTTGTGTCTGTGTCTTTTTCTTCTTTTAGTTTTCTTGTTTAGGAGTTTTCTTGTTTTTACTAGGCTGTATTTTCCCTCATTGTATTGGGTTTTCTACCTATAATTCGTTGTAGTGCTGGGTTTGTGGTCAGATATTGTGTAAATTTTGATTTGTCTTGAAATATCTTCCTCTCTCCATCGATGGTGATTGATAGTTTTGCTGGGTATAGCAGCTTGGGCTAGCGCTTGTGCTCTCTTAGTGTGTGCATGGTGTCTGTCCAGGCTCTTCTAGCTTTCATAGTCTCTGTTGAGAAATCGGGTGTGATTCTGATTGGTCTGCCTTTATATGTTACCTGACCCTTTTCCCTTACTGCTTTTAGTATTCTTTCTTTGCTTTGGGCACTTGGTGTTTTGACTATTATGTGTTGGGAGGTATTTCTTTTCTGGTCCAACCTATTTGGAGTTCTGAAGGCTTCTTTTATGCTCGTGGTCATCTCATTCTTGAGGGTAGGGAAGTTTTCTTCTATGATTTTGTTGAAGATATTTACTGTGCCTTCTAGTTGATACTCTTCTCCCTCTTCTATTCCTATTATCCTTATATTCGGTCTTCTCATTGTGTCTTGGATTTACTGGACATTTTGGGTTAGGAGGTTTTTGTTTTTTGCATCTTCACTGGCTGTTTTTTTCTATGTTTGCAATGTTGTCTTCTGCCCCTGAGATTCTCTCTTCAATCTCTTGTAATCTATTGGAAATGCTTGCTTCTGTGACTCCTGATTTCTTTTTTTGGTGTTCTGACTCTATGGTTATCTCTTTTACCGTTTTCTTTATTGTGTCAATTTCTGTTTTAATTTCCCTCTTCCATTGGTTTATTTCTTTGGTTCTGTTTTCCTCTAGTTCTTTGAGTTCTTTGAGTGTTTTTCTTGTTTCCTCTTTAAAAGCTTCTGAATCTTTTTACTTTTCCTCCTGTTATTGTTTAAGTATCTCTATCATCATCTTGAGGTATGATTTCAAGTCTGTGTCTTCTTTTTCTGGAGTGTTTGAAATTCAGATGTTTGCTGTTATGGGAGAGCTGGGTTCTGGTGTTGTCAGGTTGTCTTGGTTTTCTTGGGATCTACTCTTTCGCTTTCCTCTTGCCATTTTGTTGTCAGTGATGTATTCTCGCCTTTCCCTAGTATCTGGTCTGTGTCCCTAGATCTCCACTGGTCCAGGTGGCAGATGGGCTCAGCCCTGTTCTATGCCTCAGAGTCGCAGGGTGGGAACAGAGGTTCCAAAGTTCTGTTCCTGGTCCCCGGATCAGGCAGGTTGGAGGGTGCGCCCAGCGTGCGCACTCTGCAGAGATCTCTCTATTCCCCAGCCGCCTAAATCTCCCACTCACCAGTCTCTCAACCTTAGGAGCTGGTGGTCCTCCTGGCAGAATGGCCAGGCTCTGCTCCACGCCCTGAAGTCACCGCAGGGTGGAAACAGAAGTTCCAAAGTTCTGTTCCTGGTCCCTGGATACGGCAGGTCGGAGGGCGCATTCTGCGTTGTATGGTTCCATTAGTAATAGGGACTCACCTTGCTCAAGGAAATAAGCATATTTGGGGGAATCTAACCAACAACAAAGGGATTTTCATGCCTTGTTCTGACATTTTTGTTTGATGTTCTATATTTCATAGAGAGTTTATTGACAGCCTAGAAAAGAAAAATTCATGGAAATTATATATATTTACTCAAAAAATTATACTTTTATAATACTTTTTAGACTTAATAGTGTGACTTCTTTTAAAAATTATTTTACCCTCCTCCCTTTTTCATTTGTGTTGTCTCAGCCCCTCAATAATTAGGGTCTCCTTGATTTTTTATTGAGCTCCTATTTAGATAATGTGTACTTTGCTATACATTTTTTTTATTTTCATTTCAATACTGATCCCAGAAATAATTCCTCTTTACATCCCTCATTCCTCCAGTAATTGCGAGCTATATATTTACATCTGAAGTAGACAGAGATGACAGACAGTGTAAAACATTTATGATTTGGTCAAAACACAGGTTGACAGAGTTTGCTAATTTTGTAAGAAGTTGACAACCACAAAGATTCATTTTATGAAGAAAAGAAAGGTGCTGATGATTCTACATGACAAATGAGATATCTCAAGATGCAAGACTACTCATGGTATGGATTATAACATAATTATCAATATATTGCTTTCAGCTATTTTCTCATTTTCACTGCATACAGTTTGTATCTTTGTTTTATGTAGCTATTTCTATGAGGGGAGAATGAAAGCAGGAAGATGAAAATGAAGGAATTATGCAAAGGAAAGGAATGTTTGCCAAATACAGAACTTGTAATTTCTAGTTTATATATGATTTATGTAAATTGGATTCCCTAATGCATTATGCTACATACAACTCTATTGTATAGTCCTAGTTTGTCTGCCTGCTATCTCTGCAGATTGAGATAAATAACCTTCTTTTATTTTAATTCTTAGAACCAGTAACATTTTTGGTAAATTGGTAATTAACTTCAGATTGAGCAGTATCCTTAAGTTTTCTTACAGAAATCTGTCTCATTATTGAAAAAGTTTGTGACCATACAGGTTGGTCTCTGAAATGTGAGCAAAATTCAGAAACCAAGCTCACTTTAACAGTTACCTCACATTTTGGTGTTCCAAAATGAGTACATAAGATGACTGGTTTTTCACATAACTTATTTAAGAAAAAAAATGTTATGAAAAACTTATATCCTTGAATATCATAGAAAATATGGTGATGATTTTTATGTTAAAGTGAACAACACATTTTAACATGTAGAGTAAATCCTTTCTTGGCAAGGAAACAAAGATCAAAGAAAGTTGTGTTTAGGCCAGAGTATAATAAAGTGGAATGAATATACAAATGAGAAGAAATGCTAAAGAAAGCTGGGATTTGGAACTAGGGATGATTCTGGAATATTTTAAAATTATTTTCCACCAAATTTGCAAAAAGAAATGGAATATGCCTTTAAATGCTGGTTGAAAACCTTGTTTAAAAAGGCCTCTGCCTGTAGATAAGGGGTAGACTGGTGAACTTTAAATAAAGAAGACCAGTGCTGATGACTTCCTCTTTCGCCATAGAATAAAAACAGGTCATATAAAAATAAGTTCTTTCAGCTCCTTCACCTGACAAATTTCCTTGTAGATTTGTACATTTGAAATATATTTATACTGACTAGAATTTCTCATTAAATTATATATTTTTAGATGTTGATCTGAAAGTTTATGGTATTAATTTTATAAAAAAATTAATGATGGCTCCATTTACTTTATTGTTTTTTGAAATGAAGTATATTTTAATATATGATATATACTTGTGTATATATGCTTCAACTACTTTTATATTGAACAACTTTATTTTAAAAACAAAGATAAATGTACATTTTACTCATTTTTGCATAAAAGTATACAAATACTTTTTTGTCTGTGCTTGGCTTTTTTTTTTTAAGATTTCATTGTGTGCATTAAGATCTTACTACTTACAATGACCATAAAGTACATGTAAAACAGGATGTAACCCAGAATTAGTCAAAGTTTTCTTGGTGTGTAAGGATTAAGCATAAATGTTTTTACTTTTCTTTTATATTATCTTTTCTTGAACTTCACACAGTCTGTGAGTTGTTTCTGGGGTGTTCAGAGCTTTCTGGTGTTAGTATCCACTTATCAGTGACTGCATATTATGTATGTTCTTTTGTGACTGGGTTATCTCACTCAGAATGAAATTCTCTAGATGAAGCCATTTTTCTTAAGAATTTCATAAAGTCATTGTTTTTGATAGCTGAGTAGTACCCCATCGTGTAAATGTACCACAATTTTTGTATCCATTCATCTACTGAAGGACATCTGGGCTTTTTCCAGCTTCTGGTTATTATAAATAGAGCTTCTATCAACATTGTGGCACATGTGTCTTTGTAGTATATTGGAGCTTCTCTGGGGTATATGCCAAGAAGTGGAATAGCTGGGTCTTCAGGTAGTACTATGTCCAATTTTCTGAGGAATTGCCAGACTGATTTCCAGAGTGGTTGTACCAGTTTACAACCCCAACAACAGTGGAAAGATGTTCCTCTTTCTCTACATCCTCTCCAGAATCTGCTGCTGTCTGAATTTTTGATCTTGGCTAATCTGACTGGTGTGAGGTAGAATCTCAGGGTTGTTTTGATTTGCATTTCCCTGATGGCTAATGATGTCAAGCACTTCCTTAGATGCTTCTCAGCCATTGGATAGTCCTCAATTGAGAAATTTTGTTTAGCTCTGTACCCCATTCTTTAAGAGCGTTGTTTGATTCTCTGGTGCCTAGCTTCTTGAGTTCTTTGTATACCTTGGATATTAGGCCTCTGTTTTATTTGGGGTTGGTAAAGGTCTTTTCCCATTCTGTTGGCTGCCATTTTGTTTTCTTGACAGTGACCTTAGCTTTACAGAGACTTTGCAATCTCATTAAGTCCCATTTGCCAATCTTTGATCTTAGAGCATGAGCCTTTGGTGTTCTGTTAAAAAAATTCTCTCCTGTGCCTATGTGTTCTAAGGTTTTCCCTACTTTCTCATCTAATAGTTTCAGTGTACCTGGTTTAATGTGGAGATCTTTGAGCCATTTGCACTTGAGCTTTGTACAAGGACATAAGAAAGGGTCTATTTTCATTTTTCTGCAAGCTGAGTGCCAGTTGAAACAATGCCATTTGTTGAAGAGGCTGTCCTTTTTCTATTGAATGTTTACAGCACTTTTGTCAAAAAGAAGGTGACCATATATGTGAGGGTTCATTTCTGCATCTTCTATTTTATTCCATTGATCCACATGCCCATTTCTGTACCAGTACCATGCAGTTTTTAGCACAATTGCCTTGTAATATAGCTTGAGGTTCAGAATAGTGATTTCAGCAGATGTTGTTGTTGAGGATGGATTTTGCTATTGTAGGGCTTTTGTTATTCCAGATGCAATTGCAAATTGCTCTTTCTAACTCATTGAAGAATTTGGTTGGTATTTTGATGGGGACTGCATTGAGTCAGTAGATCACTTTTGGTAAGATGTCCATTTTTACAATGTTGATCCTTCCAATCCATGAGCATGGGAGATCTTACCATTTCCTCAGATCATCCTTGATTTCCTTCTTTAGAAGTTTGAAGTTCTTGTCATACAGGTCCTTCACTTGCTTAGTTAGATTCACACCAAGTTATTTTATATCTTTTGTGACTATTGTGAAGGGTATCTTTTCCCTAATATCTTTCTCCACATGTTTGTCCTTTAGGTAGAGGAAGGCTACTGATTTTTTTGAGTTAATTTTATATCCAGTGACTTTGCTGAACTTGTTTATCAGCTGTAGGTGTTCTCTGGTGGCATTTGTGGGGTTACTTAAGTACACTATTATGTCATCTGCAAATAGTTATGTTCTTACTTCTTCATTTCCAATTTGTATCACTTTGATTTTCTTTTGCTGACTAATTGCTCTCACCAGGACTTCCAGTATTATGTTGAATAGGTGGAAGCTTTGTTAGGTCCCTGATTTTAGTGAAAATGCTTCAAGTTTCCCACCATTAAGGTTGATGTTGGATGTTTGGTTGCTGTATATTGCTTTTATAATGTTTAGGTATGGACCTTAGATTCCTGTTCTTTCTAAGACTTTTAACATGAAGGGGTGTTGAATTTTGTCAAATGCTTTCTCAGCATTTAGTGAGATGACCCAGTGTTTTTTTTTTTTTTTTTGAGTTTTTTTATATGGTGGATTAAATTGATAGATTTCTGTATATTAAACCATCCCTACATCCCAGGGATGAAGCCTACTCCATCATGGTTAATGCTTCAACTTCTTAAAATTATTTGTTTTTAGTTTAATTTTTAGTTACTTATTTATGCATTGATCACATTCTCTTTGCTCATGGTACTTTGATTTTAAGTCATTCTGGCATTGGGATTCTTATTATATTGAAAAGGCACACCGAAATGTTCTATTAAGTATTTTGCATTTTTTTCCATTTTTCTTGCTTCCATTAGATTTTTCTGAATATATGTTTGCCATGAAACTTTTTGATTAATGGGTGAGGGCTTAGTATACACTGTGAGTGGTCCAACCTGAGGGCATATGGTTCTAGATTTTGTAAGAGAATAGGATGAGGAAGCCATAGAAAGCACTACCCTGTAATCTGCTTTTCTCTATTGTTTTTGTTTCCATTCCTGACATCAGACCCTTTTTGGTATCCCTAATGACAAACAGAATTATACATATGTATGGCAAATATTTTTTTATCCTAGTAATAGAAACCTAATTGTGACAAGGATAAAATAGGTCCTGGCCAGTCAGGCTGGACCAATAAGCATTAATATTGAAAGTCATGTTAGAATGAAATATTAAACTTACATTTCAGTGAGCTGTTCAATAGTTGATAAAATTTGATTTGAACACATACAGCTAAGGTGCTTTTATAAATTTTCTATAACTTTTGGAGGGTATAGATTTGATTTGTCATCTTAAAGTGCAGAGTCTGCAATACATAACATTGGAAGTGATTTAAGTCACATATAGTCATCTCAAATTAAATAAATAGATAAACAAAGGTGCTAAATCAGTATGGAAATTAAATGAGAGAAAAATGATCCTGATAAGAATAAGGCTTAGTCATTAATAACACATATAAAGAGAGTTATTTATGAATTCAAATAATTCTTTTTGTTTTAATTTTAATAACAGGAAATGGAGGAAAGAAGGAGCAAGACGGGGGGGGGATAGTAGAGATAAACACTTATTGCCAGATTTTATTAGTGAGCCTTTCTGTAAAGATCAATTGTTAGATTCTTGTCTTCAGTCATGTAGATCCTTTTTTAAAACATATAGGTAATTTTTCAACTACTTCCTTCATACCATGATAAAATCCAAGTTCTAATGCAGTTAAAATACTATAGTCCACCAACCTAAGAAATGTATAGTAGTTAATATTACTTCCAAGATCGATGAAGAAATTGAATTTTTACTACATATATCAACCATTTCAGATAAGTGACCTGACTTTCTTTTTTATTCATTTTCCTGTTTTGTCTAAACAGAGAAAACAGTTATCTTGCATTTATGACTTCTTAATCACCTGAATTATCGTTAACAGTTGTGAATGAAAATAATTAGACAGTATGTAGGACTCTTTAAAAGAAACAGAAAACATACTTATGCGTAAATAAACTACCCACTAGTGATTTCAAAGATAGAGAAATATAAATTAGCATAGTTCTGAGATAGGGGTTTCTTTTTAACTGTTATTTTTGTCCAACTGAAAACATCATCTCTTAGACCCCTTTTTCTTCTCCTATTATACCTTTAGTGCAAGCAGTTGAACACCAGTTCCCTTTGCCTTTTCTGAAATCAAAAACCATTCACTCTTGTCCCTGTAATAATGGAAAGGGTCTGATTCCTCCTGCAGAGTTCAACTGTCCATGTCATACACTATTGAAAAAGGTTAAACCTGCCTTGTCTCTGCTCTTGCCTGCTTCTGTACACAGCAGATGCCTGCCTAGAGATGTCCAGATGGCAGGCTGGTGTTGGTGATATTTCTTATAGTGTCAAGGGGGCCTGCAGCATAGGAAAGATATTGTGGATGCCATTTGGAGGCTGGGGTGTAACTGGACTATAGAAGAGTAATTTTTGTCTGTCTCTGATACCCCTGCTACACTGTCTTCTAGTTTCACTTAGCAGGGAACTTAGTGTGAGTTTTGCGTGGGTGGGGTGCCAGTGGGTCATTTTGTGTTTCATGAATTTTAGAACACTAAAATTACTGCTTCATACTATACACATGCAATTCCTGACTGTGCCCGTAGATATCTGATACATATTTAACAGTAGAGGGGAAAATTGTTGAACCAAAGATTTAATGTATGAAATAAAATGTAACAAATAAAAACACACACTTATGTTTGTGTCAATTGTCTCTACAAAGGAACAAGTGTATATACACATATAAGATGCACACTAGAATAAGTTTTAATTATAAATGTGTGACAGTCAAGCTTCCTTATGTAAATAGACATTATGGGCCATGTCCACACATATGGAAAGACAAAAAAGATCAAGATAGAGATGAACTTTTAGAACAGATGCATAAAGAATATGACTCAAAGCTTTGCTCACTAGATGTTCCTGACAAATGTCCTTAAATGCAATACATTGGAGATGTATACCAACAAGAAATCAAGGTTTAGAGGCATCTGGGTGTGTAAAATACAGCAGATGTATGTATAGGCTCTGAGGCAAGGTATCTGGTTTACTTCACTCTTCAAGAGCATGAAGCAAAAGATAACAAATTAGGAAAAAATGAAGAAATAGGGAAAGAAATAGAAGGCAAATGTAGGGATGGTTGAAGCAACAAAAAGAGAGGCAAGACAGAGCAGAAAAGGAAGAGAAAGATAGCAGGCAAAATGGGGAAGAAAGAGAGGATGAGAGAGGAGCATGGGTTAGAAAAAGAGAAGAAACAGAAGGAGACAACAGAAAGATGTAGAGGGAAAAAAGTAAAAGAAGACTTCAAGTGATAAAAGGGGAAGAAGGGGAGAAGGGAAGGACAAATAAGAGCAGGGCAACCCCATAAATACTTTTGCTAGTCTCTCATTCATTCTTCCCTGGGGACCAATGAAGTAGCCAATGATATGTGTTCTGGATTTCTGCTATTCCAGTCCACCAAATCAGAAATGACAGAGATCACAATAACTTAGAGTCCTGCGTGGATGACATTTTTATAAATATTTCTGACCAAGATTCTTTTATCATTATGTTTATTCAATATTCATACTGTGGTTGTGTTAAACAATAACTTCTAATCCACCACACATAAACTAGTGATTATAGGATTGGCATAAATTACCTTTTTCTTAGACCCAAACAAATACAAAAGAGATGATCCTGCTCTTTACAATGATAAATGGCCTGTCCTTTGGTTTCATCTTTAAAAATAAACTCAGGCTACAGGCTTGCTTGCTAAGGCAAAGGGCCAAATGATATAAATAAGTGAATTGTTCTAGTCAACCTTATATCCTTGGAAAGACATTATCATACCAGTATCCAAGGTGTCTGCATCTGTTTTATTTGCAGTTCTAAAAACCAGAATAGGTAAACCCTACATGACTCCGATACTTCCTCTCCCTATTTTTTTGCTGTCATGCCACTAGATTAATATATAAATTATAACAAAATGTATCACTGACAGTGCTTTAAGCTCATGCAACCCACACAATGTCTCAACCAAACATGCAGCATCGGTTTAATTTTACGTTAGGTTGGAGGCTGAATTCTGCCTACAAAACCTTTTCTGTAACATATGTGGCGTTCAATTTCTGTCATTGACATGGTTTACAATTTCTCACTACAATTCATCCATTTTGTTAAAAGATATGGTTATACAGATTCAAGGGTATCTGTGCTTTACAGTCACCATTGTGTGTTTAATTCTATCTCTATTGTATTGGGTAGCAATGGGTTTTTTGGAGCTTTGGATGAACCTTTCTGGGACACTCGGTCAGAGGAAACATCATACTCCTAAAGTTGCTAACAGCTAAGATGCTTCATAACCAAATACAAATTGTCTCTGGGTTCCTGCCAGTGATTTCCTGGTACACAGGATGAAGATTTGATTGCTGGCTGGCAAGTGCACTGACTTGATGTGTGATCCCTGAGGTTTTAATCGTTTTGATCACATACTTGTCTCACTAAAAAGTGCAGGAGTTGGCAATCGTTCCTTTCCTCATTATTGCCAACTGGCTCTGGTCTGCTGTATTTCTCCCACTTATTATTCCCCAATCTAAGTTTTCATAATACAGCTTATAAACAGTCCAAGCTCCTCAAATGAATACCATCTTTGGCAATCATTGAGATCCTTACTGAAAAAATACACTTCTTTGAAAATTATTGAAACAGAAATTCAACAATTAATTAATACTACCATATACACTGTCTGTAATCTCTATCCTCTTTCTGATAAGGACCGGAATTAGATATGCATAATCGTATGGGCTACCACTGCAATTTCTGGTTCATTGATGAATACATTTACCCACCTAACAGTCCATTATGTAAGTAATAGATGTCAAGTATAGACTAGAATGCTGGGGAAACAATTAGGAATGAAAACAAACATTGACCTCTTTATTGCTGGGTGGTATTCTTGTCAGCTAGGGAAAGCATTTCCAGTTACTCAACACTATGCAAAACTGAAAGTGATGATGTTCTAAATTTGAGCTGCATGCGTCTATGTGGAGAATGTTTGATCTGAATCCAGAAGCTTAAGATTCTACTCACAAGGAAGTGAGTTGTAAGCTACTGTAAAGAATAAAGATTTGTGGGAAAGAAAAGATTTCATGCTCCCAGCAAAAGGCAAAGGAGAAAATGACCATGGACTGTGATAGTCCCCATGATAATATGAGGCTGGTGGAGAGAGTTAACTAGGAAAGATCACCGAGGAGGCACCAGGAGATGGATTGCAGGGTTTTCTAACATTTTCTGACATGTTCAAAAAAGGCCTAGTTAAAATCATATATCATCTAATAAAATGATTTTTATGATAAATTATTTGAAGTAATTTCTTCTTTGTAAAGTTACACTAGCTAAAGAAGAGAATAACACTTAACTGTAGGTGTATATGATACCTATTATACAAGCTAGAAGGAAAAGGTTCTAACTTAGAAAAAGGTAACAAGTAGATAAAGTTATATAAAATGTGATGCAATAAAATATTTATTCAGAGATATGGAAAAACAGATAAGTATATATTTCAATATCAGAGATATTCCTTGTTTTAGGGGTAAATGAACTGGATGGGTAATAGAAACATTTGTAAACATGTGGAACCCTATAAAATGAGTTTTTGCAATCAATTTTAACCATATTGAGTTTGGAATGTATTAAAAATTTTGAGCATCATTTTCCAGGTGAGCAGATGGCTCAATACATCTGGAGGTCAGAGATGCTTTACCTGCAGCTAAGTATTACTACAATTATTTTCTTATAATTTCAATATGAATGAGATTCCTGGAGACTATGAAAATGACTCAACCTTGAGAATATGAAAAAGTTTGTGCATCACAAATGATACACTTCTTCACTAACTGTACATCCCTCATCTATGATGGATTAATCTAGAATTCAAGGCAGAACAGGAAGACCTAGATAAAAACCACTAAGGCATATGAATAATGGCATAGATATACTGTCATAGCCATTCATTCTACTTTTAGACAGGTCACCATTCTTAGAATAATCAATGTACTTTGTTGATAAACTAGCAGAGTAAGTAATTGACTATACAATAACATGCTTTATCAAGAAATGAAGCTCATTTGTACTTTATGCAGAATGCTTCTGAAAAGGTGAAGCCCTTTGACCTACAAAAGGCAGGCCATTCTTACCCCTGAAATGAAATCTCTTCCATCCTTTATTATTTTCATGTCCTTGTCTTTTGTCGTGATTTACTCGTGACTGTGCTCAAGAGCCCAGGTGTCCAACTCTGCATTGTCATTGCAATCTGACAACCTGCTTCATATACAAGGGTTCTTTTCTTGCTTACTTCCTGTGTGCACTGACATCATCTTCATTGTGACTGTCAAAGATCATTGATAGTGATGAAATCATACTCTTTCCCAAGTATGATCTCTTCTCTTTCCCTTTTTATGCTCCATACAAATAGAGACAGGATTGTGATAATAAACTGTAACCCAAATGTAAACAAGATAAATTAATCCAATATATCATAGTCACTAATTAAAATCACAAAAATTATGATTATCTTGCCTATTTCTCTTATCATTTAGAGTGACTATCAAAAATACTAAACCATATGTATGTGCTGACTAGGAAACAAATAATTATTTTCATTATTCTGGTTTTGAGCTTATAATACAATTCTAACACTTCTCATTTTCTTTTTTCTCCCTCCAAAACCCCCAATATAAACAAGGTTTTGCTCTTTAAAATACATGGCTAATTTTTCTATTAATTTTGTTATGTACATGAAAGTGTATGCAAAGGCATATATGTTCATAAGCAAATATATACAGTCTATTCAGTTGACATAATGTTGCTTGTACATAAGTTTTCACAGCTGAACATTTTGTTTTGGATAATCAATTGGTATGCTTTGGCCAATGGAAGACTACATTTTTCACACTCATCATTTTATATTTATGAGCATTTCCTTATGTGAGGTTGATGTTTTCTTTACTTCCCTTCCACTCCAACCTCCCATTTGTTGCTTTTCTTATTCAGGACATATGTAATCAGTTACATTGTTGAAACTTTATAGATGTAGCTTCTGATATTTTCAGTAAACACAATCTTAAATCAAGCTCGTGTTTTGTCTCACAATATTTCTGCCTCCTCTTCCACCTGTTTTATGAGCCTTAGCTGATGGTGTGTATTTAGATATAGCCACTGGGACTGGTCTCCATATCTCTGCATTTTGATTATCTTTTGTTTTCTGCAGTGATCATTGTCATTGTATAAGAGTAGTTTTCTTGATGATGGTTGAGCACTATACTTATATGAGGAAAAATAATTAGAATATGATTAGGTACTATTGCTAGCTTCGTTAAGTAGTAAATAAATGTTTTCCATCCAAGATCCATCAGTGTACTAGCCCTGAGTAATGGTATAAGTTTCCATTACTAGGCATAATTTTATTTTTGTTGAAGTGTTTTTAAGTCTAGTTAGTTAGTGTCAAGGGATGTGTGCCACTATTTCACCCAGAGGAGGAAAATAGTGATATGAAAACAGAGCTAGTATAGTTAGTGAAACGGAAAACTAATATGTTGATGATTAAAGAAACTGACTTTTTTCAAATTGACAGTATTAAAAAATTTGGAACAATTATAACCAAACACTTTCAATGCACCGTGTACAAGAGCCACATTTAAAAAGCATAATATCTAAAGTATAATACACTTAATATCAGGTATTCACATTAGCACAGTCAGTGACTTTCCATGCAATCAACTGACTTCTTACATGCATTCAAATTATATTGGATCAAATATAATTTATTTGAAGTGAGTTAAAAATATAAAAGATGTTATTTTCTTGGAATATGCTTCTGATTAAGGTTGTGTTAGACCAAACTTACCACCCTTTGCAATTGATAACTGGTACAGTAGAAGACTTATATCTCTCTGCAAATATGACAAATGGAAGAACAGCTAAGGAGAACAATTGTTAGCTCTGAAGGATAGAGATCATGCAAGTGAGGACCATGAAGTTAAGAAAGCAAGGAAAGGTAATGCCATAGGACAAAGAACAATCAAGAGAATGATGATCAGAACATACCAGGAGATATTTGTCAGAATCAATTTTCCTGTCACATACATCAGAACAATTGCTTCATTAAAAGTTTTAGCTTGCTATGTACCAAGCCACACATAAACCCACAAGCATGTGGATTATGAATGCTAACTACTCATAAACATAAAAGGATTCAATTTCTCTCTCCAGATCCATCTGTCTGTTTGTTCCCTGTTCCTGAAAGTACCCTTCAAATGCTAGTATAATGTAGCTCATCATCCTACTGTGTTTATCAGTAATATTATTTAAACCTCAGGTGAAATTATCAAATGACTGACGTTGTTCAGAATCTACTTCAATCCCTTTCTTCCTACATGTGACTCATATAAGACAATGTTTGTCTCTCTCGCTGCCATATGCCCCACACAGACATACTGAATAGCTAATGTAGGATTGTCACTTTTTAATTACTAGAATTCATAAATTTATACAAATTCTTTCCTTCTCTGAACCCTTAGGCCACCTGTAATTTAGATTCTATTATTCTTGCACTTTTTATTCCCAGGGCATGTTTTTCTTTTATATTTATTTCCTTCTTGGCAAAACATAAAGAAGAATTCTAAGAGTTTGGTAACTATAATTTAAAATAGAATAAAAATAAAATATAAATTTACCACCCCACAACCAACAAAAGGTGAAATCCAAACTTAAATATATAGATATTTAAAGTTTCTGTTTTTATTCTTAACCTCCAATTCTAATTATCCATCTCTACTCTACACCTCTCCTAAAATTATGTGCTGAAAAAAATAGACATTTTCCAGAGAAAATGTCAGATAATGGACCATAGGGAATATGGTACATATGCTTTGAACTTGCAAGTGTGAATCACCCACAGTCTGTTCATGAATAGTTTTGAACCTGGCCCCGCAGTTTTGGAGGCAATCATAACATCATTAGTTGCATATCTTGATCTGTTTGAAGTTTAAATGTGAGTACAATGTAACATAGGCTCTTCTCATGCCATTTACCAACCTCATGACTGTGTGAATATGTCAGATGTGATGTATCTGAGAACCTGTTTTTTTAAAGATACATTAGTTTGTTTGTTTGCCTGTATACACACGGGCACACAAAAATACACACATTCACACACACACACACACACACACACACACACACACACACACCCTTATAGAATCCAGAAGTAGATGCTGAAAACCCCAGAATGAGAGTTAAGGATAGCTGTGAGCCTCCTTGTGGGTAGTAGAGACCAGTCACTTCTTATCTCAACAAACATCAAGTGCTCTTAAATGCTGAACCATACTCCATCCCCACAGCTCTTTACTAATAATATCTCTTGCCCAGAATAATGGCATGATAGAAAACATCAATAAAAGAAAAACAAGACATCCAAAAACAAGTTTGCTCCAGAATGGCTACTTTTTGCATATATTAAAACTGTGAGAGATGATGATGATGGCTATTAGTATTATAATATATCCACATTTATATATAAAGTATATGCATATATACTTTATCCATAGCAGTGGCAAAATAGAGAAGGGCAGCAAGACAAGAATAGTAACACACACACACACACACAAACAAATGAATGTACTAACGAAAGAACAGTTGGGGATGATGGTTTAATCAGCCTTCAACAGAATGACCTATACATTCTCCAGAAGACTTAAATGTTATGGAGAAAATTGATTTGGTCTTTGGAGAGTGGGGGAAGGCCAGACCTTCTAAATCTCACCCGAGCTAAGACAGGACAGCCTGCTGTGTAGCCCTGGGCTAAGTTAATCATGCTGGCTCTGTAACCAAGGAGCTGCTCTGCCATGGTGCTCCCTTAATGTGCAGCACAAGCCCATTTAGTTGTTTGATTTTGCTCCTTTCTGGTAAATAATTTACATAGTTTTGCATTAGCTCAATTTGCAAAAATTGAGCAAACAGTGCAATTTTCCGTAATTATGCCAGTGCAAGACAGAAGTAAAGTCTGGCTGAGAGAAGCTTCATCCGAACTGAAAAGACATTTGGTGGAAATGGAGCATGAGACGCAAATGAAGATCTGCTTAAATTGGCCCTGGCCAACGTGAGAAGAAACAACACAGTTCAGCTAACACTCATCGAGCTGAGTGGCTTTGCTTCTCTTGTTCTTTCACACTCCTTTTTCATCTCCTGTGTAGCTTGTATGTGATGTTACGGCACACGCCCCAGAAAAGGAAGCACTGCACTGATTCTTCGCATGAATGCCTGCATGCTTTTGTCTCATCACATTGTTGTTTACCCTGAGCCTCTCTATTGTATATCTTCCATTCATCTGCAATTTCAGAGCAGAGTCTGGGAACCAAAGTCAATTTTCTCAAGGGTCGACCTCATGCATATGTCTCAGGCTATGTGGAATGCATCCTTTCTCAGGGAGTGAGGAGCCTTCATCTGTAAGTCTAGACTGAGACAGAACTGAGCTGAGCTCTTCTACTAATTTAATCAGCACAAAATGGACTTGGTTGATTCTAAATTTAAACTATTATCACATTGCTTTGCTTCACATGCATTTTTCTCTGAATGGCTCTTGAGAATATTAAGGCATTACTTTAGATAAGTCATCCACTATACTCCAGACTGCCATTCCCTTTTATTAGTAGAGGATGCTATTCTTCTGAAATGTCTTCGGTCTGTGGAAACTTGAAAATTCTTATGAAATCTCATTACAATCATTATTTTTCTCTTTTTAGTGCTTATTTGAGTATTTTTCAATATGTTTAGTTCATTTTCTTCTCACATATTCCCATTTCACCTCTCCTTTCCAACCACCCAACTTCCTGTCATTTTCTAAATCCCAGACGGATAGACACGGATTTAATTTGAACACCTAAAAGTGAAGGAAACACCTTCACTTATGCTAGTATTAATTTAAGCAAATATCTTTAGGGTTAGGGGCCCAGCAAACAATATACATTTCTCTCAAAGCTAAATGATATTGTAGTTTGATTGGTCAATTACGTTAATTTCATCCCGTACCCATACATATATACAAAAGAATACATTTTTTCATTGTTTTATTCATTATTATTAATACAGTGTCATTAGCATTCAGACTCCTGACTAATTGCTTTGCCTTATAACAAACATTTAGTTTACACCTGTGCTATCATATTATCCCAAATCCAGTTGAATAAGATTATATACATTATAAAACCAAGCATGGCTTCATCTAAGCTCATTAATCAAATATACCATCACTTTCTATCTGATTAAGTCATATAAATTCTTTGCTTAGTTCATTCCATATGGGTTATATTCCTCATTAACAAGTAAATATTTTGAGTGTTAAAAAATTAATTGATGTAAAGTCATATTAAGTTCTGTGAGACCAAACATCTCCTTTCCATTAAGGTTAATACCTCAGAAAAATGATTCTTTGACTCATATTGGATGTAACAAAAATTGCCAGAAGTGAAGTAGATATGCAAAGGTTTAAGAAATAGCATACAGACAAGATGAGATCATGAGGGGTATAATGCTCTGTGCTGAATTTTGGTGGCCACAGTGCTCTTTCCACTTTGTTGGATCCAATATTCTGTGCTAGGTTATAATGTACATATTGCTATTTGATGGGTCTTGCTGAGGACACAAGCTTATTCCTTGTCCTGGATTGCCGAGATAATGAACATAGGTATTGCATTTTGTAGAAGATATTACTGCTATTCAGAGTTACTTTTCCCTCTTTCTACCTCCTGAAAAAAAGGGATATGCCTCTACTTCTTTGACACTCAGTTCTCTGCCTTACTTTTTTTTTTTTTTTGTCTCCAGCATATTAAAACATTCAACATGAACAGCTGTTCAAAGGCATAAGCACCATTGGGTTAGATCTATGGGAACTTGGTCTATCAACATGGACAGTGCTACTTTTCTCAACCTCAGCTTGGTCAACAAATTTATATAAAAGAACTCAACACGAGTACAATTGCAAAAATAGAAAACCAAGCTCAGTGATGCAAAATGAAGTGGACCAGTTCATCAGAGATGAGCTGAACCAGAAAATCCTGAATGTGTATAAATTATTTTTATTATAAACCGCTGAATTTGGGGTATTGCTCAACATGAGGAAGCAGACAAATAAATATAATTATAATCATGTTGGGAATCAATTGGTAGGCACTCAATGAATTTTGGTTAATAAGAGATATTTCATATTTTAGGTTAGCTTATGGAAGAATAGTTGGAGATTTTAATTAGAGAGAGCTATATTCATATTAAGCTTACAAATACCTGATAAATAGATTCTACAAAAATCTGCTAAATAAACTCTGAGAACATCAAAAATAATGGGAAAATAATCAGAGATTAGGAGATGTATAATACAATGGAAGAAAGGGAGCCATCACTAGTTTAGTTAAGGGTTATGAGGTTATAAAATTCACACTGACAAAGTACAAATGGTTAGGAATGACTAAACTCATTCTTCATTCCTCATACACACACTCTTTTCATTATATACATTACAAAAATGGAATTACTCAAAAAATTGAATAAAAAAACTTATTGAAAACAAAAAGCTTCCAGAAGGAAAGCTACAAAGACATTCAGATTATCTATGGCTCCCTCGTGGTTGAAGAAACATTCTTCTCCATTCTTTTATTTTAATGAATTTTCCTAACAGTTCTAGTAGTTAATTGTCACATAACCAAATACACTACTGATTAGTGCACAGAATTCAATTGTTAATTAAGATCAGTGAAATAACCAGCTTGACAGGAGAATTGTTTTAACAAGAAAAAGTGACAACCTCATTGATTTTTGGTGGTCAGCCTCTATGCAGTCAATATGGTGCCCATGCAAAATGAATTTTCTTTTTTTTCTTTACTTTGTGGTGTCTAGCCATGTTCTAATCTATATCAGATGGTTAATGTACATTTAGGAAGTCCTAGTGTATGTGCTGTGTTAAAGAGCTTTTTAGGATAATATTTTCTATACAGGAAAGATATACAGAACATAAATAAACTGTAACTATATATGAATCTCCAATATAAAAAAGAGTATGTGCAAAACACATTCGTGCTTTTTTAATATTGAGATTTCCATTTTGAACATAAGGTTGCAATGCCTCTAGGATTTAATGACAGAATTCTCCCTTTCTATCTTCCTACATTAAACTTAGTATTTTATCTGGGATGGTCAAATGTTAACATAAAGGACACTTGACTTCTGGGAAGATGTCTTTAAAATTTCTGTATAACTTGATACCTATCTGTACATTAGAAGTTAGATAGAAATGCTACACAAAGTGAGATCTTAAAATAAACTTTAAAGATTGTGTGTACAATATGTCATCCTGTTAACCCAGAGACAAGGTGTGGGCCATGAGTTGATTTTTTTATAGGATATTCTAAGTATTTAAAGTTTCAAAGCTATCCTGTATTCCCCCACTGACATCACTCTCCCCCTCCATTTCTTTTCATGAAGGTGCTTCCACTCCAAACCTCCTTCTCCCAAGTCAGCAACTCCACATTCGCCTACACTGGGTAAACCAGCCTTCACCAAACCAAAGGCCTCTTCTCCTATTGTTGACAGACAATGCTATCACCTGCTGTGTATGTTACTGGAACCATGGGTTTCTCCATATGTACTCATTGGTTGGTGTTTTAGCCCATGGAAGCTCTGGAAGGTTTGATTGGTTGATAATGTTGTTCTTCCCATGGGCATCCAAACCCTTTCAGCTCTTTCATTCCTTTCTCTAGCACCTTCATTGGGATCCTCATGTTCAGTCTGATGCTTAGCTGCAAGCTTCTTCAGCTGTCTCTCTATGACTTTGGCAGAGTCTCTGAGGAGGCATCCATATCTGGCAACTGCCAGTAAGCATCAGCATCTTGGCATCAGCAAAAGTGCCTGGATTTGGTGGCTGCATATGGGGTGAATCCCCAGGTGAGGACATCTCTGGATGATCTTTTCCATAATCCCTGCTCCTTTACTTGTCTCTGCATTTCTCCTGTGAGAATTTTGTTCTTTCTTCTAAGCAGGACTGAGACAACCACATTCTGACCTTCCTTCTTTTTCAGTTTCATAAGGTCTGTGAATTGTTTCTTGGGTATTCCTAGCTTTTTGGGATAGTATCTGCTTATCAGTGAATGCCTACCACTTGTGTTGCTCTGTGACTGGGTTACCTCACTCAGCTTTTAGGTCCATCCATTTGCCAAAAATATTCAATAAGTCATTGTTTTTAGTAGCTAAATAGTATGCAGTTGTGTGAATGTGCCAGAGTTATGTATTCATTCCTCTGTTAAAGGCCATCTGGGTTTTTTCCAGCTGCTGGCTATAATAAATAAGGCTGCAATGAACACGTTAGAACATGTATCCTTGTTATATGTTGGAACACCTTATGGGTATATACCCAGGAGTTATAGCTGGGGCCTCAAGGAGTACTTTGTCCTGTTTTCCAAAGAAACACCACATTGATTTTCAGAGTAGTTGTGCCAGCTTATGATCCCACCAACAGTGGAGAAGTTTTCCTCTTTCTGAACATCCTCACCAGCATCTGCTGTCACCTGAGTTTTTGATCTTAGCCATTCTGACTGGTGTGAGGTATAATCTCAGGGTTGTTTTGATTTGCATTTTCCTGATGACTAGGGATGTTGAACATTTCTTTAGGTGTTTCTCAGCCATTTGATATCCCTCAGTTGAGAATTCTTTGTTTAACTCTGTACCCCAGTTTTAATAGGATTATTTAATTCTCTACAGTCTAACTTATTGAGTTCTTTGTATATATTGGACACTAGCCCCTTATTATTGTAGGATTGATAAAGATCTTTTCCCAATCTTTTGGTTGCCATTGTGTCCTTTTGACAGTGTCCTTTGCCTTCCAGAAGCTTTGCAATTTTATGAGGTTTCTTTTGTTGATTCTTGAACTTAAAGCATAAGCCATTGGTTCTCTGTTTAGAAAAATTTCTCGATTGATTATGTGTTCGAAGCTCTTCCTGACTTTTTATTTTATTACTTTTAGTGTACCTAGTTTTGTGCAGAAGACTTTGATCCACTTGGGCTTGAGATTTGTACATGGAGATAAGAAAGGATCAATTTGCATTCTTCTGCAAGCTGACTGCTAGTTGAACTAACAACAATTTGTTGAAGATGCTGACTATTTTTTGCTGAATATTTTTAGCTCTTTTTTTAAAACATCAAGTGACCATAGGTGTGTTGTTTCATTTCTGGATCTTCAATTCTGCTCCAATGATCAATGTGCCTGTCTCTGTTTCAATACCATGTGGTTTTTATCATGATTGACATGTGTACAGCTTGAGTGAGCTTTTAATTATTAAAGATATATTGCTTTTTTCTACCGCAGATGAATTAATGACGACAGATACAGTGTTCTTCAAATACCGACAGAAGACATATCATGATTGTGAGTCACTAGTCTGTACTCCTGCCTTCTTTTATGGTGGGTGGTCGTATTTATTGAAGTACAGATTTTTAGAAGTACTTTTTCTTCAGAGAATTACAATAAATGTCATCCCCTTAGCTTATGTCTAAAATCTCTTATCCATGTGAATTTTAGCCTCTGCTGTATGAGTGCTGTATAGGAGGTCCAACAGATGACACTGTATTCATTTTAGTTATTCCTGATGCATAGGCCTTCATCATAGTGTTTCTTCTTTGCCTTCTCTTCAGTCAGCAGAGAATGAAGACTAAAAAAAGCAATCTTTCACACTTAAAAAAAAGCCAATGTCCTGTCCTGGGTCTGTTGTCAAGAAAAAAAATAATCTGTGTCTCTCCAATAACTGTGAAATTCTTTTCTCCCTTGAGAGAGCTGCTTTCTGTATCTTGGCCAAGTCATGACTTTCTCTTTTAACAAAAACAGCCAACATGATTTAGAAGAGATAAATGATGAATTAGGTGGAATCTATTCGTAGCCTGTCTACTAAGAACAATTTCACTTAATAAGGATGTCAGTTAAAATAATAATATAGTTCAAGTGGACATATAAGTTTTAAAGGCCTTTTTAAAGGGGATAAAATAGTCTCATATAGGAAGAAATACACAGTTTTGATTCTGTGGGGCAACGTTTACCAGTGACTGAGGGGTATCAAGTAAATATGAAAGACATTGAAAACCCTGAAAGTTTTTTTTTATATATATTTCACATATTGTAGAATATGCACACACTAAAGAAAACAGCTGTGCTGGAATTAAATTCTAATTTGGTATAGATAGTGTTTTTCATTTAATGAACTGTTTTGTTCACAAGTAATGTTGTGTGTGTGTATATTTGTGTGTGTGTGTGTGTGTGTGTGTGTCTGTCTGCCATCACTGTGTTTATGTATGAATTTATGTACCTATATGTTTATATGTTCATGTATATATTCGTGTACATATGCTTGCATACTGATATATGTTTATATATGTATGTGTATATGTATATATATATGCATCTATGTGTATAAATGTGAGTTTATTTATACATATATATGAATATGCAGACAATATGATATATGTTTACACCTATATATGTATACATGTATAACAATAATATGTGTTTATGTGTAACATTTGAATTTATTTAGACACAATTATTTTAGTATACTCCACATGTATCCTGTATAACAGTTTTCCTGGGATCATAATCATCAACTTGATTCTGATTTGTGCTGTTCAAGTCTGTGTGCTCCTTACATAAATGAGATGATGCATTAGTTTTTAGCATTCTTATGTCTAGTGATTCTTAAACTTCAGAAATAACAAGATGAATTTAAAATATATTTGCAAAAAAGTAGTTTCATTTAAGGGTGTAATAGCAGTGTGACCTTTATACTATGCCAGTGTGAAAGGATGCCTGACTGAGTATAGTTTCTTAGTTAAAAGATATTACTGTAGAAAGAAAACAAATATGCTTTCTAAATATAGAAAAATGATGAGAAATAACTCAAATATAACAAGTAGAACCCTACAATCAAGGCAATATTACCCCCAACATCTGAGAATCCTGAGGTTTCCTTTCCAAGAGACATCCTAAACCAGCATTTTCAATTAGGAGGTGTGATGTTTAGTTGTCAATGTCATCTTGATTGGATCTAAAATTAACTTATTTGGAAGAGTTTCATGGGACATTTATAAGAAAGATGAACAGAATTAGGAAGCGCTTTCTCTGAATGACAACGTATTTAGTACAGCCTTAAGAGATTATGGACCAAAGAAAATAGAAGCAACTTTTGTTATTTTGTTCTGTCATTATGATCATGAACATATCTATTCTTTGCTGCAAACAAACTCTTCAAACCTGGACTAATAATTAGCACCTCTCCACAAAACTTTAATTTATTGTGACAGATTAGGACCACTGACATATCCAACATTGTTGATAGAGAAGAAGCTACCATGTTCTCAAGTTTTCAATGTGGGTATGGCCATGGTGGGAGTACCCAGTTCCTATAATATCCATCTTTATTCTACCAGTTCTGCTCATCCAGAAAACCTCGACCGGTGCAGACAAAAACCAACATTGCAAGAGGTAGACATAAAACTAAGCAGAGTCCACAAACACTGGCTGAGAGTTCTGAAGGAGGCCTGGAACCACACATGTATCACACTAACCAGGAACAATAGTATCTTAGAAATTATGGTATGAGAGTTGTGTAGTCAGAAAATAGAGCTTTTAAAAATTGGAAAGTTTAAAGAGAAAAATAGGCCAATAGGGCCTTGAGGTACTGGAGAAGAAAGAACAAGCTGGAAAGAAGGAAATGCATATGGATAATGATCGTTGAGCTGTATCTTTGATGCTTATTGTGGCAATAGGGTATAAAGTTTCATCATAAAGAATGAAGGAAGCATGGTGTCCAAAACCAGCCATCTCAGGTATTTTCCAATTCTACTTCTATGTATTCAAGCCAAACATTTTATATCCTATAGCTCTTGGAATGTGGCAACTTATTTTCATCTTTAGGGGAAAAAAAAGCATTTCTTCTTCCAAAAAGAAGTGACAGTTAAATAAAACCCCATATTTTCATGGGTAAGTTCCTTTTTGTTTTTTTTGTTTTTTTTTTTTTTTTCATTGAAAAATTTACATTGGGCTCTTATTTCTAAGGTATAAATAAATAAATAAATAAATAAATAAATAAATAATATAAATAAAAGTATTCAATTTCACAATTTAGAATCCACATTCTGTCTCATATTCTTAATTTCATTTGGAGAATTTATCTCAGACAGATGGAGTGAGTTAACAAGTCTAGACTGTGGGAGTGCATAACTGTATTTGCATGGGTATGATATATAGAATAATCATTCCTTAATGGAATGCATCATAAGGATAAACTCCAGGACTTTACATCTTCAATCAATGCTACTGTGTGTGGAATGTGAACAGTTCACTCTGGCTGCTATGAATACTCTGCCTCAGCTAGAGTGTAAAGCAACAGCTGCTTGCTAGCACACATTACCCTGGTACAGCAGCCTAGGCAGAGGAGAAGACAGTCTCCAGTCTTCATTACTAGGGGAGCAATGAGAAAGCAAACACTTAGTTGATGTGGAATCTAGCCAGAAATGCAAGACAGGATTCTCCTCTATTCTAGGAAGATACAATTTGGTGTACATGAACACAGTTCCATTCTAACCTGGAAGCTCCAAAGCGAAAAGTTGTCATTTGCTACCCACCGAGTAATGCAATGCCATTTGAGTTGAGAAGGTAAGCCAGCTCCTCCAAGAATTACTCCAGTTTTTTCTAATATATGTCTTACACAGGTACACACCAAGCCCCGATCTTGTTTGGTTTATGAGATCTGACAAGATCACAGCTTGAAGGAAGAGGTCTGTAACACTCTCTGACAGTGGTTGACTTGGGTTTTAATAGAAATGGGCAGAAATGTACAGACCTTGCACAGTTGTGCTCCCAAGATTGTCCAGGTTTCATCTCAAAAGCCTCCAAGCTTCATTGCAGCAGCTGGAGTGGAGACCTATGAGTTGATCTGGAAAATTCTGCTTCTTGTTCTAATGGGAGCCACCACATTGCATTCCTTTAATTACACCATGTCATGTAGTGTTTCCCTGTGAAATGACACAAAGGAACACGTGGTGACCTGAGATAGCGGTGATGAATTACATCTCCAGCAGAGGCTTTCATTGAAAGGTGTCTGCTTTGGGAAAACATTCTTAGTGTACCAAGTTTCTGCAGCCTTGCAGGTTTTCTTCATTGATTATCACAAATATTCAATGACAAGATGACATAAAAACTACTGACTGAAATTTTTGCCAGCATTCAATTTTTGTAAGTAGAGAATATTAATAATTTCATGCAAAGCAAAAATGTGATGACTATTAAGTAAACAATAGCCATACTACTTTCAGTGGAACTAATTTTCCATAGCTAGATTAGATTATGCTGCCAGCATCAGAGTTCTGCACTAATGGTAGGCTTTTTGTTTCCATGAACTTGAAACTAAAGAGAGAAAGCCTAAAATGAGAAGGAACAATTGTCTCATCAGCCACTAATTAACAGTAAGTTTCACTGAAGTTTTAATAATGCTAAAAGCATCATGGGAGCCCTGCCTCTTAAATAAGCTTGCCACAAAGCACTTGAGGCTGTTAAAAAGTAAATCAGTCTAGACAGAGATGGACACCTAAGCTTTTGACAAAAGTACCATGAGGACTCAGTAGAGGAAGTGCCAACTACTCAACAAGCTGCTTTGGGAAAAGTGAATAATTATGTCTGAATAAATTAAGGTGGATTCTTATCACCCAACCTACCTAAAGATGTACTCAAAATGAATAACATATTAGAAAAGATAAATTTTTAAGTCATACATGAAAAGGTAGTGACAAAGATGATGCTTCCCTAGATATAATTTGGGGAACATGGTACGAAAGAGAAAAGAAGTAAAAACTAAACTAACATTGTGGAGATCAGCTGTACAACATCAGGTCCTCACTTAACAGAACTCACAGACACACTTAAGCATTTGTTGAGCTTGTAGATTTCATGGTTCATGTCCTTACAATAATAAAATATTAAATCCATTGATACCATTATGGTTTTAGATTCTTTATTCCTGTTGTCACATATTTCTAGTGCCACATCACAGCCATGGTCAACTGTTGTTGGTCACACTGAAAAATGTGCAAAAGACAGCCCAAGACAGAAAGAGAAGAAAAGATTATGTACATCTGTAGATGTATGTTAAGGTGTTATAAGATTGGAAAAAGAGATGTAGGCAGAGAAATGGGAGGACAACAGGAGAAAGGAAGAGAGACAAAGGGACATGATGATGGAGCTGGAGAAGGTGATCAAGACCCAGGTGAACTTAATTGGCACTAGGTAGGTAGAAATATTTTAAGGAATTTTAAAGGTCATTTATCTCATATATAAGGGCATCTTTCTCCATTTGATGTAACTTATTGTGTAAAGGTTTTGTGAATTGAGAATGTATTCTATAACCTGATTGAAAAGTTAAAAATTATTTCAAAATCTGTACATTTATTTCCATTTTTAAAAATAAATTTGTTTAATTAAAAAAAGAAAAGACAAGTTACTGGGCTTTGAGTGATGTTTCTGACTGGAGATAGAGGAAAGGTGATGCCAGGTGATAATTACACCAGGGACAGAGGCAGTAGTGCGGTTGGAGTGAACAGCCAGGGAAGGAAACTATGCAGAGAGTATAGCTTGCAGACCAAGTGACAGAGTCTGTGTACAAGGCTCCAGTATTAAGTAGCACCTGTAGAGTGACATTGTGGGGGCTGGTAATGAGATAAGCCTTTTAACTTTTAATGTTTACTGTAACATACATACTTTTTCTTCCCACAGTGCTGGTGTTCACAGCAAACACCACAGTGCTTAAACTTTGCTGTGCTTTTCATTGAAAGTAGAATTGCTCCATAACATGAGCATACTTTTAATTGTGTTGGTATGATTTCATTTTTAGTCCATTGTTATTTGCAAATGGTGTTGTCCGTACTAAGTTGCTAAACATTTCATATTCCCAGGGTACCTCAAAGAGCTGTACTAACATTTCAAACATCCATGAGTATGCAACAGAATATAACCTGTTGACTGATAGTCCCTGTGCTTCCCTGCCAAATGCAATCAGGTTTCTTTGGAGCTCAGACTCTTATAGTGTTGTTTCTGACACCTGTCATAAAAAGTTCCTTCTATTTTAAGCACCAAATTGTATTTTTTTATTGGCTATTCTCTGCATTTACATTTCAGATATGATTCCCTTCCATCAATCTCCTCCCACCTCTCCCTCCCATTGCCTCCATGAAAGTGCTCCCTCTCCCAACCACACTCTCCCACCTCAGCACCTTGGCGTTTACCTACACTGAAAAAGGGATCCTTCACTGGACCAAAGTGTCTCCTCGCATTGACTCCAGAGAATGCTCTCTTCTGCTGCATATATACCTGCAGCCATGGGTCTCTCCTTGGTTGGTAACTTAGTATCTGGGAGCTGCCATGGATTTGGTTAGTTGATAATTTTGTTCTTCCCATGGGGTTGCAGACCCTTTCAACTTCTTCAGTCCTTTCTCTAGTTCCTTCATTGGGGTCCTTGTCTTCAGTCCGATGGTTAGCTGCAAACATCCTCCTCTGTATCAGTGTGACTCTGGAAGAGCCACTGAGGAGGCATCCATATCAGGTTCCTGCTGAAAACTGTATTTTTCGAAACTACAAACCTCAGCCTTTTTACCTGTAGAACTACAAGATGGAAAACAGGAATAAATTCGAAAAATTCAGTTGTTGAATCCCTCAATGTAGGAAAGTTGAACGGTTTAAAATTCTGTCTGAGAACAAGTAGAAAAAAATGCCAATTTCAACATTTCTTTTGAGTATTTGGATGTAATCCTTATAAAAATCTCTGTAAGATAGTTAAAAGAAAAATACAGAACAAAAACCAAAACCAATGCAGTTCCATTTCAGGCACAGAAAATAAAAATAAAAGACTAGTTAATACAGAGGAAATATGCTGCAGTGGTGGGTCCAAGATTAACAAAGGCATGTGAACATTAAATACCGAAAGGGTATTTTTTAAGGAAAATTTTAAATCACCACCTTTCACCCAAGATTACAGAAACTTTGTGGCATAAAACTGAAAATTGGGGAATTGAGATTTTATAGCCTGATCAGTATTAAATCATTAGTTCCCTTCTGGGAATAAAAAAAAAATCTTATTCTCTGTAGGGTAGTGAGAAATATTTTAGACAAGCCGGGGGCGCCTTCTACTTTCCTGAAAAGCATTGGTATCAATAACAGTATTTTATCAATAAGCAGTAGCTAGATTTTTAATAAATGAAACACATATGAGAGACTTCAAGTCTTACTGTGCCTTTAACATTTTATAATTACAAGCCAGATGCTGGTGAATGAGTTTGGTCGGGGTGAAGCATTGTACCATAGCTTGAAAAAAAAATCAATACCTGCTCCTGAGATAGGGCACTTGACCAGAAAGGATATTGCAAGATACAAAAGAGCAGATATGAAAAGCCATTTTTCTGATATTTTAAAAGAAATCTTATTGAATCAGCAGCGTAGACAACATATCAAGTGAACCCACAGAGGTGCCATCACTCATGGCCGATTTCTTAAGATTATATGAATTTGAATGAACTGTTAGTTGGATATTAATTTCTGAGATTTATCTTAAAACTATGAATTCACATACTCTTTCAAATTAGAATAACCTATGAAAGGGGATTGATATAACTTTTCACTGCGGTGGCTTTAATCTGCCACTCGCACCCCAGAATGTGTCACTGAGTTAATTGATAATTCTGAGTTTCACAGGCTGTCTCAGTTTGAGTTATACTTCTGTGAACAGACACTGTGACAAAGGCAACTCCTATAAAGAACAACATCTAATTGGATCTGGCTTACAGATTCAGATGGTCTGTCCTTCATAATCAAGATGGGGGCATAGCAGCATCCAGGAAGATATGGGGCAGCAAGAGCTGAAGAGTTTCACTTATTATTCGGAAGGCAGCTAGAAGAGTAACTTCCAGGCATCTAGGACGAAGATCTCAAAGCTCATCTCCAAAGTAACTCCCTATCTCCAAGAAGGCTACACCAAGTCCCACAAGGCCACACCTCCTAAAAATGCCATTCCATGAGCCAAACATATTCAAACCACCATACAGACCTAGAAAAATTACCAGTTGTTTTAAAACATAACATTTACAACATGTAAAATTTGGAAAACTATCTCTAATTCATTGGTGAAATTAATGTCTTCACAAAAGCTTTGAACCTCGATTAGAAATTCCCATTACTATCTCAGACATAGACAATTGTCTCGCGAACAATATTGACATTACTGGCTTTACCCTGTCTCACTTCCTGAGCCAAGGCTGAATCACTGGGCAAGTCATTCATGGAGCCCCAACATCTCATCACTCTGCTTCTCTGAAATTATCTTCCCTTCCATAAAACTGAACGTTAACTTAATGTTCCAGTTCCATTAGGTAGCTTTCAGGCCAATATGTATAAAACCACAATATTCCTACAAAAGGACCTTTTCTTGTATACATGAATGAACTGAGATTCATAAAAACTTTAAATTACTGTTGTATGTACAAAATCCATTAGAGGTAAATTTGAGATCAAATGGATTTTAGTCCTGTTTCCAAGAATGACTTTTTATCTATTTGAATTTTATCTTGGGTGTATTCCTCAATATTTCTTATATCCTTAGAATCTTCTAGCAGTTAAAGATTCCCAAATAATATGAAGTCTGGACACCTTTGAGTTTCAGTTCATATTTACAGGAGGATGTCTTAAGAAAAAGTAGAAATTTTTGTGAACCATTTTACTGTTGTTTTAGTATTTAATAACTACTAAATAAGTAACTAGTTAACAGTGATGGTATACAGAACAACCCATAAAATTATTGACCAGGTGTGAAAGTCTGTAACCTTAACATGTTTTAGTTCTTTTGATTTTATGTATTTAGTTACTGATTTATAAACTGAGAGAATTAATATAATTTGTCTAATTATGTTGTATTATGTCAGTTTATACATACGGAGACAATTTATTTCTTTTTTGGCCTTTCTTTTTTTTTTTTTTTTGAACTTCCTATTGTCTGTGAGTTGTTTTGTGTTGCTGAAAATTATATACTAAAAACTATACCACTGGCAGACAACAAGAAGTACAATAAATTTAAACATCACTTATTTTATTTTTGGGATTATAACATAACTGTATCACATTCTGTTCCTTTCTTTCTCTCCAAACAAGCCACTAGAGACCTTCAACCACTT
Source organism: Micromys minutus (assembly GCF_963924665.1). NCBI lineage: Eukaryota > Metazoa > Chordata > Mammalia > Rodentia > Muridae > Micromys > Micromys minutus. Next base: position 15,399,949 of record NC_137977.1, read on the forward strand.
CTTCAAATCCAGGGCTGCTTTTTTCAGTAATTTTTGTGACATTCCTATAATTAAGAATATATTCCATATGTTTCTAAACATAATCTCTTAGTTTTTATAGTAATTATTTTTTTTCATGACTAAATTTTTGGTACTGTATAACCTAAGAGCATCCTGTTTGAATGGGACAGACATGTCTACCACCCATATTTCTTTACTTGGCTGTATATCTTTGCATAGAAATATAAAATAGGTCAAAATTTTGTGCTATTAATAAAGGATTAAATAAATGTGAGAATCTGAGAAAAAATAGTACAGGAAGGCTGATAGTATAATAAATGGTAAAAGACTATATTACACATAAACAATGAGAAAAGTTGCCTAGACAGGAGAGAACTTATAAGCAAATGCCGTGAATATATTTTCTCTCAAGATTAAAATGAAAATGTGTGAAATGAGACTGGTATATTCACATTGAAACTACAGTAATACAAGGACAGAAAATCTTAACGAAGCCAGATAGCATCAGAAATAAAATAAAGAAGCAAACAAAGCCCACTTTTCTTCACTGAAACAAAGGAAGAACTGCAGTTGATCTCCTTGATATCTTGAAATTAAGGTTAGGGTAGACTGAAATATTTAAAAGGTAGTAAGAATAAAGCATACTAGTAAAATTTCATATATTATGAAATTACTCTTAAAATGCATATATATATATATATATATATATATACATGTATATATGTACATACATATTGCAATATGTAAAACAGCTAGAAAAATTCAAAATGCCACTGTCTCTCAAGAAATATTGAAAACATCTATTTAGAGGAGGGAAATGATATTCATCCATGTGAAAAAACTAATGTATACTGCATGTGATTTTATAAATTGTCTTAATTTTAAAAACCAATAGCATAATAGCAGGTGAGTGAGTATACTGAATGTTAGGAGCGTGATGGAGACTTGGAAGTGTTTGTGAACCAGCTTTGTTGAGGATACATAACATCACAGGTAAGAATGAAGACAGCATCTTTCCTTTGTCTTACTTCACTAAATGTGATATTTTGTTCCTTTCTCATGACAATGACATTCTATTCTGTGTTTAAAGAATGAATGACTGGATCTACATTGTGTGTGTGTGTGTGTGTGTGTGTGTGTGTGTGTGTGTGTGGAGTATGTGAGTGAGTGAGTGTGTATGTGTGTGTGTATAAACTTTCCTAGGTCACTGTTTTTATCACTACACATTCATGTATTATGAGACATGTTAGTTGATTCTATATCTTGCTACTTTTAACAGTCTAACAAAAAGCAGAAGTATTAACCCAGGTTTGTAGATGCTAACATTTTTTTTGGATGCACATTTGGGAATAAGTTGATTAGATCATGTATTCCATATTTTTCTTTTTTTTTTTTTTTTTTTGAAGTTTTAAACTGCCTTTCATAAAGTTAGTGACTGTAACAGTATTCTGTGATATGTTGGTTTGAAGAACACACTATGTATTGTAAGAATAACTAGAGGATAGACTAAGACTCCTATAACACAGTGGTGGTAGTTGGATATAACCACTCCTAATGGAAGGAATGGGTAACCTGCAGCACATTTAGAGTGAAGACTGTTATATAACAATGAAACCTACTAACTTGAAAGCCACACAAGAAGCAACATGTGCAGACCTAACCCACATGTTGCTGAATCACTAGTTAGCAGAAGATAGTTGGAGGGCAGTAAGGCAAGAAGAGCTGACAAACAGGTGATTTCACATGGCAGGGAAGCTGTTGTTTAAAATATAGTCATTGGAAATGCATAACACAATGGCATTGTTAAAACCTGCAGTACTTACAGCACAAAGATTGAGACTTAATGCATGCAAATTATTTAAAAAATCATTTAGGCAGTTGGGTGCTTTCAGAATGGCATGCATAATGTGGCATCACATTCTGACTGCATTAAAAATATATGAAATAACTTCACGGAAGGAGATTAAGTTGCAGATTTAAACAAGTTTGAAAATCAGTGGGTATTGTTAAAGTAAGAGAAAAAGAATATGAACTGAATGCTGTGCTTTAGATAGTAAAATGTTTTCTCATAGGGACTCTAGTTATCGTTTTCATTGTAGATAGCATGTTTACGAGGATCAAACAAAGGTATAAATATACAATGGGCTGTGGGGGAATGGTTTCTATTTTTTAAAATGGAAATTTACATAGGTTTGACGAAGTGGAAATTCCACGTCATAACATGTTGCTAACGAATGCATACTAAATAATCATACTTATCCCAATGAAGATGACTATAGTGACATATAAAAATGTTTGTGTACAGATAGACAGACATAAAGATCCTTCTGTTGCATCATCTGAAAATGCTACACAGACAAACAGCACATCAGTGACAATCAATCTCTTAAGCCAACCATGAATTTAGAACCATACTCCAGTGGGGGCAGACCAAAGCCTTGCTGGGATTGGAAATGTATTAGATTAGTGGGAAGCAATTTGTAGGCCCACAAGAAAAGAAATATCACATGAAGAAAGATAATGGAGTTACACAAAGAGAACTGGAGCCACTGGAGGTCGCAGTGGAATCCTTGACAATTTGAGTGAAAAGTGGAAATATTATCAGTCATGTAGTATAAACATCTGTGAGTCCTGACTTAGCTAAGTAAATGGCAGAAAACATAAATAATTAGAAGTACCTGCCATGAAAAATTATTATACATGACATCTGTAGATATTATAGCTCTGAAGAAGGTCAACATAAGTATTTTCTTAGTTTCTCATAAAAGCATTACCTTTGCATAGATATATCTTTCTTAACAATCAGTGCAATGTGGTGTAATAAGGTGTAGTTTTACAAGAAAGAATCTGTCTAGCATCTCTGTGGCCTACTGTCAGGTTAATATATGAGAACTGATTGTCCTTACCAATGACAGGATATGGCGAAAATAGCACTCTGCATGTACAGCCCTCTTCCCAGATGATGATCTAATTTAATTATGAAAACATTTCATTCAAAAACAGAGAAAATGACATTCTTAAAAGTCACAACTTTCTGCCTTGCTAGTAGGTCTTTCTGCTTTGATTGTGAGTTTGAGTCCCACTGACCTGGGCCTCACTGTTTAGTCAAGTTATCTGTCTAGTGTGGACCTGTGGGGATCCAGGAGTGCCTACCTACAGTTCTACCCAGCCCTGGGATTACTAATACTTGCTGTTGACTTTTCAAGTCTAGAGATCCAAACCCAGGGCCCTATATTTGATCACTGTGCTCTTAACCTATTGAATTATTTCTCTAGATCCTAAACCACTTTCTTTCTTCACTTTTCCCCTAAAGCCCTTATAAATAAAAAAGACCAAATCAGTTTATTCTATGATAAAGTTAAGGAAGAAGTAATGTTTTTTAGTTAAAGGAATTGAGTAGTAACAATGCTAGCTACTTTATTTTATGAAGACAGCTGTATCAAGGGGCAAAAATAAGACAAAAAATACAAGGAAGAGCATTATATTACATTTGAAAGAACACCTTTAACTAATACAGATGTGGTGATTAGGAGTAAAGCACATAACTAATTTTGCCATTGTAAAAATAATAACATCATACATTTTGTGTAAAGAGATAATGACTCATTTAGCTTTTACAAAATACCCATTTACATCAGCAAAATACTAAAAGTGAAATGGATCAAAATTTAATCAACACATGTAATTCAATATATGTTGGACTTCTTAATCTCTAAAAGTCATGGAAAATAAAGAAAATTTCTTCAATTCTTATAAAAATCTTCTTGAATAATGTCTGCTTTGCTATGAACCAGTCATCTAACCCACCTACAGAGGCAGGTGTTCTTAGGGTTTATTTGCCACTGAGTCTTGTCCAACAAGTAAGCTCCAGGTGGAGAGTGACAGTGGAAAACTCTTGGCACCAGGAACTCAAAGAGCCACACAGCAATGGTAAAACTTAGTAAAGCCACAATGACAAAACTTCCTATCGCTGAATATCAAAAAACTTTTAAAAAGCTGGTCATATGAACTGGAAATCAGTGCACTGCTTTAAGGATTTTTTTAAAATTTTATCCTTTTTCCAATTTCATTGGATATTATCTGTATTTACATTCCAAATTTTATACCCTTCCCCATTCCAATACCCCTTCCTCCTCCCCCTCAACTTGCTTCCATGAAGGTGTTTCCTTTCCCAATCACACACTCCAGCTCAGTGCCTGGTTGATGATTTTGCTCTTCCCATGAGATTGCAAACCTTTCAACTCTTTCAGTTCTTTCTCTAGCTCTCTCATTGGGATCCCCATGTGCAGGGTACCCTGCAAGTATCCTCATCTGTATCTATATGACTCCGGGAGAGCCTCTGAGGAGACATCCTTTTCGGGTTCCTGCCAGTAAACACTTGGCATCAGCAATAGCACTTGGGTTTGGTGGCTGCATATGGGGTGGTTCTCTAGGTGAGGCAGTCTCTGTAGACCTTCTCTTCAATCCCTGATTCTCTATTTGACCTTGAATTTTCTTGCCTGTTTTGTTCTCCCTTCTAAGAAGGACTGAGGCATCCACATTCTGGTCCTCCTTCTTTTTGAGATTCATAAGTTCTGTGGATGGTTTCTTCAAGGAATATTTAACATTGCTGTCACTGTAGAAATACTTGGCATGAAGCTCCATGTCACAAGGCTTTCCATTCCTAAGTATTTTGTAAAGAGTATGGTACTAGTGTAGACAAATGCATGTGTGTATTTCTATAAACTTCATAAGTAATAGCAAAAATGTGAAACACTAGAAGCATATTACCACAAGTAAAAGGTCGATCAGTGATTGAGTGGGCTCAAAAGTTAAGAGATTGTAATAATCTTGTAGAAGTCCTGAATTCTGTTGCTAGCAGCCTTACAGTTTCAATGAACACTTGCAATGACTATTATTGGGAATATAACAGCACACTCTTGTCTCCATAGCCACAAATCACACACATAGCCCCTAGATATTAATGTAGGTAAATATTCATATATTTAAAATGTTTAAACATATTGAAAGTCAGATGATTAAATGAATATCAGTGTAGCATAATATGCACTAAATATGCTAGAATAAGACAACATAAACTTTTAACATAGATATTAAGCTGAATATAGCTAGAAATATATGGATTGAGTGAAAAAAGCTAGACACATTAGCTATGCCTCTCTTAGTGATTGTGTAAATAAAATATCAGAAAAGTCAAACGAAGCTACATTATCAATGATCAGGCTAGCTTTATTCACACCCAGTATCTCAAGGGAGAATTTACACAAAGTCAACAGGGCAAATATATTTATTTTAGCTGATGGCTTTACACACACACACACACACACACACACACACACACACACACACACACAGGCTTTAAAGATACTATTTGAAATTAAAGAACAGCAAAGTAAAATAATCTGTTAAAATTTTATTAACTAGTAGGACTCTAACTAAATAATAGAATTTTGGATTCTTTAGTTACCAAAATATACAGATTCTACTGCAGAAGTAAACTAAATATTGCAAGATCTTCAAACATATTCATGCATGTCAGTTTGAGTTTGTACCAGGAGCATAAGGGAATTTTAAAATTAGAAAATCTATTAATGAATTTCAACATTTAGTAGATTGAAGTAAGAAAAATGTTAAATGATGATATGAAATAAAGAATTTAATATAGTCAGCAATATCATGACTAAAAGTAACATTTTGCAAGATTGCTCTTCATGACACATGCCTATGAATCCTGCAAGAAAAAAACACTCATTTGAAAAGAAAAAAAGTTTGCCAAACCTTAGTTTTAATTTAGAATAAGTATTTTCCAATATTACTATTTCTGTTTTCTCTCAAAAAATTGGGACACTGCAGCCACACTAGGAAAATAAAGAGGAAAAGGGCAGAAGAGCAAGAAGAAAATCACCATGATGTATATGCAGATAATAGGAGACAGTAAATACATAGAGTATTTGAATAAAAGGGAGTTAATGATGGTTAGTTATTTCTGACTCATTATATAAAAGTCAATGACATTTATATTAATCAGCCACCACAAAAATATAATTTTAATTGTAAGGGATAATATATAATATGTTGTTAATTTCATTCAATACTAAAATATATGAAAATATTTAAAATTTATTGAAAAATATACAAGATAAGAACTGAAGACATCGCATAAATATATGGAGATACATTAAAAGAATTCTGGACAGTGTAAAAAAAATCACTAAGAATCCAAGAATATGTAAGGAGGTGTATTTGCAGTAGCATATGAGCCTATGAAAGTAAAACACATATATATAACAGCATGCTTATATCTAGTGAACCATTAGTGAACCAAAAAAAGTGGTGAAACTTTTTCCAAGGGGTCTCTCCATGCATACTCATTGATGGTTGTTTTCGTCCCTCGTAGCTCTGGAGGGATTGGTTGGTTGATAATGTTTTTTTTTTCCCATGGGGTTGCAAACCCTTTCAGCTCTTTTGGTCCTTTCTCTAGCTCCTTCATTTAGGTCCCCGTGTTCAGTCCAATGGATAGCTGCAAGCATCCTCAACCATATCTGTATGACTCTGGCAGCACCTCTGTGGGGGCATTCATTTCTGGCTCCTGACAGTAAGCACTTCTTGGCAGCAGCCATAATGCTTGAGTTTGGTGGCTCCATATGGGGTGGATTCCCAATGAGGCAGTGTCTGAGTGATCATTTCTTCAATTCCTGTTTGTTACTTTATTCTTGGGTTTTCTCCTATGAGTATTTTGTTCTCCCTAAACCATTTCTCCATTTCTTTTTGGAGGCAGTCAGAACAATGAATTTTCTTCTTAGTACTGCTTTCATTGTATCCCGTAATTTTGGGTATGCTGTGCCTTAATTTTCATGAAATTTTAAAATATATTTAATTTGTTTCTCTTCTTGGACCAAGTTATCAATGGGTAGATCATTGTTTAGCTTCCATGTGCACGTGGGCATTTTGTTGTTGTTTTTATTGTTATTGAAGACTAGCCTTAGTCCATGGTGACTTGATAGAATCCATGGGAGTATTTTGATCTTGAATCTCTTGAGGCCTGTTTTTTTGAACAACTATTCTGTCAATTTTGGAGAAGGTACAGTGAGGTTCTGAGAAGAAGGTATATTCTTTTGGTTTAGGATGCAATGTTCCATAGATGTCTGCTAAATTCATCTGGTTTATAATTTTTGTTAGTTTCACTGTGTTTCTTTTCAGTTTCTGCTTCCCTAATCTGCCCATTGATAAGAGTGGGATATTGAAGTCTCCCATTATTATTGTGTGTGGTACAATATAAGCTTCAAGCTTTATTAGAGTTTCTTTTAGGAATATTGTTGCCCTTATATTTGGAGGATAGATGTTCAAGATTGAGTGTTCATCCTGATAGATTTATTTTCTTTTGTTAAGTAAAAAGTGACCTTCTTTATCTTTTATGATAACTTTTGTAAAAATTTTATTTTATTCGATATTAGAATGGTTAGTCCGACTTGTTTCTTGGGACCATTTTCTTGGAAAGATTTATTTCAGCCTTTTACTCTGAGGTAGTGTCTGTCTTTGTTACTTAAATAGGTTTCCTCTATGCAGTAAAATGCTGAATCCTGTTTACATATCTAGTCTTATTGTCTTTGGTTTTTATGGGGGAATTGAGTTCATTGATGTTAAGAGATGTTAAGGAATAGGGATTGTTGTTTACTGTTATACTTGTTGTTAGACGTAGAATTATATTTGTTTGGTTCTCTTCTTTTGGGTTTGTTTGAAGATTATTTTTTCTTTTCCTAGACTGTAGTTTCTCTCCTGTGTTGGAATTTTACATCTACTATCCTTTGTAGGGCTGGGTTTCTGGACAGATATTGTTAAAATTTGGTTTTCTCCTAGAATATCTTGGTTTCTCTATGTATGGTACTTGAGATTTTTCCTGGATATAGTAAGCTGGACTGGCATTTGTGTTCTCTTAGGGTCTGGATGACATCAGTCCAGAATCTTCTAGGTTTCGTAGTCTCTCTTTAGAAGTCTGGTACAATTCTGATCGTTCTGCCTTCTTACATTGCTTTTTCCTTCACTGATTTTAGTATTCTTTCCTTGTTTTGGACATTTGGTGTTTTGACTCTTATGTGGCAGGAGGAATTTATTTTCTGGTCTAATATGTTTGGAGTTCTGTAGGTTTCTTATATGTTATTGGTCATCTCTTTCATTAGGTTAGAGAAGTTTTGTACAATCTTGTTGAAGATTTTTAGTGGGCCTTTTATTTAAGAGTCTTTGCTCTCTTCTACATCCATTATCCTTAGGTTTTGTTTTCTTATTGTGTCCTGGATTTCCTGCATGTTTTGGTTTAGGAGCCTTTTAATTTTTATATTTTCTCTGACTGTTGTGTCTATGTTTTCTATGGTATCTTCTGACGCTTCAGATTTTCTCTTCAATTTCTTGTATTCCGTTGGTGATGCTTACATTTATGACTCCTGAAATCCTTTTTAGGTTTTCTATCTATGGGGTTGTCTCCCTTTGCTATTTCTTTATTGTTTCTATTTTTGTTTTCAATTCTTTCAATGATTTGGCTGTGTTATCCTGTAGCTCTTTAAGTGACTTTTTTGTTTGTTTGTTTGTTTGTTTTCTCTTTAAGGGCTTTTATTGTTTATATCTATTCTACTGGTTCTCTTGCATTTCTCTAGGGGAGTTATTCATGTGTTTCTTGAGGCCCACCATCATCAATGTGAGGTATAATTTTGAGTCAAAATCTTGTTTTTCTGGTGCATGGGGATATCTACCATTTTCTGTGGTGTGAAAACTGGATTCTGATGTTGCCAGGTTATCTTGGTTTCTGTTGCTTAGGTTGTTGCAGTTGCCTCTTGCCATCTTGTTATCTGAGATGCTAGATGATCTTGCTGTCTGTGTCTGGAGCTTGTCTCTCCTGTGTGTCTGTGGCCCATGGGCTCAGGAGGAAGATTGTTTCTGAGGATTCCACCAGTGTGAAGAAGTCTATGGGCAGACCATGGTGGTAATCGTGATGGTAGTAGGCTGGCTCTGGCTTGACTCTGGGCTGGAACAGTTTGTTTCAAGGCAGTCCGGTGCTACCTGTGCCTGGAGAGTTACTGGCAGTTTCTCCATGGAAAGTTATTGGAAAGAACTTGTAAGATCACCCATGGGCCCATCAGGGAATATGTTTCTGAGGCTTCCCTGGGTGCTCAGCAATTTACCTCCTCTCAATCTTTCTTATATTTTGCTCTCTCTCTCCTCTCTTTCACTGTTCTTCTTTCATTTTCTGAGAAAGATCAGGGTTTGTCCTGAGATTCTCTATGACAAGTCAGGTTCTCTTGCCTGTGCATCCTCAGGTGCTGGGATAAAAGGCATATGCCACCTGTCCAAGATAAAATTATTTTATTAACTTTATATAAAAAATTAACCAAAACTTTGATTAATTAGAAATATTTTTATGCTACCAGAAATAAAAATGAATCAAATGCTTGACCATCTAACAAAACTTCCTTTGATAATGGCCTCAGGCAGACAGAGGTTACAAACGCCATCAACTGCAAGTTTCACAACTATGGCAATGTTAAAAATATGGATGCATCTTCATTTGCATATTTTAGATATTAACTTTTCTATTTAAAAATGTATCATACAAATTATATTTCCTAATTGCTGATGGATAGAGATGACATTGATTTTTCTAAAACATATTAAGTCAGGAAGAGGCAACCTTGATGAACTAGCTTATTAATTATAGTACTGCACTTATGACAGACAGGGGTTAGGAAATGCCACCACATTTCCCTATACCGAAGATGTAAAGTCATTAAAAATTAGTCATTTATTGAAACTCAATTGAAATAGCCCTAAATAGCACAAGTTATTGTCTCAACAGATGCCAAGGTCCCCTCATTTGCTCATTTCCAAATGTGATAAGAGATAAATTAACTTCCTCATTATCAATTAAAAAGAACATGAACACCTCACTCTGAAGAGATATGTGTACCCATATTTATCACATCATAGCTTCTAACAACAATATTTAAACTTAGACACTTAAAAAGACCACAGTGTCCATCTGTTATATGATGGATAAATACATTCTGAAGCTTCTGACAATAATAATTTTGATGTAAAAAATAATAAATTGTAGGCATATTTATAGAAACACATGAATATCATAATGAACCAAATGAATATATTATAAAATTTTAAAATCATATGCAAAAATTAAAATAATTCCAAGAAGCAGCTTACACAGAGCATTAGCAAAGGTTTATGAGCATCACGACCTCAGAAATGTAACCATGAGATTGTGGTAAGTGGTTATCAGTGACCAAATTGAGAAAGAAACTCTGGGCAAATTATAGAAGGTAGTCAATGCTGTAATAAGAGCACAGTCGTAGTATGTAAGAACAAAGGAGCAAATAGTGAGAGGAATTGGTGAGAAAAGTAATTTTCTGTTGCACCTTGAACAGAAAGACATGCTGGTTTTCTGAATGAAAGAATTTGACCTACTCATCGGAATGTTCACACTAGGTTGTCTAGACTTCTGAGATAGGTACACTGACAGGGGCACACACTGCCTGTATTTGGGTGATATACAGCATGTCTGTGTTTTGTTAAAATGTTTTAGTTTATTTTTCTTAATAGTTGAATAATTTTATTTCCTGTTTCACACATTGAAATGATAATTATACTGTAGGTAATGGTTTAATCTTGGAGTAAGTGAGTCTTGTTAAGTCATTTATCTCAATAAACACCTAAATTTTGCCTTGTCTTGAGTTGAGTAGTCCTTTTCATCCTCATTAGTGTATTTATAGGGCCATCTAGCAAAAAAGTAGATCCTAAAGATTTTGGTCATTCATCCTTGAAGGTTGAATTAATATCAGTTTCTTTATAGAACAGAATATAGGGACAATTTCAATGATATCATCCCATTCATGTTCAGGAAAAATATATTCTTCGTTTGAAACAGAACATGCAAAGACTGAGTTAAAAATTGACCCTAAACAATATAATGTTCTACCATTTGCTTGTCCGTCAACATCACCACCTAATGTACGTGGACACACACATGAATCAACTAATGCAAAACAGAAATGCATGCTAATATCCAGTTTGCTTCTGTGCCATAGTACAAGCTAAAATAAGCAAACATCTTTAGAGCCTACAACATAGCTTCAATTGTACTATTCTACCTTATCTTCATGCACAAAAAAAAAAAAAAAAAAAAAGCCAGTGACAGAAGACAGAAGTGTGGATAGCCTTGCTTCATGAGCTAGAGCTGCACTGGGCTCAATACTGCTTTTCAATTTGAAAAGACAGATTGTTGCCATACAAACCATACATAGGATATCTTACAAGCACATCAGAATGGCAGGTAAAGGCTGGGAGTTGATCACTAGAAAATGTTACAAAGCCGAGATTTCTCTGCCATGCATCCAGGCACTCCTCACCTCTGCATGTGGTTTTGAATTAGTTGCTCTCTGTCATGCATATGATTTCCAACCTTTGATTTGTTTGAAAATACAATATTTGGCATTCTAGGCCATCCTCAGGATAGTAATAAGTAAAGTCGTGCTGGTGAAACAGTTGTTGATAATTGCAGCTGTCATAGGTCTAGCAATGAGTGCTTAGTGTCCTATAGTGCTCAGATCATAGTTCCTCATCATTAGTGTCGGAGGCCTTCAGACCTTGGCTTTTCTTAGGTTTCAACCATGGCACCATATACAGAGACTGGATGAACATTCGGTAAAGCTAATGAGAAGAAGAAGTCATTACAATGTCTTCTAATCCTCAGCTGCACAGTTTTAAGTTTAGCAGTGATTATCTATCACTTCTGAATAGTTAAGAAAGTAATTATTCTGGATCTCCTCCTAGTGCTTTCAACTGAAGGTTTTTCCACTGAGCTTAGCAGAGTTGCACCCCAACCTTCTGCTGATGCACCATGGAAGAGCACTGAAGACCTTCATCTCAGTTAGTGCCCACATTGATGATTGTCACGGCTGGGTGCTTTTCTTTGGAGCTGACTGTGACACTGGAGGTGGTGCAGCCTTTATTTCCTTTATCCTGCTAAGAAACATTGAAAGGAGGCTCTGGCTATGTCTGAAGTCCTGGATATATATGAATATATAGTTTCCACATAAATACACACATGTGTATGTAGTCACAATATGTGTACATATGCACACACACACACACACACACACACACACACACATATATATACATATGAAGTCACCTCAGATGTATTAACAGTTTATAGATTCGACACTCACTTCTCCCTGTCGATTTCTCACAAAGGTACATCATTCTGCTAGTGCTTCCAGGTTGGTTCTGCCCTGTGTGCTTATTTCCCTCATCCTCCCAGCCATGCTGATATTACAAGCCTATTAAAATGCTTCCACTCTGCTCTTCCACCTACACCAGTAGGTAACCTGGGGTACAGACCTAGTGAGGTTGTGTAGTGTATACATAGAGTACAGAGAGTGCTTGGAGGCCTTGCCCAGGACTGTGTCAGAGAGAATCCTGATCTACTGACAAAAATAGATTCATAATGTTATGCCAAATGCCTTTAAAAATCTTTTTTTTAAAATAAAGTGGTAAGAGAAAAAAAAGATGTTTCCACTCAGTGGAAAGAAATTACAAAACATTAATTTTCTTCTATCACTGATTTTAATTAACTTTCTCTCAACTTTGTCTCTTCCCAACACCTTTGAAGGTTTTAACAGCTTTTAGTTTAAACTTTGGTCATTTTCATTTTGTAAAATTGCATTTTCCTTAAAGGGTTTCAAACTGTTATTCCCACTTACAATCCAAGCCTTCAACTTACTCCCAGTTTGTTGTTTGTCTCCATTGATATTTATGACTGCGACCCTTCTAGTACTTAAATCCCAGATCATCTCTGTGGAAGCCATGTTTAGTATTGAGCTCAACTATTCCATCCCATACCTTTTAACAATGCTAGGCAAGAAGGAGAATTGGGAAAACATCATTTCCTATATAACTTGTTTTAAATTATCTCAGTGTGATAGGGAAGCTTTATCTTGCTACTACTAGATTAAGAAATGTCATCCTGAACAAATATGTCACCAGGAGATATCCTTGGAGTTGTCTTAAGTTCATCCTTATCTCCTTTCATTAGAGAAATTTTGAGTGAAAGAGAAGTTCGTGGTGGTCATTCTTGTTTGAAACTCTTGCATGTGACCTGACATCAGTCTTTATAATCTGTTGCTTTGCAGAAAACCCTGGAAATTCTGAAATTTTTCTTATAAAGAAAGTCAAACATATGACACATGACAAGTTAATCCTATGCTACAGTTGTTATCTATAAATATATGACCTCACTTTTACAAATTACTTGCTTTCAGACATGTACAATGAAGGATCATGTTCAATCTGGATTCATGGGGAGCACCAAATAGTAGGGTTTACTTCAAAATTTAGGGATTTGTTCATAATATTGTTTCCACATTAGTGGTTTGATGACAGCTTCTGCTTTTAGGCAGGTCTTTTCTCAAAATGGTTTCAATACACAGAAAATACTTTAAGAATGTGTTCTGCAACAGAGATTCCACCTTGAAGGATACAAATTTGATCCCATGCACTGTAATAGCTCTTGCCTCTCCTATTGTGTAACCATCTTTAAGGCTTACCTAGGCGAACTATGAGGAAGCAGAGGGTTGTTAAATGGGTCCAACTAAATGAATTCACTGAAGTCAACTTTAATATCTATGGAAAAAGCCTTTTCCCAGGTATTTTTTTAAATATAGCATTAGTGACACTATCATACTGGTTTTTCCTTACTTTGAGTCACAAGTTGCTTATCTTGGGACAATGATTGACATCTCCAATTACCACCCAATTCTACAATTGTACAGCCTTGACAGACTTATAACTCTAATTGCCTGTTTTAAAGTTTCTTTAGATAAGAGAAATTTGGAGATAGTTAAAACCTCTGATTTTCAAGTTCAATGTCTCTAGTTGCCTAAAACTGCAAGGTTACTCTGCTTGAATCGCCAAGTGCTCAAGACAAGCATTTTGACTCAAGTTGTTTTTTATTAAATAGTGAAGGATTGTGGGTAAGTACATAAATATAAAGATATCTACTTCCTCATTGTACGCAAGTCAGAAATGTCTTCATAATTATTTTATTTTCATAATCTCAATATCATTGTTATCTCTAAAGGGAATATTTGAAGGAAAAGATTTCACAAGCCCCAAACCTTCAAGGTCTCCATAATTCTACTATGGGCTCATTTTAAAAGAACTGCTTTGAACTTTTGATTTTAATAAACTGAAGTCTTATATACTGAGTTATATTAAATTTATACTCCTTATAATAAATTTTTGTGAATAAATGATGGAATATATTTCACTAGATATACCTGTTATAGAAAAGAATCAATCTAATGGGTATGCCTGGGTTTTAAAAAATCATATTTATTGAATCATTATTAATTTAAATTATGTTACTAACTGCGATCGAATTCAAATATCTCTGTCCTTCCCTACCACCATAATTGGCAAGATATAAGTATAAAAGTCCTTTAAATTTCTTTTGATATTACAAATATAGCAATACATTATGTTACAGATAATACCTGCTCTCTATGGAAAATGATTCTAGCTTTTTGTGAAAGGCTGTTCCAGTTGCCCATGCATTTCTTCTCAGCGAAAAACTGACCCTTTGCAAGGTTACCCACGGATGACTGGATTCTTGAAAACACCATTTCTCCTTTTTAGTAGCACAGCATTAACCTTTCTCAGGAGAGGATGCTTGAGAGACATTTTATGAGAAATAGGGCTCTGCTTACTTACTGTTTTTGTAAACCCTAATATATTAGTGAATTTTCTATGGTTCATAATACATAAGGCATTGGTTAGAAATGCTGGAATGATTTAAAAAAAAAAACAAGAACAACAAAAAGCAACAAACTCACATATTAGCAGTGTCTAAGGAACACGTTGAAGATGGTTGTCTCTTGGCTGGTAAACCCCAGAGGCAAGACTTGATATTACTGCACTTCTGTGACCCTCTTCCAGTCACTCTTTTTCTCTTCTGATAAAGCCACAAATATTGAATCATGGTATCTCCCTTCAAATGAAAACGTCTAAGTTTAT
The DNA here is from genome assembly GCF_963924665.1 of Micromys minutus. Taxonomy (NCBI): domain Eukaryota; kingdom Metazoa; phylum Chordata; class Mammalia; order Rodentia; family Muridae; genus Micromys; species Micromys minutus. Next base: position 15,415,024 of record NC_137977.1, read on the forward strand.
CAGCCTTCAAAAGTTCTCTCTTAAGGCAACATTTTTAAATCATTTTCTTAACTAATAAATAATCTAATTTCTCCATTTGTTTTCAACACATAAATCCTCAAGAGACTCCACAATCTATGTCTATACCACGACATTGAGGCAGTTCAGAAACATCCTGGCTATCACATGGGATTCTGACACACGTAGGGCATTCTTCTTACAGCTCTGCAGAATTGCCTCCTTCCCTCACATCTTCTTTTACTATAAAACTTTAACTCTGTTTGGAGAGCTGACCACAGAAGCAACACCATATTTGGGATTTAAGAAGAACAAATGTGGTACCCACAATGAACAACATGGATCCAAAATGTCAAAAATAAAAGAATAAAGGGTACGATTTGTTCTAGAACATTATACCTGGGAATTTATTCATCTGAAATAACAAGTCATACATCTGTTCTTCTCTAACATTTGGAAGGAAGGTATGCTCTCTTCAGAAATATAACTGACATGCTATAGTCATGTTTATTGAACAGATAATTGATCAAGGAATTTTGCTGCACTATGTGCAAAATAAATTCATAAAACCTGTTCTAAGAATGACTAATTTTATGTTTCTAACTTTATTTTAGATTCATAAACGTTTAAAAGAAATAAGTTATATATCATACTGCTTAAGTAGCATTTAAAACAAAAGTACATAGGTAGACTACCAAATACAAATCATTTAAATATCACATCACAAGTTCACCACAATGAGTTTTCTTTTTCTTCCTTGCCTGATGTCTATTGCTTAGAGAGGTATATGAGAATCATAGGTTTTACCATCGAGGAGTACAGTACCTCGTTGATATTAAAAGAGATTATTACCATGTATATGACACAACTTATCTAATGTACAACTATTATTTAAAAGATTTATGTTTGTGACTGATGAAGTTTGAGAAGGGGAGCAACAATTAATTTGCACACAAAATAATTTTTCTATAGTAAAAGCTTGTTAAAATTGTTATTTGCCTACAGCAGAGGGACTCGGTAAGAACTGTGTAGATGAAACAAATATAAGAAGAAGATAGTAAATGTATAAAACACCACCTTTGTGAAAAGAATTTTAGATGCTATAAGAAGAAGATAGTAAATGTATAAAACACCACCTTTGTGAAAAGAATTTTAGATGCCATTAGGAATCGTCAGAAGCTGGGAAGAGAAGGCTGGTTGCATGCATCTGTACTTCTTCCATTTTCTCCCTCCTTTGTTGGTCTCCCTTTCTAGTCTATGAATAATTTCTTGCCACTGGATGATGATGTTTACTTCCTGTCAACTCTCAATATTGTTATTCTTGAATTTGTTTGTACATTTGTAACATACCTTGTTATACAAGTAGAGATGATGGGACAGCAGGGTCACTGCTGTCAGTTCAGACCCTCAGCCTTTTAAACAAGATTGCATTTTAATGATCTAACATAAACATCTCCTCCTTGTAACATGGTTGTACAGATATACAATTGGATTGCACTTTTTTACTCCCAAGAATAATGGTTGTGAATCTGGCTATTTAGCACTTTTATTTTATCCATTGATCTTGTCCTAAGGAGCAAGACTTGTTCCTTGACCTCAGATGCAAGTTTTCAGGATGAGCTTGTCTGTTACCTATGCAGATGTTTCTTTCCTTGAGATGTCCATAAAGATGTCATGATGTCCTGCATAACTCCTGAGGCTGGAAATGAAAAGGTTTTACCAGTCTCTAATCAGATCATCTGTTGTTGGCAGTAGGCTATGCTGAGTTATTACTTGTCTGCTGAGCAGGGTAACAAAAGTGCTCTGAGTATGGGGATGATTCTCTCCTTTCATTTTTCTCTGTTATCCAAAATTTGTGATACCTAACTTTCAAGTTGCCAGTCACCCTTCTTAACAGACTTATCAACCTGCTCTGCTTTTACCACTGGTACATTCTCTAAAAGTACTCATTACCCTTGAAAAATCCTTGTTTCTAAATACAGGTAGTCACTAAAATCTCTAAACTTAGCTTGGATGAAAGGAAGATATTGCAACACAGTTTTACATTTCCCTTGAACATGTGGGGAAAATGTCAAGAAAGACATTCCTTAGTTTAGTTTAATTTGATATGGTTTAACTTTGTTGTTTGAGTCAGGGTCTCATACCCTCAGAATTGTACCATATCCATGTCTGTCTCCAGCATGTAATCCCTTGCCTTATCTCCCCTGTGTAGAAATAATAGGCTTTTCCCAACACCCATTAAGATAATAGTCTTTCTTATTGTGCAGCTGAAAATGCAACATGGATACAGGACCTGTGAATGTGCTTTGAAGGGTCTAAAACATTGTGCAGATGAATTTTACTCCAAAAAAGTAAAGAATAATATAAATCAATGCTGTTGTGTAGGTGAACTAATTAAGATGAATAATACAATTTTGAGAAAAGTAATAAAACATAGCATTGTGTCACAAAGTATCGGTAGTCACTTCAGGACCAGCATTTCTGACAAAGTCTTTCATAAACACACACGCACAAACACACATTGCACAGCAGGCCTTCTTTCATATAATATCCAGGAGCATGCTTATGGCATAATGTCTACTACCTTGTGCGATTGCAAACTCCATACAACATTTTTACATGCAAACAAGCAACCACCACCTTTACTCAGTGTTCAGTAGATAAAGTGTAAATGAATAATAATAAAGAGAATTAAATAAGTACATAAATTATCCATTAAGGTTGATATCAGTAGATGTCAATTTTGAAATTAGATGTGTGGAAATTTTTTAAAAATTCATTTTCCCATGCCAATGGAAACAGTTTGTCTCACCAATGATCTGACTGAATGAAAGCCTCTAATGTAAGGAGAAGTGTGGCCACTTTGCAGATGTTAATGACTTAATTAGCTAGTTTGTCATCTTTCTATTTTCTCTAATACATAAAACACAAGACGTGTATGTCATAAAATGTCTTTTGATGTGAAGATTTTATGTATATATATTTTGTTTCTCAATAATATTAAAATCTGTTGATATAAGCAGCCTTGCCCATTACTCTTGACCTCATGAACTTTTACATAAACTTCTTTCAGTACATTAACCACCAAGGGCTCACCATTCAAAAAGAAAGCATTTATGATTGTCATCAAATAGTTCCTGTCTCTGAATTTCCATCAGATCGGACAGTATAAAACTTTATCATGAGATGAATGTTTTCACATTTGAAAGTCCCTCTATCTCAGTTACCAACACTGAAATAAAAAACAAAAAGAAACAAAGAAAATCATTACCTAGTCAAGAGTCCCCTTTGAGGGCAGTTAGAATTTTTTATAAATGATACTGAACATTCTGTTTTGTAACAGGTGCAGAGGCAAAGCCAAGTATAAAGGCCAGGGTTAAAACCAGAGCCCTACCTTCCCTGCCAGTCTCATCTGTCACTCTCAGGCACCTTTCCTGAAACCCCATGATATTTTGTTCATGACTGTGATCAATGCTTGCAATGGCATCTGTTGTATAATTATATTCTGTTCCAATCTTACAGCTGAGTTTCACAAAAAGTGTTAATTCCTATCTATCTCAGAAGTAGGGAGCAAGGGTTTAGGCAGTATAAACTTTATTATTGGACAAACTCGCATACATGTATATGCATACATATGCATCTGTACATGCACAAGCACATACCCATAGGAGTTGTTTTTAGGTTATATTATATATATATACATATATATATATATAATATATATAATATATAATATATATAATATATATCATATATATCATATATAATATATATAATATATATCATATATATCATATATAATATATATAATATAATATATATATAATATATAATATATATAATATATATAATATATATAATATATATAATATATATAATATATATAATATATATAATATATATAATATATATAATATACTCCTTTCCTTCTATTAAATGCTCCTTTACAATCTTTTCTGCTATCATTCAAACATCTGCCTTCTTTCTTTCTTAAAATGTATAAAATTTTTATGGATTTCCCTGTTGCTGCTTGTGTTTTGATGCTAATTCTGCTTCCTCAAGAGGTGCTGCCCCAATAACAAGTAGATCCCACACTCAGGTAATTTCAGGTAAACTTTCTTCCCATTTAAACTTTTCAAATAAAGGCTAGACCCCATGATTTGGCAGCAGAAGAAAAGGGTGGGGCCGGAAGTTTTAGAGAAAATGAAAGAGGAAGAAGGAAGTGAAAACTATAAGAAAGAAGAGAGAGGAAGACAGAGGAAGGCAAGGTGGAAGGAAGATGAAGCAGCAGCGTGTGGCCTAGGATTTCATAAAGTAGTATAGTGGCAAATCTGCCCAATATAATTGAGTTATGTGTTCTTTGTATGGATTTATTGGAGTTGGAGGTTTGCTGTGACAGACAGACACACACACACACATAAACAAACACACACACACATACACATACTCACACATGCATGTATATATAAAACTAAACAAAATCTGATAATTTGTAAAACCAAGCATCTATGTATGTTTTTAGGTCTAGTCATTTGATATTAGATAATTCAATTAGCATGCTGTTTTCAGGGGAAGACTATGTATTCTGCCCTTCATAGTTTTTTTTTTTTAATTTATGGAATATAATTCGATGTATTTGTTCATGTTCGTAGGTTATCATAGTGACTCCACACTGTGAAGGTTTAGACAAAATGATTTGTTTAGTAAATTTTATCATATGTAGGTCAAGATTTATTTGGCAAATAATATTCAGAATATAGGACTGCATCTGTGAAAAGTAAATGATTATTTGATGGCTATTTATAAAACCCATCTGATGTGCAGAGATGCTGTGTCATGGGGTTCATTGATCTTCCATGATTTGAGTAGAATTTTACTCTGTGTGCATATGGAATCAGATTCTTTCATAAGATTATTCACTAAGAGTTCACAAAGAAAATGCAACCAAATTAGTGATCTGTGGTTGTGTGGCATCTACTACATAATTATTATATAAATAAAAATGAAGACTTGAACTATGGAATGCATCAGTAAACTAAAAAAATCAGAGGTATTTATCATGATAGAAGCCACAAAACCAAGCATTCATTTCCTTGAGAAGTAAAATGAAAAAACTAATATTTTGACTATTTGTAGATATCTCACTGTAATGCTTGGTCAGAAAGTAAGCATTTCATAACTTGAGAAAATAACTAAAGCAATTGAAGTAAATTTCCAATTGCTATTGTATACCCATGGACATTTATGACTTAATAGCCACTTTTCCTTTTCTATTTTTGATACTAGATATGGTAAGTGTTGTGATTATTCCAGAAGGAAAAGCAAGGGGTTGTGAGACAGTGGGTATAAAAATTATCATGCAAGCAAATAAAGTTTAAATTTTATTATGAAAACTGTAGCTTGATTTTAATTCTAAGAAAAATTAAATATGGCTAAAAAGAAAGTAAATGTATTGCGTAGCTCCAACAATGACAAGTTAAAAGTGAAGATTTGAGGTAGCGTAATGTGGCATGAAGTCAGTCATGTGAAATCTTCACCATACAATAATATCTCAAGCATGGTACTGATTTTAGTCTTGGATAAATGAAACTTCTGAATTAGAAGTACCAAGGCATTTTTGCCTAAACAAAGAATGGTTTTGTGTGTGTTTGTGTGTGTGTGTGTGTGTGTGTGTGTGTGTGTGTGTGTGTGTGTATGTGTGTGCGTGTTTATTGTGTGTATGAATAAACAAGCTTTTATTTACCAATGTCTATGATAGGTATACATGAAATGAGATACAAATAAATAGGCACAAGATACCTTCCTATTTCTTTTCTGTTTTATGTCAGAAACAAGACATATTTTATTTATTTCTTTTAATTAATCAATTTATTTACATCAAATGCTGTAACCCTCCCAGTCCTCCTTCACAGAAACTATCCCCCATTCACTTCTTTTGAGTTTGTTGTCTCTCCCCAGTATCCCCCAATCCCAGCACATCAAGTATCTCCCAGGATAAGTGCATACTCTCACGGAGTCCAGACCAAACAGCCCTGTATGGATATGGATACCAGAGTAGGCTTCAGTTTTAGGAAGAGTCTCTTTTCCAGTTCCTGGAGGGAGCAGGTTACATGTAGAGTGAGTTACACATACATGCTGGGGCCTAATTCAAGCCTGTGTGTGTTCTTTGGTTACTGGATCAGTCTCTGAGTTCTCCCAGTTTCCCAGGTTATTTGGCACCATCAGTTCTCTTGTGGGGAACCCATCCCCTCCAGAGCCTTTAATTCTTCCCCAGTTCTTGCATAAAAGTCCTAGATCTGCATCTGTTTCAGGCAGATTCTGGGTAGAGCCTTTTAGAGGACAGTTATGCTAGGGTACTCTCTTCAAGCATAAGAAAATATCACTGATGATGTCAAAAGCTGGTGATTGTTCATGTGACGGGTATCAAGTTGGGCCAGTTATTGGCTGGCTATTCCTTAGGTCTCTGCTCCATCTTTATCCCTAAAGATGCAAGTTCAAAAATACTCAGTGATTTGACCAAAATTAATATCTTCTCAATGGGGAACTGCAGACTAGGACCAGAATTGCCATTCCTTTTGTGTATAATGTTTTCCGATTTCAACCTTGAGACAGATAATAGTGATTCAACACATCTCTAGGTACTCCCACAACATACAAACTATTTTCATTATCCAAGGGGAATAATGGTTTACAACAATCTATAAGAAACTAACTAACTAAATAAAATCAACCAAGTAATTATTTTTATATGTAACAACAAAATATTGTACTGATCGTTTGAACAACAGTAGAGATAAAGATAAATCTCATTTTTGATAGGAAAACCCATCTGATTCAATGGTTCTTTCTGATACATATTTATAAATAGTTCAACACATTGTCTGCATGCTAATCTTAAGAGCAATAATGTAACCTCCCTGACAAACAGGAAGCTAAGTCCATCCTGTAACTTCGAGGATCGCAGGCTGTGGTAGAAGCTGCTCTCATGTTATTGAGTCTGTGGTCTTAGTCTGAGACAGGCTAAGCTTCATTTATGCCAGAGGTTCCATGGTCTATAATTGAAGTACTACTTCAGTTAAATCACACAGTGTTGTCTGGTTCTAAATCCCTACATTTTTACATGAAATGTCAATTCCTAACACACCCTTCACTCATCAATGCCTTTTATATAAATGGTTTTAGGGACAAATTCGTACTTGTTGCCTAAACTCTCACATTTTTTAAAGACATAGAGGAGCAAATGTAAAAGGAACAGCTACTAGCAACTAATCCCAGAGGTCCTCAGAAACATAATGGCAAAATTTTTAAACAACAACTAGATTGCCAGCTATGCTACAGCCTTAAAAGATAAAAGTTAGTATTGCACCATAAGAAACTGTAAAGTTCCTACTTGGAAAATACTTATTCATGACAATTATCAGGCTAATTCAATTGCCAGGGAGCTTTGAGCCCCTTGATAGAATCACATTCCACTCTGCTTAATTCATTAATTATGTCTGAGTTTATGGGCAAGTATATACAATTTAATTTGTGTTTCTAGCAACACATGAGGTAGAGAATATAAAAGTTAACTCTATATTTCATGTACTGAAAATGGCTTACAAATCATTTTTATTCTAATGTGTATATTCAAATACATGCGCTTATATTTATACAGGTTATGAATACACAAAGATCGATGACTGAAAACGTTATGTACCGAGAGTATCTGTGCTGAAGAAGTATACATATGAATGAATGTGCGGAGACAAGATTCAGTGTAGAATAAAACTGCATAAAACGGAGTCTGAAATCCAAGGAAAGACTTCTAGGTGAAGAGCCAGCTTGGACAAAAGCAATAGAACAATGTTATGAGGAGTGTGACAGGCCATTTGAGCTGGTACTGAGAATGTAGCTTAGAAAATAAGTTCAGATTCCTTGTGACATGATATGCAAATGTGACAAGGTCACACTTGGAGGCAAGGATGGCATCAGAAAAGCCAGGCTGTCAAACCTTTTCTTTGTCCTTGCAAAAGAGCATGTCTGTCAGAGAGTTGTAAATGAGTTGAATTTGCCTAAAGTCTGGGCAGCTGGAAGACTTGGAAACAATCCAGCTCTTGCCTTGTAGCTCCAATCCAGAGATTTCTTGGTGCCCTTTGTTTGGAAGTGGAATGTTTCCTGGCCTTCACTCTGAATATCTGTGTCTTCCCTTTTGTACTTTAAAGTTGATCTCCTCAGCATCATCTCCCTAACTGTTCTATCCTGAATAATCACTTTGTTTAATGCTTCTAGTTCTAACAGTTGAGTAGGAGAGAATGTGCAAAATACTAATAGGATGAAGTTCAGACCATAGAATGTTTCAACACAGAGACTTTGGATAAGCGTGCTTTTACATCCATTTGTACACTAAGAAGAGCACAGTCCAGATGGAAAGGGAAAAACATATTGAATAATAAAGATAAGCAGTTATATAAGGAGAGTGATTAGAGGGTAGTTTGGAATCTTGAATTTGGAAACATAGAAAACATAATCCTGGAGACAAAGCATCAAGATAGAAAATTGTAGGTTGAGACAAAAATCATGGAAGATGGTGGACCACGATAAAGCAGATGAATTTATGAAAGAAATGGGAGAGGGAAGAGGAGGAAGAGGAGGACAGGGAGAAGGCAAAAAGCTTCTGCATTTATGCTTTTGTTGTGTTTACACAAGCAATGGCTAAGAGAGTCCATTGTTATATCTATTTTGTCTGTAGTTAAGATAGGAACAATCACACAATTAATTTGGTACATCAAGAACTTTTTCTGGCCAGGTACTATAACTGCTAGGACATGATTCTCTAGGTAGTAGAACCATAGACTAAGGAATTTTAGTAAAGAAGCTTAAACAAACTAAGGCAAGTCTATCCAGCATCTAAGTAATGTGTGAATCGATTGGCTACTATGGAAGCACTGTAGTAAGACACACTTCTGCTGGAAAGGAACCAGGGATCCTTCAGGTTGCCTGACTGAGACCCACTCTACTGTGCTTTCATGGAAAAAATTCCTTTCTCAGTTACCATGTTTAGCACTAATTAGAGACTGTCTCCCAGATGGTGCTTTTGTCATCAACTCAGAAAGTTCAATATCTAATTTTGATATTTCTGAAGATTAAATCTGTACTGTCCAATAAAACTCTCACTTGGCTGTCATTTTCACTTGATCCACAGACCTACATTTGGCTCAAACTAATACTTGGCGTGCTGTGAGTACATTATTTCTGGTTTCTTTAAGATATTCCTTTCAACTGATCTTTGTGTTTTTCTGCATTCTCTTCTAAATATCAATATACTTTACACACACACACACACACACACACACACACACACACACACACACACACACAAACACATACACATACAATTACCTACACAGACATAATAAATATGAAGTTCCAAACTTGAAGCTTTCTGGGGATTTCTATTTGATTATTTTAAAAATAAAACTGCTGTCAGCTTTGTTTGTGGAGAGGGGCTAGAAGCTCTATTTACTCTGAAAGTAATCACTTCTTGATTCAAACTGCCTCACCAGTAAATAGAATATCTTAGGACATTAATTATATGGGAAAGAAGTCAGCAAGAAGTAGCTGTTACAATCCATTACTGTACAAGAAATAGCAAGAGATGGGAGAAAATGTAAAGACAGGGATAATTGTTATAGCTCTGCTGTGAATAGGATTGGGATAGATGGATTGGAATGGTTTATCTTTCTCCTCCATAATAAACTCAAACAAAGGCTGATAGTGAGCATACAGAGGTGAGTCAGTACCTTTCTGGAACACTACAGACAAAGGCAGAAGCATCCATACTTCTTGAATATATATATATATATATATATATATATATATATATATATATATTAATATGAATAAATACATATATATATTAAAGTTATTTATCTTTTCAGATTCTGCAGTTGCATAGTTTCCTGCACAGAATTTTGGCTTGCTTTATTCAAACTTTCTTTTATATGTATTCTCTTCAAAGCTTGTCTAACTCTAGCTGCCATTATATAAAGCCTGCTTTGGGTGGCATAGTGATTATACTTCATCTTTGAGATGTATACAAACCAATTTCCTTATTTATCTCTGTTCTCTTCAAGAAGCCCTGAAGACTGCTATTACACATAGAATACTGTCTATGTACCCCAGCTATAATTTTACTTATTTTATTGACACAATAATAGGGTCATAAGGGAAGATAAAACTCCTTCAGACATAGGAAGAAAATTGTTATCAGAGGTAAACAGAGAAAAGAAATAGTGTGGAGGGGTCAGGTGAGGAAAGGGAATGAAGATCAGATGTGGAGAGGGGTAGGAGATAGCTGGTAGTGAAAAGGGAAATCTTTGGGGGAAGCACCTCTGGGATTAGGTGGAGTCTTGGGAAAGGAGAGGCTTCTGGGAGTCTATGGTGGAGACCTAACTAAGATTCCTATCAAAAGAGAATATAAAGACTGAATTTGCCACCTGCTGTAGCTGACGGAACTTCCATTGGAGGAAGGGGACATCAATCCACCCAAAAAACCTTCAACTCCAAATTTGTCCTGTCTATAAGACTCCAGGGATAAAGATAGAACAGAGATTGGGGGAACTGCCACCCAATCACTGCCACAACTTTAGACCCATCCCAAATGAGAGAGCTCACTCATGACCCAATTAATTACAGGGTTCTATGCTTGCAGACAGAAGTCTAGCATAACAGTCTCCCTTTTAATATCGGATGAAAAAAGATATAAAAACTAATGTCCAAACATCAGGCAAAGCTCAAGGAACCTTATGGACGAGTGGGAGATAGAAATGTGCAAGACTGAAAGGTCAAGGACACCACAAATTACCTACAGAATCAATTAGAAAGGGGACTCACAGAGAATAAAGTATTATCCAAAAAGCATGCATGGGTTAAACCTACACCACATAAACATTTGTAGCAGATGTGCAGTTAGGTATTATTGTGGGTCCCTGAACAGTGTCAACAGGGGCTGTCTCTTACTCTGTTCCCTTCCCCAACTTGGACTGTCTGACTGAGCCTCAACAGAAGAGCATGATCTCCTTGGACTAGATGTTGCAAGATGAGTTGGTACCCAAAGAAAGCTTCCCCTTTTACTCAGTGAAGCAGAAAGTGTGGTGGCCGATGAGAAGGATTTGTAAGGACAAGACTGGGAGGAGAGGAGGAAGAAGCTGGGTGAACCATAAATAAAGTGACTAAAACAATAAAATATTGAAACAAAGAAAATTATTAAAACGACAACCAGAGTCAGCTATTTGCTCAGACTCGAATTATTAGTGATTATGATGACATTATCTCCAGAGAGGGTGTTTGTTTGAATGTGATTTTCTAGGTGTTAACTGTGCTTACTCAAGAGAGAAATGCTATAGTGTGTGTCAGAGTCAAAAATACACACATCACATCCTACTTTCATCCTCAAGGAACATTTATATTGTTCCACATCTAAATAATAATATTGTCCGTTCTGGTCTGAACCTCTGCCCTGAGCAGACATTGGGCACTGGTCTGTACCCAATCACCCAACCCCCAGAAGAAGCCTATCACACAGGTGCTCTAACACACCCAGAATGACTGGTGAGAAAACAACAGATGTTCCAATAACTGAATTAACTGCGACCCCTGGGATCCAGGGAAACAGAATATTCCAGGCAGTCAGTAGCCTGGGTCCTTTCTGGTCTGAACCTGAGCCCTGACTGTCCTTGGGTGCTGGTACTGCACCCAATCCCACAGAAACCAGAAGAAGCCTGTGACCCAGGTGCTTTAACATGCACAGGAACACAGGATTACAGGTGCTCTAACATACATGGGATCAAAGGAATACAGGTTTGCTAAGAGGTCCAGGATAACAGAGAGGCCAAGACTCCCAGGAGATTGGACACACCCTGGAGCACTGGAGCTCTGACACACTCAAGAACATCAGGAGCTTGGTCAGGCTGAGACTCCAGTATATGAGAAGCACGTTGATTCTAAGGAGCTCTGATACAGTCAGAATCACAGGATCACAGGATTTTAAAAGTCACAGGCTCTCAGAGACACCTGGACTCTGAGGAGTTCTGACAAAATTAGGATCACAAGGACAGGCTCCAGTCAGAGACAGATAAGGGCAGGTTGTACTAGAGAAAACCAGGTGAAAGAGGCAAGCACAAGAACTTAAGCAACAGAAACAAAGGTGACATTATCAGAAACCAGTTTTTTTATTACAGATTCCTGGATAGCCCATCAAACCTGAAAAGCAAGATAAAAGATTTAAAATCATATCTTATGATAATGATAGGGAAATAGAAGAAGGGTGTGAATAATTCTCTTTTAGAAATACAGAAAACAGTACCAAACAAGAGAAAGAAATGGACAAAACCACCAGGATCTAAAAGTGGAAATACAAACAAATAAAAAAAATTACAAAGGAGAAAGTCCCAGAAATAGAAAACCAAGGAAAAAGTTAGGAATCATAAATGCAAGCATCACCAACAGAATGCAGGAAATAGAAGAAAGAATCTCAGTGGCAGAAGATACTGTAAAAAAAAAAAAAATTAAAACATTGGTCAAAGAAAATGCAAAACACGAAAGCCAAAACATCCATGAAATATAGAACACAATGAAAATATCAAACCTAAAAATAATAGGTGTAGAAGAAGGCTCCCAACTTAAAGGATCAGTAATATTTTCAATATAATTATGGAATAAAAAAACTTCGCAAACCTAAAGAAAGAGATGGACATGAACATACAAGAAGCCTACTAAATTCCAAATAGACTAGACCAGAAAAGAAATTCCTCCCATCACGTAATAGTCAAAACACCAAATGAACAACAGAAAGAAATAATAAATATTAGAAGCAGTAAGGAAAAAACGTCAAGTATCATTTAAATGACAAAAATAAATTTACACACTATCTTTCCACAAATCTAATTCTACAAAAAATAATAAATAAAAATCTCCAACACAAGGAGAGAAACTACATCCTAGGGAATGCAAGAAAATAATCTTCTTGCAACAAACCCAAAAGAACGTATCCACACTAACAATTCTACCTCTAACATCAAAAATAGCAGGAAACAAAATTCACTATTCCTTAACATATTGCAACATCAATGGACTCAATTCCTCAGTATAAAGACATAGACTAACAGAATGGATACAAGAACAGAATCCAGCATTTTGCTGCATACAGGAAACACACTTCAAGGATAAAGACACTATCTTAGAATAAAAGACTGGAAAACAATTTTCTAAGCAAATGATCCAAAGAAACAAGCTTCAGTAGCTATTCTAAAAATAAATTTTATTAGCCTTTAACCAAATGTTAAAGGAAAAATCTACCAAGATGGATTCTCAATTATGAACATCTATGTTCTAATTGCAAGGGAATCAACACTAATAAAAGAAACTTTACAAAAGTTCAGAGGAATCACAACCTGCCCACAGAGACCTAAGCACACATGGGAAAACTCAGGAGAAATCTGTGTCCTGATAACATGGGTGAGCCCCCATTTTCTCTCCACTGACTATCTGGAGAGAGACCACTGGGAATGCTCAGGGCACAATTATTTTAGTGCAGCCTGTGAATGGACTGTTCCAGCCCTGACAAGTGCCCAGAGCTAAAGAAGGTCCACAACCATCAGTACTCACAGACTGCCTGTAGAAGTCAGGTCTGAGAACCCAGGACCCATCTCCCTTCAGAGCCAAAAGGTCCAGAGATGCACAGGAGAGACAAGTTTCAATCAGAGACTACAAGATCAGCTAACATCGAAAAAAACAAAATGGCAAGAGGCAATTGTAAGAAGAAAGCAATAGAAAGCAGGACAACCTGACAACATCAGTACCCAGTCCTCCCACCACAGCAAGTATTGAATATTCAAACACACCAGAAAAACAACATTTGGGTTTAAAATCATACCTCATGTTGATGGTGGAGGGATCTTGACAAACACACCAATAATTTCCTTAAAAAAATGCAAAACAATACAGGTAAACAAGTAGAAGTCCTTAGAGGAACACATGAAAAGACAAGGAAGCAGGTGACAAAATTAAACAAAACCATCCAACATCTAAAAACAGAATGAGAAATAATAAAGAAAACACAAACAGAGACAACACTGGAAATAGAAAGCCAAGGAAAGAAATCAGGAGTCATAGACACAAGTATCACCAACAGAATACAATAGATGAAAGAGAAATCTCAAGGGCAGAAGATAATATAGAAATCATTGACAAAACAGTCAGAAAAAATATAAAAGACAAAAAGTTTCTTACCAAAATCTATCCAGGACGCAATGAGAAGACCAGACTTCAGAATAATAGGTAGGGAAGATAGCAAAGATTTCCATCTTAAAGGCCCACTAAATATCTTCAACAAATTTATAGAAGAAAACTTCCCTAGCTTAAAGAAAGAGGTAACCATAAACATACAAGAAGCCACCGGAACTCCAAATAGATTGGACCAGAAAAAAAATTCCTCAGGACACATAATAGTTGAAACACCGGATGTCCAAAACAAAACATACTAAAGACAGAAAGAAATAAGGTGAAGTAACATATAAAGGCAGACTGATCAAAATTATACCAATTCTCAAAAGAGACTATGAAAGCTAGAAGATCTTTGAGTGATGTCATACAGAAACTAAAAGAACACAAATGCCAGCCCAAGTTACTATATCCAGCAAAACTCCCAATGACCATAAATGAAGAAACCAAAATATTCCAGGACAAACCCAAATTTACACAATATATGTTCAGAAATCCAGCACTACAAAGACTGACAGATGAAAAAATTTCAACAAAAAGAAAGTACACTCTAGGAAAAGAAAAAAAAAAATTTCTTGCAACAAACTAAACTAAAAAAAAAAAGCACAACAAATAATTCTAACAACAAAAATAATAGTAAACAACACTCACTATTCCTTAATATCTTGTAACATAGATAGACTTAATTTCCAAATAAAAATATAGAGTAGCAGACTGAATATGTAAACAGGATCCATCATTTTGCTGCATACAGAGAACTCTTCTCAGCAACAAAGACAGGCACTACTCTAGAGTAAAGACTTTTCAAGTAAATGGTCCCAAGAAACAAGCTGAAGTAGCCATCCTACTATCGAATAAAATAAGTTTTCAATTTAAATTCATCAAAAATGACAGAAAAGAACATTTTTTATTCATCAAAGGAAAAATTTATAAAAACAAACTCTCAATCTTGAACATCAATGCTCCAAATACAAGAGCACCCACATTAATAAAATAAACTCAACTAAACCTCAGAGCATATACTATCCCACACTCAATAATACTGGAAGACATCAATACCCCACTATCATCAGTGGACAAATTATTGATGCAGAAAATGAACAGAGACACGGTGAAATTAACAGAAGTTATTAACTAAATGGATTTAACAAACATCTGTAGAATATTTTACCTTAAAACAAAAAAATATACATACCTTCTTCTCAGCACCTCACTACAACTTCTCTAAAATTGACTATAGTGTCCATCTAAAAAACAAGCCTCAACAAGAAGATGGAAATAATTACATGCATTTATCAGATCCTCACAGACTAAAGCTGGTCTTCAATAATAACAAAAAAAAGTCACAGGGAAATTAATCAATGATCTACTAAATGATAGCTTGGTCAAGAAAGAAAAAAAGAAAGAAATTAAAAACTTTGTAGAATTTAATGAAAATGAAGGGACCCAAATTTATGGGGTACAATGAAAGCAATGCTAATAGGAAAACTCATAGCCCTGAGTGCTGCCAAAAGAAACTTGAAAAAGTATACACGAACAACTTGACAGTACAACTGAAAGCTCTAGAACATAAAGAAGCAAATAACCCCAAGAGGAATAAAAGGTAGGAAATAATCAAACTCAGTTCCAAAATAAACCAAGTAAAAACAAAAAGTACTATAAAAAGAATCAACAAAACCAGGAACTTGTTCTTTGAGAAAATCAACAAGATATATAAATCCTTAATCAGACTGACTAGAGGGTACAAAGACAGTATCCAAATTAACAAAATCAGAAATGAAAAGCTAAACATAACAACAGAAACAGAGAAAATTCACAAAATTATCTTATTCTACTACAAAGGGCTTTATAGAACAAAACTAAAAAATCAGGATAATATGGACTATTTTCTAGACAGATACTAATTACCAAAGTTAAATCAGGATCATATAAACCATCTATACTCTCCCATAAAACCTAAAGAAATAGAAACAGTCATCAAAATTTTCCAACCAAGAAAAGCATAGGACCAGATAGATTTATTTCAGAATTGTATCAGACCCAAAGGTTTCAGATCAATACTCTTCAAACTATTTCACAAAATGGAAAAATAAGGAACATTACCCAATTTGTTATATGAAGCCACTATTATGCTTATACATTAGCCATACAAAGATCCTACAATAAAAGAGAACTTCAGACCAATCTCCCTTATTAATATCTATGCAAAACTGCTCAATAAAATTCTCAAAAATCAAATTCAAGAACACATCAAAATGATCATTAATCATGATCAAATAGGCTTCATTCCAGGGATGCAGGGAATTCTCAATATATTGAAATCAATCAACATAATCAACTATATAAAGAAACTTAAAGAAAATACACATGATCATCTTATTATTATATGGACAGTCTTTGAAAATTTAAAAACCAGTTTATGTTAAAAATCCTGGAAAAATCAGGATTCAAGGCTCATACCTAAACATAGTATCATGAAGATCCAGGAAATCAGTAGCCAACATCAAACTAAATGGAGAGGAATTTGAAGCAATATCACTAAAGTCCAGAACAAGAAAAGTTTGGCTGTTTTTTCAATACTTATTAAATATAATATTCAAAATCCTTTCTAAAGCAATTAGACAACAAAAAGAGGACAAAGGGTGTCACGCGCCCACGCTTCCAGCCGGTAGGAACAGGCGTGCAACAAACAAACAGATTCTTCTGCGGACAACCTTTATTGTACAGCAATCTGAGCAGGGGACTTCTTGAGCAGGAAACTTCTCTCTGAGCCGGGGACTCCCTAATCATGCGCTCTAAGTCTCTTCGCTGGGCAACAGCTCTGTTTGCTGAGTTTTCGGCAGGAAGCCGGTGCCAGGTTTGGGTGTGGCACAAACGGCTCCCTACAAAATGGATACAAATTGGAAATGAAGAAGTGAAAATATCACTATTTGTAGATAATATAATAGTATACTTAAGTGACCTTAAAATTTTCACCAGGGAAATCTGAAACATGATAAACAACTTCAGCAAAGTAGCAGTATATAAAATTAACTCTAACAAATCAGTAGCCTTCCTCTACTCCAAGGATGAACAGGTTGAAAAGAAATTAGGCAAATGACACCATTTACAATATTCACAAATAATTGAAAATAACATGATGTGACTCTAACCAAGCAAGTGAAAGATCTCTATGACAAGAACAATAAGTCTAGTAAGAAGGAAACTGAAGAAAATCTCAGAAAATGAAGTCATCTCCCATTCTCATGCATGGGCAGCATTCATATTATAAAAATGGCCATCTTACCAAAAGCAATCTACAGATTCATTGCAATCACCATCAAAATTCCAATTCAATACTTTATACAGAATAATTTATTAATTTAGAATAATAAAAAACTATACTCCAAAAAAAAAGTACTGTTGGGGTAATCATGATCTCCTAAACTTAAGCTTTATTAAAGAACTATAAAGAAAAAAAAACTGTATGCTATTGGCACATACACAAGTAGATATATTAATGCAATAGAATAGAAGACAAAGAAATGAGCCCACTCACCTGTGGTCACTTGATCTTTAACAAAAGAGCTAAAATCATTTAGTGGAAAAAATACAGCATTTTACACAAATGGTGTTGGTTCAACTGGAGGTCAGCATTAGAAAAATGCAAATCAATTTATTTTTATTACCTTGTACAAAGCACAAGTCCAAGTATATAAAAGACCTCCACATAAAACCAGGTACACTGAAACTATGAGAAAAGAAAGTGGGCAAGAGCCTCAAGCACATAAGCACAGGGGAAAATTTCTAGAACAGAACAACAGTGGCCTGTGCTCTAAGATCAAGAATTGTCTAATAGAGTTATTATAAAATTGCAAAGCTCTTGCAAGACAAAGGATATTGACAATAGGACAAAGTGGCAACCAACAGATTGGGAAAAGACTTTTTACCAATCCAACATCTGATAGACGGCTAATATCCAATATATACAGCTCAAGAACTCAAGAATTTTAACTCAAGAGAATGAAATAATTCTATTAGAGATTCGTTACAGAGCTAGACAAAGAATTCTCAACTGAAGAATATTGAATGGAAAAGAAGCACCTAAAGAAATATTCAACATCCTTAGTCATCATGGAAATGCAAATCAAAAAAAAAAAAAACAGGAGTTTTTACCTCATACTAGTCAGAATGACTAAGATCAAAAACTCAGGTAACAGTGGATATTGATGAGAATGGGGAGAAAGAGAAACACTCCCTAATTATTGGTGAGATTGCAAGCTGGTACCACCACTCTGGAAATCAGTCTGGCATTTCCTCAGAAGGAAATGCAAGGTCTAATAGAGGATCAGGTATAGAACAAAAGATCTCTTAGAAGCCACCTAACCTGGTGATCCAACACATATGCAGTCACCAAATCCAAGGATTATAGCTGATCTCAAAAAGTACTTACTGGCAGGAATGAGAAGAAGATGCCTCCTCAGGGACTATGCTAGACTCATATAGATACAGCTGAGAATGCCTGCAGCTAAGTACTGGTCTTAACTTGGAGAAACCAATCAGGTTGCTAAAGAAAGTCTTAAGGAGCTGAAAGGGGTTGCAACCTCATGGGAACATAACATTATCAACCAACCAAAACACTCCAAAACTCTCATGGAGTAAAACACCAACTTTTCTGTGCACTTTGAGAGACCTATTGATACAGTTGCATATGTAGCTGAAGACAGAACTGTCTGGCATCAATGTGAGAAGACGCTTTTGTTCCAGGGAGAGCACGTTTTTCCAATGCAGGGACATGCCAAGGCAATGTGGTGGAGAGGGGGATCAGAAAAGAGTGCACCTTTATGAAGGCAACTGAAGAGGGGAATGGGAGTGGGCAGGGTAAAAGAATAACATCTCAAATGTAAATACAGAATATCCAATAAAAAAAGGAGAGAAAAATCTCAGACTAGGTCTTCTGAGTCCTGTACTGTTTACTGGATGAAATTCATTGAGTGGGCATGGCACATAATGTTCTGTTATTTTTCAGTACCACCATTTTTTGATCTTTACCCTTGTATTATAGTTGACTTCCAGCAGCTCTACCCAATGGTCAAACTACCCCATATTCTTTTAATTTCTTTTGTTTTTTTCTTCCTGAACATCATTCCACAGTTTCTTGAAATAATATCAGATCAAAACCACAAAGGTCATCTTTTTCTTTGGTAGTAAAGTTACACATCTCGCTTTCTATTTTGCTGAACTTCAAGGATCATAAACCAGGTATTTGTTCCTTGCAGGTCAGTGTGGTTAAACAAGCTTTTGTGCATTTATAAGTCGATTCTTCACTAGTGTATATAACTATCTCTCTCTACTCCCTATAAATTCACAGGATAATTCAAAAGTGGCAAAAACAATTTATTGCTTACATCATATAGAGGTATGAAATATGTTTCATCTTATTATCTTTTAATTCTAGACAGAACATTATAAAACCTTGATTACTCTTATAGTCTTTTCTTTCTAAAACTTCCTATAAGTTGTTTATCCTATCACTTAATACTAGGAATACTATATTTTTTTAAAAATTATTGACCATTTTTTTTATTTACATTTCAAATGTTTGGCCTCAGGAATACCCCTTTTTTATCTCCTCTTACCCTGCCTCTACAAGAGTGTTTCCCCATACAACAACTTCCTCCCTACTTCTTGCCATGGTATTCCCCTACACTGTGGTATTGAGCCTTCACAGGACCAAGGACCTCTTATTTCATTGATGTCTGATAAGGGAACATGAGGAAGAGCTTAGAACACAGGCACAGGGGAAAAATTCCTGAGCAGAACAGCAATGGCTTATGCTCTAAGAATAAGAATTGACAAATGAGACCTTAAAAAATCATAAAGCTTCTGTAAGGCCAAGGACACTGTTAAGAAGACAAAACAGCAGCCTGCAGATTGGGAAAGGACTTTTACCAATTCTACATCTGTTATAGGGCTAATATCCAATATATACAAAGAACTCAGAAAGCTAGACTATAGAGAATTAAATAATCCTATTAAAAAATAGAATACAGAGCTATACAATGAATTCTCAGCTGAGGAACATTGAATGTCATAGAAGCACCTAAAGAGTCTGAGATTCTAAATGATACAGTTGAGATTGTAGTACAATGATTCAATAATTGTCTTTGTTCTTTAGCTCAAAAATTTAGGTCAAGATGTAGATGTTCCCCTTAACTTCATCCAGGAATTTGTATTAGCCTCATTCAGGTGGTCAGTGATCAGACACTGCATTATTTACCTTAAAACTCAAATTATAGAAACATGTTATAGTGTTTCTCCCACTGGGGCTATATCCTCATTACTCTCCCTGTTTGTTTGCCTTTTGCATTTTGTTTTCGTATTCTTAAACTCTTCACCCAGATCTGTCACAGGTCTTCAAGTAAAAGTAGCAGCCTGCTTAGTAAAATGCCAACTAGTATTTGGGTTTTCACCATAACTCATAAGGAATGAGAACTGAAAGTGTTTGTGGGCGTGTTTCCCACATAGAAATGTGTTTGCCCATCACTGGACAGCTTATTTCTAATGGCTGAGCATGGGATCTCAGGAAGCTATTAGGAAAGGTTCATACACCCTTTTTTCCTACCACAGGGACTCCATTAAGTCCACTTATTTTCAACATTTCTGGAATGAGACTTCCATTTTTCCCCCAATGATTTTTATTGGAAATTCTCTGCATTTACATTTCAGATGTTATCCCTTTCCCAGGATTCTATCCCCCCTGGCCCTGCCATTGCTGGAATGAGACATTCTTAATAAGTGTTTTTATTCTCTAAAATGTCATTCATTTACACAACTTTTTCACAAATCACAAAACTTACTTTAATTTTTGGTCCAATTTGATCCCTTCCTTTTTCTTTATTATTTATGTAATAATTCAGAAAATATTATTCTCATGCTCTTATTTATGAGACCAAAATAACAAAATAGTTAGATACTGTCAAAATCTAAAAAGTATTAAAGAAACTTAAAGTAAATTTTATTAAATTAACTGCTTTCATAATGTCTCCTCCACTGTTCAGATTGAGACATAACATGAAGTAATGTGGTTCAACTGAAAAATTGTCTACTTTTTGGTCATAAAATGTAGAAAATGTACTCTGTGCTAGTGGTGCTAGTATTATGTTGCATCATGTGGTCATAGGCTAGTGTCAGGCATAAGATAAAAGGGCATTCATCTCCCAATTAATACTATCACAATCCTATGCTGTTTGGGCCTCAAATATATATCTCAAAATAACATAATTCAATTTACATAGCTAAATAAAATGCCATACTTGACAGTGCCAACACCTGTATTACAGACCATGGTAGCATAGGGTTGGTTGGAAGGGCAAGTGTTCAAAGAGGCAAATTCACAGAACCTATGAGGCCATCTAATTTTGTTTATTGGCTTTCTTTCTGCCTTCTTAAAATGTAGGTCTACCTAACCTGAAACTTGAAACACTTCTACTGTATCCCTACCATAAATACTGAGAACACAAGTACTTACCAGTATTTCAAACCCGAGGTTTAAAGGTTTAACATCTTTTATGTTAAGTGTCTATGTTTATCTCACTGCGTACTTAGACCAGAGGTCAAAGGCAGGTGCCTTCACCACTTGACATTCATTTTATCTTTATAGACAGAGTCTTTTTCTTGAACTTGGATCACACTGGTTATCTAGACTGCCAGGTCACTGGCCAGGAACCTAGGGATCTACCTTTCTCTTCCCTCTCCACAATGCTAACATTATAGATGTAGATGTGCATAAATGAATTTGGGTCAAGCCTTCTTTTTTTAATCCAAGGTATACCTTTTGTGAGGGTAAGTACCAGAAATCTATTCATTTCTACTTGCATTAGAATCAAATAGATTAAATAATGTAAAACATAAATCTTCAGTCACTTATTTCATCATCTATAAGACAATTATTAACATACGTTTATCAAATTTAAAACCTTCTTGCATCAGGCACTTCTTATTATGCCCTACTATCAAATAATATATTTTCTACAATATATTTTGACAATAAAGTGGAATATGACTCTCTATTTGAATATTCTTTGATAATTTCAATAGATACATATTTTGAACAATTGTATATCAGTCTCCCCCTTCTTCCAACCTCCCAATTTAATCCTCCTTTTTTCTTAATTGAATACTTTCATTCCTTACATTTCTGTGATCGAGTTAATGGAATCATTATATAACTGGGCATAGAATGTTTTCAAAATATATTAATTGCAAGTCTTTTATCACATTTGCCACCTTGTCATTTTGTATTCTCCATAATGTCTTTTGGAAACCTATTTTCAGTTTAACTAAGTCTGAATTATGGAGTTTGTCTATTTACTTGTGCCTTTAATGACATAACAGGAATTAATTGTTATCCATAACATAAAAGTGTATCTGTGGATTTCTTATAAAACTCCTTTGATATTGACTCACAACTCAGACATTGATCCATTCATGGATATGACTATATTATAAAAAGTAGGAATTTGAATTCATTTGTTGATATGAGTATTAATATTGTTGAAGTAAATTTTGCAGGAAAAGCTCTGCTGTCTCTTGTCTATGGGTTTCACATATTTTTCAAAAATCAACTGACTAAAAGTATAGGATATATATCTTCACCATCTAAATACTTGCAGCATTACCAAGGTATTGATGACTATAATTTTAAAGCAAGATTAGATACTTGGGCTTGTAAATCTGCCAATCTTGTTCTGCTCCTTTGAGAATGTTTTGGGTGATCTCCTTCGATTAGAGTTTGATATAACTTTTTACATAATTTGTGCAGTAAAAAAATTCAGAATTTTTAACAGGTATGATTTTGAATCTACAGATTTATTTGTATACTATTAAAATTTCAATAATCTTGTTTTTTAGTCCATAAGAACAAAAAGGCTTTCCATTTATTTATGTCTTTAATTTTTTCCATAAATATTGTGTTATTTTCAGTCATAGTTTTGTTGTCTTTACAAAGTTTTGATGATGCATATATTTTTATTGATGAAATTTACTCTCAGACAATCTCACAAACATATAAAGTACACCTTGAATATTCTTCAATTACTATCTCCCAATTACCTTTGTCCACGCGATCTCATCCCCACATAAACTGACTTTACATCTACATCTTTTTCATTTGTGACCCACTATATTTAACAAATGTGCCTGCATGAAAATGGGTTTGGAGCTCTCACCTATACTTTGGGGAATCAGCAGTCAGCACACATCTAAAGCCAGTGATTCTCAGAATCCAGCAACAGCAGTAGCTCAGAGGTAAATGGTATCTCCCATGAACTCCTCTCCCTTCTATGACCTATTATATTTGCACTCCATTTTTCCTAAATTTAAATAGATTCTCAGTAATTTTCTCAGTATTTTACTTGTCCTGATGCTACTTTCAATGGAATACATTCTTAATATTTTTTTCTTAGTTTTTTTTTTATGTAGACATGGAAACACAGCAGGTTTGAGAGGAAATAGATTATACATACTGATATTCTAATCAAAATATCTGATTATTTTGTTCATCAGTCTTAATAGACTCAGGTAGATTCTTATGAGATTTTATATGGGAGAATCATTCCTTACGAGAGACAGTTTGCGCTATTTCCACCTGAGATGTTTCATTGGTTCTTTTATGTTAGTTTATCTGAGATAATGCTCTGTGTACATCTGAAAAGTAGAGAAAGAAATATTCAGTCTTGTCTTATTTTAACTCAAAGTGAAATATACTACTGAGTACAGAGGCAGCTACTAGATTCTGTGCGTGTCTTTATTGTATTGAGCATTTGACTTTATTTTTGGCTTTCTAAGAACTCTTACTGAGATAATATATTTGTCAAGAGAGGACACAAATCCAATTAAATTAATCATACAGTGTCCCTTTGTTTATTAATATGATATATTGTAATTATTTTTATGCTGAATATCTGTTGAGTCTCTGGAGATTCTCCTACTTTTCCTGTTTCTTTTTTCTATAATATTAACATGATCTTTCCAACATTGTACTGTGGCCTTGGTTATGCCATGAAGATGTTTCCTTACTGTCTTTATTAAAAAAAAATGACAAATTATCATGTGACAGTGAATTTGAGCATGGTAGGTGGCATACCTGATCTAGAAACCTTTTCACTAAATGAAGGGCTGTGTTAGAGGTTCCTATTGATAGAAAAGGTCAAAAATAGAGGGACTCAAGACATGTGATACATTTTTTATTTCATGTAGTCACTAAATATTTAAAGGGCTGCTCTAAATTACTTCTAATGGCAGTCAAATTTACATTCTGTTTACATGATGCAGTATATGGGACAACTCAAATAGTCTAATTTTCTGTGTGGTTATTGATAGACAATTTTCTAGCCTAATTAGTTTTGCTTTAAAAAAAGCTAGTTGCCTAATTCTCTCAGATGGTATCTATTCTCAGCTTCTATCCTGCTTACTATTCAATAACACCATTGAAGAAAAATCTGATTATATTTTGATTGTGTATTTGATTGCCAGATCTTATGGCAGTGTTTATATGAATAGACGTTATCAGTCAAGGCCATTCTTAAAATATGAAGTGAGTATTTAGTGCCGCTAAGAGTTATAACATTCTTGTATCACTTTCCCCGTTAATATAGTGACTGATAAGTCAGAGCTTTATGCTGGTATGAATTTGCAATACTGTTTCAAGACACTTTTTAGAAAAGAACTTCAAACCAAGGACAGTTAAATTATGTGTATAATTACTCTGAAGATATGTGAAAAGATGGTAATACAAATCATGGCTTATATTAGGATTGAAAGTCAATTGTTGAACTCCGAAACTAAAATAGCAGACAGGGAATACTGGTATTGAACTGTGTTTCATCATACCTTTGAGAGAAAACAAAAAGTCTTGCTTCCCTTTACCTAGCTTTATCTCATTCTCTCCACATATAGAAATTTTCCTCATAACTATAAGTGTGAAAGCAATAGAAAACAAGAGAACTGAGAATAATTTATGTATCTGTACAACTGTTTCACTGTATATTACTGATATTTCTTGTTAAATTGAAGAATTTGTTTATATCAAAATAGAAAGCTAAATAGTATCTGAGGATTTTTTAATTTTCATTGTTTATTAAAGAACTTTATTTAAAAAAACAAAGATAAATGTACAAATTTTAAGCATTTTTACATAAAAGAATAAGAATACATATTTGTCATTGCTTGGCTTTTATGGTTTGATAGTGTGCATTAAGATCTTGATGGTTACAATGAGCATAAAGTACATATAAAACAGGATGTAACAAGGAATTAGTCAAAGTTTGCTTGGTGTATAAGAAGTAAACATAGTGTTTTCTCTTTTTTTTTTCTTGAACTTCACACACTCTGTGAGTTGTTTCTGTGGTGTTCAGAGCTTTCTGGGGTTAGAATGAAATTATCAGTGACTGCATATTATGTCTATTCTTTTGTGACTGGGTAATCTCGATCAGGATGATATTCTCTATATGCATCCAATTTCTTAAGAATTTCATAAGGCCATTTTTTTCTGATAGCTGAGTAGTATTCCATTGTGTAAATATACCAAAAAATTTTGTATCCATTCATCTACTGTAGGACATCTGTGTTCTTTCCAGCTTCTGGATATTATAAATAGAGCTGCTATGAACATTGTGGTGCATGTGTCTTTGCTGTATGTTGGAGCATCTCTGGGGTAAATGCCCAGGAGTGGAATAACTGGGTCCTCAGGTAGTACTATGTTCAATTTTCTGAGGAATTGCCCGACTGATTTCCAGAGTGGTTGTACCAGTTTACAACTCCACCAACAGTAGAGAAGTGTTCCTCTTTCTCCACATCCTTGCCAGCATCTGCTGTCATCTGAATTTTTGATCTTGGCCAATCTGACTGGTGTGAGGTGGAATATCAGTGTTGTTTTGATTTGCATTTCTCTGGTGGCTAATGATGTCAAGCACTTCCTTAGATGATTCTCAGCCAGTCAATATTCCTCAACTGAAAACTTTTTGTTTAGCTCCGTACCCCATTTTTAATAGGGTTGTTTGAGTCTCTGGTGTCAAGCTACTTGAGTTCTCTGTATACCTTGGCTATTAGGCCTCTATCAGATGTGGGGTTGGTAAAGATCTTTTCCCACTTTGTTGGCTGCTGTTTTGTTTTCTTGACAGTGTCCTTGGCTTTGCAGAAACTTTGCAATTACATTTAGTCTTATCTGTCAATATTTGAACTTAGAGCTCGAGCCATTGGTATTTTGTTTAGGAAATTTTCTCCTGTGACTATGTGCTCTAAGGCTTTCACTACTTTCTCATCTAATAGTTTCAGTGTACCTGGTTTAAAGTGGAGATCTTTGATCCACTTTCACTTGAGCTTTGTAAAAGGAGATAAGAAAGGGTCAATTTTCATTATTCTGCATGCTGTGTACCAGTTGTAACAACACCATTAGTTGAATAGGTTGTCCTTTTTCCATTGAATGTTTACAGGTAGTTTGTAAAAACCAGGTAACCATATATGTAAGGGCTCATTTCTGGATCTTCTATTCTATTCCACTGATCCACATGCCTATTTTGGTACCAGTACCATGTAGTTTTTAGCACAATTGCCTTGTAATATAACTTGAGGTCAGGGATAGTGATTCCTGCAAATGTTTTCTTGTTATTGAGGATAAATTTCACTATTCTAGGTCTTTTGTTATTGCAGACAAAATTACATATTGCTCTTTCCAACTCAATGAAGAATTGGGTTGGTATTTTGATGGGGATTACATTGAATCTGTACATGGCTTTTGGTAAAATGGACATTTTTACAATGTTGATTCTTACAATCCATTAGCATGGGAGATCTTTCCATTTTTTGAGGTCTTCTTCGATTTCTTTCTTTGGAGGTTTGAAGTTATTGTCATACAGGTCCTTCACTTGTTTAGTTAGAGTCACACCATGGTATTTCATAGTTTTTGTGAGGATTGTGAAGGGTACCTTTACCCTAATTTCTTTCTCCACATGTTTGTCCTTTGAGTATAGAAAGGCTACTGATTTGTTTGAGTTAATTTTGTATCCAGCCACTTTGCTGAACTTGTTTATCAGCTGTTGGAGTTCTCTGGTATAATTTGTGGGGTTGCTTAAGTACACTATCATGTCATCTACAAATAGTGATGTTTTTACTTCTTCCTTTCCAATTTGTATCTCTTTGATTTATTTTTGCTCTCTAAATACTCTGGTCTGGAATTCCTGTACTACATTAAATAGGTAGGGGGAGAGTGGGCAGCCTTGTCCAGTCCCTGATTTTAGAGGTATTGCTTCAATTTCCCATCGTTAAGTTTGATGTTGGCTATTGGTTTGCTGTATATTGCTTTTATTATGCTTAGGTATGGGCCTTGGATTCCTATTTTTTCCAAGACTTTTAAAATGAAGAGGTGTTGAATATTGCCAAATGCTTTCTCAGCATCTAGTGAAATGGCCATGTGGTTTTTTTCATTGAGTTTGTTTATATGGTGGATTACATTGATGGATTTCTGTATATCAAAACATCCCAACATCCCACGGATGAAGCCTACTTGATCATGGTGAATGATTGTTTTGATGTGTTCTTAGATTCTGTTTGCAAGGATTTTGTTGAGTATTTTTGCATCAATTTTCATAAGTGAGATTGGGCTGAAGTTCTTATTCCTTGTAGAGTTTTTGTGTGGTTTAGGAACAAGGGTTCTTTTAGCCTCAAAAAATGAGTTAGGTAGTGTTCCATCTGATTCTATTTTATGGAATAGTTTGGAGAGTGTTGGTATTATGTCGTAATAGTCAATAAATGTCTGATTAAATTCTGCATTGAAACCATCTGGACTGGCCTTTTTTGGTTGAGAGCCTTTTGATGGCTGCTTCTATTTCTTTAGGTGTTATGGAAATATATAGATGGTTTACCTGGTCCTGGTTTAACTTTAGTATCTGGTATCTGTCTCGGAATTCATCCATTTCCTCCAGATTTACCAGCTTTGTTAAGTAGAGGCCTTTGTGGTAGGATCTGATGATTTCTTGAATTTCCTCAGTTTCAGTTCTTTTCTCTCCACATTCCTTTCTAATTTTGTTAATTTGGATACTCTCTCTTTGCCCTCTAGTTAGTCTCACTAAGGGTTTATCAATCTTGTTAATTTCCTCAAAGAACCAGCTCTTGGTTTTGTTGATTCTTTGAATGTTTCCTTTTGTTTCAATTTGGTCTATCTCTAAGTTTGATTTTTTTCTTGCTTTCTTCTCTTCTTGGGTGTATCTGCTTCCTTTTGTTTTAGAGCTTTCAGCTCTGCTATCAAGTTGCTGCTCTCTCCAGGTTTTTTTTTTTTTTTTTTTTTTTTTTTTAGAAGCACTCAGTGCTATGAGTTTTCCTCTCAGTAGTGCTTTCATCGCATCCCATAGGTTTGGGTATGTTGTGTTTTAATTTTCATTGAATTCTAGAAAATCCTTAATTTCTTTCTTTCTTTCTTCTTTGACCCTGCTATCATTTAATAGAGCATTGTTTAGTTTCCATGTGTATATGTGTATATGGGCTTTTTGTTGTCTTTGTTGTTATTAAAGAACAGCTTTATACCACTGTGTTCTGAACGGATGCATGGGAGTATTTCAATCTTCTTATATTGATTTAGGCTAGTTTTCTTATCAATTATGTGGTCAATTTTCGAGAAGGTGCCATGAGGTGCTGAGAGGAAGGTGTATTCTTTTGTTTTAGGATGATATGTTCTATAGATATGTATTAATTCCAGTTGATTCATAACCTCTGCTAGTTTTACAGAATCCTCGTTTAGTTTTGTTTCCATATTCTGTCCATTGGTGACAGTGTGGTATTGAGGTCTCCCACTATTATTGTGTGGGGCACATTGTAATTTTTTGATCTTTAGTAGGGTTTCTTTTATGAATATCGGTGCTTTTGTATTTGGAGAATATGTGTTTAGGATTGAGTGTTCCTATTAACAAATTTCCCCCTAATGAGTAAAAAGTGTCTTTCCTTATCTTTTGATAACTTTTGATTGAAAATCTACTTTATTCGTTATTAGAATGGCCACTCCATCTGGCTTCTTGGGACCATTTGCTTGGAAAGGTTTTTCCAACCTTTTACTCTGAGATAGTGTCTGTCTTTGTCTCTGAGATGAGTTTCCTGTATGCAGCAAAATCTGGGTTTTGGTTATATATCCAGTCTGATAACCTATATCTTTTTATTGGGGAATTGAGTCCATTTATGTTAATAGATATCAAGGAATAGTGGTTGCTGTTTCCTGCTATTTTTGCTTTTGGAAGTTGAATTGTGACTCTATGTCTTTCTTTTTTTGGTTTTCTTGCTTAAGAGTTTTCTTGTTTTTATTAGGTTATAGTTCGCATTGTTTTGGGTTTTCCACCTATAATTCATTGTACTGCTGGGTTTGTCGTTAGATATTGTGTAAATTTATTTTTGTCTTGGAATTGCTTAGTGTCTCCATCTATGGTGATTGAGAGTTTTGCTGGGTATTGCAGCTTTGGCTGGCACTTTTGCTCTCTTATGGTCAGCATAATGTCTGATCAGACTCTTTAAACTTTCATAGTCTCTATTGAGAAACTGGGTATGATTCTGATTGATCTGCCTTTATAAGTTACATGGCCTTTTTTCTTACTGCTTTTAATATTTTTTCTTTACTTTAGGCACTTTGTGTTTTGACTATTATGTGTCAGGAGGAGTTTCTTTTCTGATCCAATCTATTTGGAGTTTGGTAGGCTTGTTTTATGCTCATGGTCATCTCATTTTTAAGTGTAGGAAAGTATTCTTCTATGATTTTGTTGAAGATATTTATTTTGTCTCTTAGTTGATATTCTTCACCTTCTTCTATTCCTATTATCCTTAGGTTTGGTCATCTCATTGTGCCCTGGATCTCCTGGACATTTTGGGTTAGCAGCTTTTTGGTTTTTGCATCTTCTCTGACTGTTTTGTCTATGTTTTCAATGTTGTCTTCAGCCCCCACATTTCTCTCTTCCATCTCATGTAGTCTGTTGGAAATGCTTGCATCTGTGGCTACTGATTTCTTTTTTAGGTGTTCTACCTCTAGGGTTGTCTATTTTAGTATTTACTTTATTTTGTCCATTTCTGTTTTAAATTCCTTCTTCCATTCCTTCATCTCTTTGATTCTGTTTTCCTCTAGTTCTTTGAGTTCTTTGAGTGTTTTTCTTGTTTCTTCTTAAAAGCTTCTAATTATTTATGATTTTCTACCCATTCTTATTTAAGGATCTCTATCATCATCTTGAGGTATGATTTCAGGTCTGAGTCTTCTTTTCCTTTTTCTTGAATGTTTGGTGTTCTGCTGTTTGCTGTGATCAGAGAGCTGGGTTCTGGATTTTTCAGGTTTTCTTTGTTTCCCTAGGGTATGTTCTGTTGCTTTCCTCTTTTTTTTTTTTTTTTTTTTTTTTTTTTTTTTGTTGTCTGTGATTATACGTGATCTTGTTGTCAGTGAATAGTTCTTGCTTCTCCTTTGTACCTGACCTATGTCCCTGGATCTCCTGCTCCCTGGCTACTTAGAACACCTTCTCAGCAGGTCTGTGTCTCTCTATCTCCGCTGTTTCCGGTGGCAGATGGTCTGAGCGACTGTTCTGCACTCAAAGTTTTTCAGCTGGGAATAGCCTAATGCCATGTTACTGGTTCCCTGAACCAAGCTGGGGAGGGGGCACACTTTCTGAGTACTCTGCACAGATCTCTCTGCAAAGATTTCTCTGCACCCTGGCTAATTGGAACACCTTCTCACCTGGCCTGTGTCCCTGGATCTCCACTGTTCCTGGTGGTGGAATGTCTGAAAAAATCTGAGTATTTAAAGATAAATAGAACAAACATGAAAGCCATACATGATATCAAAACAAGAATATAAAAATTAAATTTAATTTTGCAGACTGAATGGGATACTGTTACGCATTAAGATATGTGTGTATGTACATATGTAAGTACATATGTGTGGATGTATGCACATATAAGTATGTTTTAAGAATTAATGTGAAAAGGAGTCATACATTAGAAAGAGAGCAAGATGTTTGTCCTCATGTTTAGATCAAGGATAATAAAGTCTAAAGTGATATATCTACTTTAATGGCAAATATAAAAGAAAAATTAAAAGTATGAAAAGGGGCTTAAAGGCAAGAAGAGTTTATAAGGAAAATAAGTATATTTACCAAAACAAAGGAAACAACTCACAATCAAAATTTTCTTTCAGCATGTGAAGTAAAATAAAAAAAAAAAAAAAAAACAAATTTTGCCAGAATGCTTAAAGATAATCTCATAGAAGTCTTTTGAAAAAAGGAAACATTCCTAAAACTATAAAGGCTTATGAACCAAAAATATTCAAAGCGAGGTTGACTCTGAGTAAGGATAAGTATGAGGGCTTATAGACTCACTTTAACCTTGGTTCAAGCCTTAAATGGGAAGAACCCACAATATCATAAATAGTGTAGATGCTTCCTGATTTCCAAATACAGACCTTTTTGATTGCTTTCAAAACTGTGATAGGAGAAAAGATGGATACATATTGTCAAAGGAAAAGTGTTAGTAATTATTTTGTATTATACTTTTCCTCACCAACATAAAGCTTTGTATAAGGTAACATACTCAGGATTAATCTTCATCAAATCACCAGAATTAATTTTGTCCAAATTATACTGAATAGAGAAACACACAGAATATTTTGCTGTAATTAAAAATTAAAAAATGCAAATATTTTTTTCAGTGTGCGCTCAATAATTATTAAGTGAATAAATGAGACAAGACTTAGGATGTCAGATGAGGTATTAACTATATTGACAGATATCTGTAAAGTTTAGTAGTTTTTCTCATTCTCAATTCAAAAACTAGTTTTCGTTTTACTCTTGGGTATATGATGGTTCCCTGTGTCCTTCCATATCAGGTGACATCCATTATAAACTTAAATTTACACTCTCAGAATCATGAAGTGTACGCTTTATCATTCTGTTCTTTGTTTGCTCTAAGACAAAAATCTCACCATAGAAAGTCAATGGTTGTCTCAGTTCTCTATTCTGGAATCCTGAGTTCGACGTCAGGGGACCTGTAGGATTGAACAACACACATTTCAACAAGAGAACTTCAAACACATAATCTCATTCATAAATCCTGAATATTAAGATATTTTTGATGCTCAAATTTGTGGACGCTTGTAGAATTAGAAATAATGAATGGGCTCCCAACAACAGATATGGCTTTTTATCCAAAATGCTTTTAGTAGCTAGCCCATTAGGATTTGAAAACATACTATATTTTAAATTTAAAGGATAAATCAAAAATGTTCCTGCAACGGAAAGTATTATATTTCAAATTTTGGCATTAGGTGAATTCTAATTTTTCTTTCTATAATTAATTTTTCAAAGAAATTTGAAATGCATTGTTTTTGTAATGAACGGACTGTGGTAATGAAGCACTATGCAATATTTATTACCAGATTTTTTTGTATGATTTACTGCTCATGGAAATTTTATTGTCATGTTATTACTATCTTGGAGAAATAATATAAGCAGAAACAGGTGTTTCTTGAATTTGAGTGCAAATACCATATTTTAATACATAAGTGACAGCTATGAGAATGAGAATTTAAATCACATAATGTTTAATATTCATTTACAAAGAAAACACACAAATCAACAATATGGTACAACTTTAGAACATGTTAATAATGTCACTTATTGTTGCTCTGTTTCTATTAGTTTTTTTTTCATGAATAGCATACAGTTCTGTATTAATAGCCATGAGTTTCAGTTTCATTATAATTCCATTTCCAAAGTCATTTAGCTCATTGTCTAGAAATAGGAAGTTAGCAGAGTTTGAACAAGCAGTGCTTATGAATTGTAACTAGAAGCCACAGAGAGAGCTTTCAAGTAACAGTCACTGCCAAGAACAGCACTCCCTGTGTATGCCCTCTTGTGTCTGTGAAATTCAGGGAACTGTGAATGGATGGTTCACTTTCTATGCCTGTTCATTTGAACAGTTTAGTGTATCATGTACAATGTGAGACTAACAGGATTTCTGAAATATTGGAGATTTGAGGTCAATTTGGTGTTTTATTGTTAATTTTCAAGTACATTTTAACTGTGAAGTACAAAAGTTATTAGGAATTAGTCTAAAAAAGCTGGTTTCCTTGGAGATTATTTTCAGGAACACTACTCAAGGACATGGCAGCACTCTTACAAATGCTTGGAAAATAAAACAAGCGAGTGCTTTCAACATTCCCAATGGTTCTTCTAATGAGGTTTGAAATATCATTCCCATGCAGCAGTAAATACGTGAATAGTTTATGCAGCTGTTTCTTTTTTTTTTCCCTCTACATTCCAGAAGTATAGTTCACTGTTTCCTTTTAATATAAAATTCAACTGTAATGGTACTCTATTTCAAAGTCAGCCCTCCAATGTTTGGGGAAGTTCATGGTGTGAAGTGACGGGGATACAAAAATAGTGGTTGAAACAAGTATATAAAATTTCAAAAAAAAAAGAGGTGCTTCTAATAAAGGATTTCAATGATTAGTGAACTGGAATTGATCACTTGCTTTCAGCAGATTAGTGGTCAATATGGTGACCATCTCTCTTCAATACTCTAATAACATATGGTCAGCAACATAAACGGGAAGGTATTTATACTGTAAAAAAAGAAACATTGACTTTAAAGTAAGAACATTTTAGGAAAGTTTTTTTTGTATTAAAAAAAATATGTTAACAACATCTTGTCCAAATAAGAAACCCAATCTAGGTTGGAAGGGAAAAATAAAATGTTTTTCCTGTTCTCTCATGGTCTTAGGGAAGGAGTAAAAAGAGCTCTAATTTAACATGGGGGTATACATTGGATGTAGTGGGTTAGAAGAAAGTGCAACTCACTGTTGGTGAGTACAGAAAAATGTGTACATGTGATACACAGGAGAACTATTCTTTCCACCAATATGTTCAGACAGAATGAAGATGCATTTACTTTACAATGCAGACTTTTCAGTGATAGTCAGAGTAACAGTGAGGACCATTGGAGACAAACTGAAGTTACTAACCTCAGGAAATGAGTTTGAAATTTCTTCTTCTGTCTGCTCACAGTTGAATGTTTCAGAAAGTGATGTGTAGGTTCTAACATCTGTGCATTCAGGACCGAAACTAGCTTTAGCTGGCAGTGTTTTACTTTACTGTTAAGAGAAATGAAAAGTTTGTACATTGTTAAGTAGCCACCTTACAGTTAGTAAACACTGTTCCTGGATCAGGAAACATGTGAAGTCAGGCTTATACTTCTATTATTAGAGTCACTGCACATGTTGAAGTGAAACTGTCTGTAATTTTTATTAATAAATGAGTGCGTACCATTAGATGGGATGTAGAACTTCATTCTCATGAGAAGTTCTAAGTAAGGAAAGATGGTCAGCTCTCCAAAGTGTGGACACATTTACCATTCATTTCCAGGGCTCAGTTCAGTTCTGGTTATCCATTCCTTAGAAAGGTTTTGAACGCTCTCTTCCAGACAGGGAATTCAGAGCTATAAAAAGGTCTCTGCCTTTGAAGGAATGTCCATTTTATGGGAAACAATGTTACAAATTTGTATTTTCTCTGTATCTACTATGTGCTTGAGTCTGACTAGTTTGATGGCCAAAATTAGAACTCACAGACTGTATGAAGTCCAAGAAATAAAGAAAACAAAACAAAACAAAACAAAAATCTTTATATAACAAGAAAACTTTGACTATTTCCATGTTACATTTTGTTTTACATGTACTTTATGCTCATTGTAACTATTAAGTTTTCAATGCATACTATCAAACCTTTAAAAAAATCAAGTACTGACCAACAAATATATTCACACAGTTTTATGTAAAAATTATTTTAAAATCTGAAAAAAAAGTACTGACAAAAATATATTGTATAATTTTATGCAAAAAATGCTTAAAATCTGTACATTTATCTTTGTTTTGTAAAATAAAGTTGTTAAAAAAAAAGTACCAAACACTCTTTTTGGGAAAAGTAAAGAGGACAGCATCAATGTGAGATTTAATCCAGTAGAAAAGAGACCGAACACTTTCAGATGGAAGAAATCATGAGTACCAAGTTCCTGTTTTTTAATGCTAACATGTGGTAACACAGAAGGCATAGAAATTATGTTCTTACCATGTGGAGGAGAGGGTAAAATAGGTTGGAGTTAGTGAGAAAAAACATAAATATTTGCTAAATCAAAAGTTGATATTCTTCTGGGAGACATAAAAGAATAGTAATACTATTTCTGTCACTTAATTCAATGCTTAAAAATACTCAAAGACACATATCAATATTTCCATTGTGCATACATGAAAATGCAAAACAGTAGTAATTATTAAAAGCAGAAAGTTATCATGTGTACATAAGATAGAGTTGCCAATGTTTCTTTTGGGTGCAGGATCCCATGTGGCATCCAAAAAGATTCTAATTGAGATTATGGTTTTATGCCTCTTTAACTAATATTTCCTTGGAGTTAAAGTACACATATTTTTGGTTCATCCAATCATTTAAATGTGATAATGTGGATTGAAGTAGGTTTTACACAGACTGAACACAGAACTGAAGTCTTTTAAAAATTATCGTCAGCTATTAATTGTCAGACTACTGCAGACTGGGGAATATAAATAA
The DNA here is from genome assembly GCF_963924665.1 of Micromys minutus. Classification (NCBI taxonomy): domain Eukaryota; kingdom Metazoa; phylum Chordata; class Mammalia; order Rodentia; family Muridae; genus Micromys; species Micromys minutus. The sequence goes on from NC_137977.1 coordinate 15,450,891, forward strand.
CAAAGGCTGATTTAAAAAGTATATCATTGGCCATATCCACCTGCTAAGGCAACTTGGCACTCTGGGCTATACGGAATTCTAGATACAGGAGTATTTTTTTCTAGTTGCCATCTCAGAATATGTACCTTGCTCATCACATTATGTGGTAAAAGCAACTTGTGTTAAACCGATGTAAGTGTTGTCTTGTAGGCTTACTACTGAAAAAGCTCATTTTTTCTAGCTCTTTGTGAACCCTGGCTGGTTATGTCAACCCAGTTGTTCAGTCTGAAACTCCTGTTCAAGATGACTAATTCGAATTAGCTTCTAACAGCTTCTGTTTATCTGTGATGAGATGCAAGAATTGAATTGACTCTCAACTCACTGACTCATCACTACTGACTGACTACAACAAGGAAAATGTTGTCTCCATTCCTATCACCCCCTTCTAAATTTCTTTGTTAGGCCCTGAGAGGGTGCTCTCTAACTCACCCACTCACCTCTCCTCACCCCTGCCAGAATCCCTCTTCCCTGTGGCATCATTTTTTTCCACAGGATTAGTTATATCCTCTTCAAAAAAACCAAACATAGCAGTCTTCAGCTACACTTATGCCAGAGTCCATGGCTTGATTCACACCTTGTTCTATGGGAGCTCTGAGGGGTCCAAGTTGTCTGACACTGTTGTTCTTCTGGAGTTGCAATCTCCTTCAGCCCCTTCAATCCTTCCCCTAACTCTACCATAGGGGTCCCTAATCTCAATAGTATGGTTGGCTATTCATACCTGCATCTCTCTTAGTCAGCTGTTGGTAGAGACTCTCAGAGCACAGTTATGCCAGACTCTTGTTTGCAAGAACAACATGACATCAGGAATAGTGTAAGGGTTTGGTACACATACCTGGGGTGGAGCACATGCTTGGCAAGTCACTGTATGACTTCTCCTTCAATATCTTTTCCATTTCTGTACCTGCATTTCTTTTAAACGGGAGCCATTATGTGTCAAAAATTTTAAACATGACTGTGAGTGCCATCCTTCAACTGGGGCACATGTATATCTACTGGAGCTGGTCTCTTCAAGATCCATCTAGCCACTGTTGGGCATTTCAGTTAAGGTCACCCACATAGATTCCTGGGACTCTACACCATCCAAGGTCTTTGGGAATTTCTAGAGGTTACCTCTGCCCCACCATCCCACACTGACTGCTGCATATCCCCATTCATTTCGCTGGTCTGCTGATCTTCGCTCCTGTTTTCCTACACACTTGATCCTGCCCTGCTTTTCCCCCTAGACTTCCTTGTCCACACCCTGATGCCTCTTTCCCTCTGCCACCCATTATTATTTTGTTCCCCCTTGTGAGTGGATTTGAAATATCCATCCACATTGGAGCTTTCTTCTTGTTAGGCTTCCTACAGTCTATGAGTTGTATAATGGGTATTCTGAACCTATTGGCTAATATCAGCTTCTCAGTGAGTACATACCATGCATGTCCTTTTATGGCAGGGTTACCTCATAGAGGATAATATTTTCTAGTTCCATCTACTTGCCTGCAAATTTCATGAGGTTCTTGCTTTTAATAAGTGAATAGGTTGGGGGAGAGTGGGCCACCTTGTCGAGTCCCTGATTTAAGTGGGATTGCTTCAAGTTTCTCGCCATTACGTTTGATGTTGGCTGTTGGTTTGCTGTATATAGCTGTTATTATGTTTAAATATGGGCCTTGGATTCCTGTTCTTTCCAGGACTTTTAACATGAAGGGGTGTTGGATTTTGTCGAATGCTTTCTCAGCGTCTAGTGAGATGACCATCTGATTTTGGTCTTTAAGTTTGTTTATATGGTGGATTACATTGATGGATTTCCTTATGTTAAACCATCCCTGAATCCCAGGGATTAAGCCTACTTGGTCATGATGAATGATGGTTTTGATGTGTTCTTGGATTCGGTTAGCAAGGATGTTGTTGAGTATTTTTGCATCAATGTTCATAAGTGAGATTGTTCTGAAGTTCTCTTTCCTTGTAGGGTCTTTGTGTGGTTTAGGTACGAGGGTTATTGTAGCCTCAAAAAATGAGTTGGGTAATATTCCATCTGATTCTATCTTTTGGAATAGTTTGGCGAATATTGGTGTTATATCCCCAATAAATGTCTGATAAAATTCTGCACTGAACCCGTCTGGACCTGGGCTTTTTTTGGTTGGGAGGCTTTTGATGACTTCTTCTATTTCTTTAGGTGTTATAGGGTTATTTAGATTGTTTACTTGGTCCTGGTTAAACTTTAGGACCTTGTATCTGTCTAGGAATTCGTCGATTTCCTCCAGATTTTCCAATTTTGTGGAGTATAAGTTTTTGTAGTAGGATCTGATGATTTCTTGAATTTCCTTATTTTCAGTTGTTATGTCACCACTTTCCTTTCTGATTTTGTTAATTTGGATACTCTCTCTTTGCCCTCTAGTTAGTCTGGCTAGGGGTTTATCAATCTTGTTGATTTTCTCAAAGAACCAACTCTTTGTTTTGTTGATTTTTTCAATGGTTCTTTATGTTTCTATTTGGTCTATTTCTGCGCTAATTTTGATTATTTCTTGCCGTCTACTCTTTTTGGGTATATCTGCCTCCTTTTGTTCTAGGGCTTTTAGCTGTGCTGTCAGGTTGCTGATGTGAGCTCTCTCCAGTTTCTTTTTGGAAGCACTTAGGGCTATGAGTTTTCCTCTCAATACTGCTTTCATTGCATCCCATAGGTTTGGGTATGTTGTGTTATCGTTTTCATTGAATTCTAGAAAGTCCTTAATTTCTTTCTTTATTTCTTCTTTGACCCTGCTATTCTTTAACAAAGCGTTGTTTAGTTTCCATGTGTATGTGGGCTTTTTGTTGTCTTTGTTGTTGTTAAAGACCAGCCATAGACCATGGTGATCTGAGAGGATGCATGGGAGTATTTCAATCTTCTTATATCGATGAAGGCTCGTTCTGTGTCCAATTATGTGGTCAATTTTCGAGAAGGTGCCATGGGGTGGTGAGAAGAAGGTGTATTCTTTTACTTTAGGATAGTATGTTTATAATTGCTGGCTGGAGCAATTAGACAGCAAAAGGAGATCAAGGGGATACAAATCGGAAAGGAAGAGATAAAAACATCACTCTTTGCCGATAACATGATAGTGTACTTGAGTGACCCCAAAAATTCCACCAGAGAACTCCTACAGCTGATAAACAAGTTCAGCAAAGTGGCCAGATACAAAATTAACACAAACAAATTAGTAGCCTTCCTATACTCAAAGGACAAACATGTGGAGAAAGAAATTAGGGAAAAGGTACCCTTCACAATCATTACAAAAACTATGAAATACCTTGGTGTGACTCTATATAAGCAAGTGAAAGACCTGTATGACAAGAACTTAAAACCTCTAAAGAAAGATATTGAGGAGGATCTCAGAAAATGGAAAGAGCTCCCATGCTCATGGATTAGAAAGATCAACATCTTAAAAATGGCCATCCTACCAAAAGCAATCTAGAGATTCAATGCAATCCCCATCAAAATTCCAACCCAGTTCTTCATGGAACTGGAAAGATCAATGTGCAATTTCATATGGAATAACAAAAGACCTAGAATAGCGAAATCCATCCTGAACAACAAAAATACATCTGCGGGAATCACTATCCCTGACCTCAAGCTATATTACAAGGCAATTGTGCTGAAAACTGCATGGTACTGGTACAGAAATAGGCAGGTGGATCAATGGAATAGAATAGAAGATCCAGAAATGAGCCCTCATGTATATGGTCTCCTGATTTTTGACAAAGGAGCAGTAAACATTCAATGGAAAAAGGACAGCCTATTCAACAAACGGTGCTGGTAAAACTGGCACTCAACATGCAAAAGAATGAAAATAGACCCGTTCTTATCTCCTTGTACAAAGCTCAAGTGTAAGTGGATTAAAGATCTCCACATTAAACCAGATACACTGAAACTATTAGATGAGAAAGTAGGGAAAACCTTAGAACACATAGGCACAGGAGAAAATTTCCTGAACAAAACACCAATGGCTCAAGCTCTAAGGTCAAAGATTAACAAATGGGACTTAATGAGATTGCAAAGTTTCTGTAAGGTTAAGGACATCGTCAAGAAAACAAAATGGCAACCAACAGAATGGGAAAAGATCTTTACCAACACCACATCAGATAGAGGCCTAATATCCAAGGTGTACAAGGAACTCAAAAAGCTAGACACCAGAGAATCAAATAACTCTATTAAAAAAATGTGGTACAGAGCTAAACAAACCATTTTCAGTTGAGGAACACCAAATGGCCGAAAAACATCTGAGGAAGTGCTCGACATCCTTAGCCATCAGGGAAATGCAAATCAAAACAACCCTAAGATTCCACCTCACACCAGTCAGATTGGCCAAGATCCAAAACTCAGATGACAGCAGATGCTGGCGAGGCTGCGGAGAAAGAGAAACACTTCTCCACTGTTGGTGGGGTTGCAAGCTAATACAACCACTCTGGAAATCTTTCTGGCGATACCTCAGAAAATTGGATATAGTACTACTTGAAGACCCAGCTATTCTACTTCTGGGCATATACCCCAGAGACACTTTAATACACAACAAAGATATATGCACCACAATGTTCATAGCGGCTCTATTTATAATAGCCAGAAGCTGGAAGGATCCCAGATGTCCTTCAGAAGACGAATGGATACAAAAATTGTGGTACATATACACAATGGAATACTACTCAGCCACCAGAAACAATGACTTAACCAAATTCTTAAGAAAATGGCTGCATCTAGAGAAGATCATCCTGAGTGAGATAACCCAGTCACAAAAGAACAGACATAATATGCAGTCACTGATAGTGGCATGCTAACCCCAGAGGCTTGCACTCCCCCAGAAACAACTCACAGACTGTATGAAGTCCAAGAAATAAAGAAAACAAAAAATATACATATATTCACAAAAAAAATAAGTGAATAGTATTCCATGGTATAAATGAACCCCATTTTCTGTACCCATTCTTCAGTTGAGGGGTTGTTTCCAGCTTTGGCTATTACACATAAGACTGCTATGAACACAGTAGAACATATGTCCTTGAGGAATCATGCAGTACCTTTTGGGTATATTCCCAGGCATTTCTTGGGTTTTCAGGTAGGACTTTTTTTCAGTTTTCTGAGGAACTGACAGATTGATTTCCAGAGTGGTTTTGCCAGTTTGCAAATCCCACCAGTAATGGAGGAGTATTTCTTATTCTTTACATCCTGCCCGATTGTACTGTTGCTTGAGTTTTTTATCATAGCCATTATGATTGTTATAAAGTAGAATCTCAGGATGGTTTTGATTGTCATTTCTCTGATGACTAAGGATGCTAAATATTTCCTTAATTTTTTTCTGATCTATTCAAGATACATGTATTAAAAAAATCTGTACCCTATTTTTAATTGGCTTATTGGGTTTTTCTGGAGTCTAACCTCTTGAGGTTTTTGTAAATTTTTAATACTAGCCCTTTTTCAGATGTAGGGTTAGTGAAGATATTTTCCAAGCCTGTAGTTTACTGTTCTGTCCTATTGACATTGTTTTTTGCCTTACAGAAGCTTTTTTTATTTCATTAGGTCTCATTTGTCAATTTGATAAGGAATTTTGTTACTGGTCCAATCTATTTGGAGTTCTGTAGGCTTCTTGCATATTCATAGTTATCTTTTTTGTTATGTTAGGCAAATTTTCTTCTATAAATTTGTTGAAGATATTTACTGAGCCTTTTGGTTGGGAGTTCATGCTCTCTTCTACACATATTATTCTTTAGTTTCATCTCCTCATCGTGTCCTGGATTTCCTGGAGGTTTGGGGTCAGGAACTTTTTAATTTTTACATTGTCTCTAACTATTGTGTCAATGCTTTCTATGTTATCTTCTCACCATGGGATTCTCTCTTCCAACTCCTCTATTCTGTTGGTTATGCTCGTGTCTATGAGTCCTGACCTCTTTCCTGGGTTTTCTATCTCCAGAACTGTCTCTCTTTGTGTTTTGTTTATTGTTTTCATTTCTGCTTTTAGATCCTGGATATTTTTGTTCAGTTCCTTTGTCTGTTTGCTTGTGTTATTCTGTGTTTCACTAAGGGCTTCTACTTGGTTATCTGTCTTCTTCTGTATTTCTTTAAGGGAGTTATTTATGTGCTTCTCGAGACCCTCTATCGTCAACATAAGGCATGATTTTAAGTCCAAATCTTGTTTTTCTGGTGGGTTGGGATATACAGTACTTGCTGTTGTGGGAGAGTTTGTTTCTGATGTTGCCAGATTGTCTTGGTTTCTGTTACTTAGATTCTTCTGCTCACCTCTTGCCATCTTTTTATCTTTGATGTTAGTTGATCTTATTGTGTCTGAATGGAGTTTGTCTCTCCTGTGATTCTGTAGGCCATGGTTCTAGAGGGAGATCAGTCCTGGAGGGAGATTGGTCCTGTGTGTTCAGCCTTCTATGGCCACATTGTAATTTCTATGGTGGTGGGCTGGCCCTAGCTCTGGCTGCAGATGGACCCTAAGGTATACAGACCCAAGAGGTACCATGATACTTGCAAATTTAGAATTTCTGGAATTCTTTCTCCCAGTTAGTCAGTGGAAAGAGAGTTTGGGCTCATCCTTGGGCTCATGAGGGAGAGCACTCCTATATTTCCTCTGGGAGCTCAGCTCTCACCAGGCAGGCTGCTAGTCCTGATGGCTATGTGCCAGATCTCCCTGTGGCTCTGGGCATAGAAGAAGGCCAGACCAGTCTGATCCCAGACTGCACTGTGATCCTTTCACCTGGAGAGTTCCTGAAGTTTCCTCCCCAGGTAGTCAGTGGAGAGAGAGTGTGGGCTCACCTGTAGATTCAAGGAGAGTGCACTTCCATCTCCTCTGGGTGTTCAGCTCACTGCATGTGGGCTTCAAGTCCTGATGCATGTGTGCAGACTCTGCCATGGCCTGATATTTTTTATATTTACATTTAAAATGTTATTTCTTTTCCAGTTTCTCTTCTAGAAAACCCCTATTCTAACTCCCTCCCTTTTCTTCTATGAGGGTGCTTCTTCACTAACATACCCAAACCCTCCCGCCTTTACACTCCAGCATTTATTTACACCGGGGCATCTAGCCTTGAACAGGAACAAAGGCCTTTCCTCCTTGATCCCAGGTGGCCATGCTCTGTTACACATGTGGCTGGAGCCATGGGCCCATTCATCTCTACTCTTTGAATGGTCGTTTAGTCCCCAAGAGCTCTGTTGTTCTTCTTATGGTGTTACAAACCCCTTCTGACCCTTCAGACCTACAATCCAAACTCCTTCATTGGGGATCCTGTTCTCAGTTTGCTGGTTGGCTGGGAGAATGTGCTTCTGTATTTGTGAGGTTCTGGCAGTGTCTCTTAGGAGACATCTCTATCAGGCTCGTGTCAGCAATCACTTCTTGTCATCTAGAATAGTTTCTGGGTTTGTTGGCTATATATGGGATGAATCTCCATGTGGGGCAGTATCTGGATGGCCTTTACTTCAGGACCTGCTCCACAAATTGTCTCCATATTTCCTCCTGTGAGAACTCTGTTCCTCTTTCTATGAAAGACTGAAACATCTATACATTGGTCTTCTTTCTTTTTCAGGTTCATATAGTCTGTTAATTGTATCTTGGGTATTCAGAGCTTTGGGGCTAATATCCACTTATCAGGGAGTGCATACCATGTGTGTTCTTTTGTGATTGGGTTACCTCACTCAGGATGATATTTTCTAGGTCCATTCATTTACCTAAATTTTCATTAAATTATTATCTTTAATAGATAAATAGTAATTCATTGTATAATTGTAGCATAATTTCTGTATTCATTCCTCTGTTGAAGGACACCTCGGTCCTTTCCTGCTTCTGGTAATATAAATAAGGTTGCTATGAACATCATTGAGTACATGTCCTTGTTATATATTTGAGCATCACTTGGGTAAATGCCCAGGAGTGGTATAGCTGGGACGTCAAGTAGTACTATGCCCAATTTTCTGAGGAACAGCCAGACTTATTTCTAAAGTGTTTATACCAGCTTTCAATCCCACCAACAATGAAGGAAATTTCCTTTCTCTCAACATCTTTGTCACCATCTACTGTCACCTGAATTTTACAGAGATAGGCAGGACGATCAATGGAATAGAATTAAAGACCCAGAAATGAACCCACACAACTGATCTTTGCAAAGAGCTAAACCATGTAGTGGGGGAATAAAAGAGCATTTTCAACAAATGGCACTGGTTCAAATGGTGGTCAACATGTAGAAGAATGCAAATCAATTAATTTTTATCGCCTTGAACAAAGCTCAATTCCAAGTGGATTAAGGACCTCCATATAAAATCAGATAAACTAAAACTAATAGAATAGAAAGTTGTAAAGAGCCTCGAACATATGAGCACAGGGGAAATTTTCCTGAATAGAACATCAATGGCTTATACTCTAAGATCAAGAATCTTCAAATAGGACCTCATAAAATTGCAAAATTCTTGTAAGTCAAAAAACACTGTCATTAGGAGAAAATGGTAACCAACACATTGGGAAAAGATCTTTACTAATCCTATATCTATAGAGGGCTATTATCCAATATATACAAAGAGCTCAGAAGCTAGGTGCCAGCAAATCAAAAAACTTTATTAAAATGATTTATGAAGCTAAACAAAAAATTCTCAACTGAGGAATACTGAATGGGCAAAAAGCACCTAAGTAAATGTTCAACATCCTTAGTTATCAGGGAAATGTAAATCAAAAGCACCCTGAGATTTCACCTCACATCAGTCAGAATGGCTAAGATCAATTTTATCTTCTATACCTGAGATTCTTTCTTCTGTCACTAGTATTCTGTTGGTGATGTTTGCACTTAGAGCTCTAGATCTCTTTCCTAGGATTTCCATCTCCTCGATTGCCTATATTTGGTTTTTTTATATATATATAGTTTCTTTTTTTTTTTTTTTTTTTTTTTTTTTTTGGTATTAGACAGTTCTTTTCAATTCCTTTACCTGTTTGGTTTTGTTGTCTTGTATTTCTTAAAGAAAATTATTTATATCTTCATTTAAAGATTCTGCCATTCTCATGAATTGGGATTTTAGCTCAGAATCTTTCTTGTCAGTTGTGTTAGGATATCCAGGGCTGTGTTGGCAGAACTCAGATCTTATGGTGCCAAATTGCATTAGCTCATGTTTTTATGTTCTTGTTCTTGTGCTTTCTTTTTGCCATCTGGTTTTATCTCTGGTGTTAGTTGGTCTGGGTGTCTCTGACTTGAGCCTACCTCTTTGAAAACAAGTAGAGCGCTGTGACATGGGATAGAGCAGGCATCCTGGGAGACATGCAGTGCTATTTCTAGTTAGGGGGCCTCTGTTGTCCCTAGTTTGAGCTGACCTTCTGTATACTTATTTAAGGTGAACCTCCTGTGGCCCTGGTTTTGACATACTTCCTCTGTCTCTTGTTATGGGAAATGACAGACAAGGTGATATGCCCCAGTAGAGGTGTAGACCAAAAGGGATATGGGACATGTGGAGAGTGTATGGAATGTCCAATTTGGGGCAGGTATTGCTATAGGGGGACTCATGTGTTTCTCTAGTTGTGGCATACCTTCTAGGAGACAGGCAGGCTGAGGGTTTTGGGATAGGGCACAAATAAATTCTTTACAGAGCATGAAAGAAACAATAGTGTCTACTATAGTACTTATTTCTGTAACTGGTTGCATGACTTTGCCTTTTATTTATAACTTCCTTCTTCTTCAACACATTCTAAATTTCCTTTACCCTAGTCAAATACCTCAGCAGGTTTTGACTGTTTAATTGGAGGAGTGATCCATACCAAATTGTTGTGAGGTCTGTGTCTTTTGTCATCCTGTTTATATTCAGTTGATGTGGGTTCTCTTTAATTTAATCACAGAGTATGGTAGCACTAAGATATTAGCTTAAGGATTGTCTGGACTATAGACATTATCTTTCTGACCTCCACTGAGGAAAATCAATTCAATTTCAAATGATAACATGGATACCAAAATTAAACTTTCAGAAGGGAGGAAACCATTGCATGTAGTATATGGGTGTGTGTGTGTGTGTGTGTGTGTGTGTGTGTGTGTGTGTGTGTGTACAAAGCTTGATTTTTAACGTATAAATTGTTTCTTTAGTGTACAATTTATGACTCATATTTTGAAAAATATGAGATAATGAATATAAGCTAGAATCCCTCAGAATTTTGAAAATAAATTTTGCTTTTAAAAAGAGAGAGAAAATGATGATGTCACAGCTTTGATCTCTAGGAATATTTGTATTCTTGTAAGATCTGCAAGTGCAAGCAGATTTGCCAATTATGTACTCAATGTGAGAAAAGTTTGGATGGATGATGGTTAGGAAGAAGATAGGGTGGGATACCAATCATGGAGGTAGCATTGAAGGGACTTAAGAAGTCAAATAAAATTTATTTAATAAAGAAGTAATTTGAAATTTATCAAATATGTTGTGCATTTGTTCATATTAGTAAATTTTTATGAGCATCTGAGGAGAAAACTTTTATGAAAGAAGAAAAGAAAATAAAAAGAAGGAAGGAACAGAGGGAGGAAAGAAGAAGGAAAGTGAAGGAATAAGAGTATGGAAGTTCACTGTAATTCAATAGTAACATGAGTATTAGCAGATTGGATTATATATGTACACATTTGTTTAGTCTAAGATGGTAGTCATAGAACATATCATAAAAATGGCCTGTTCATATATTTCTCTTTTTCAGAAAATAAGTTAAATATTTTAGTTTTTAATTGTATTGGATACTCTCTATATTTACATTTCAAATGTTATCCCCTTCACTCCATATATTATAAAGAAAGACATACATATCTAAGGAGGTAGGACAGGTTCAGATGTGGGATTCTATACATAAATATTGTTTTTAATTTAGCTGCCTGTCACAGAGAGGTCTGGGTCAATAGCCCAGGAAGCATGTCCCCCCATTACTTTAGGGGAGCAGAAACTCTGCTTATGTTCTCGGTTTCCAACCAGCAGCCTGTAAGTGCAGAACATAGGCTCAGGTCATCTGCCACCAGGAACAGCAGAGATCCAGGGACACAGGCCAGGTGAGACAGCTCTGCTAGTAGTGGGGGCACATAGAGGTATGGGTTGAGCGCCTGACAAGCACCCCCCTCATTGGTTCAAGGGAGCAAGACCTCTATCTTAGGGATTTGGTTTCCAACCGGAGGGCCCATTCATGCAGAACAGGAGCTAAGGCCATCTGCAACCAGAAACAGCAGAGATCCAAGGACACAGGCCAGGTATACGGGAGAGACAGGAACCAATCAATCACTGACAATAAGACCACTTATAATCACAGACCAAAAGATAGCATGAGGAAAGTGAAAGAACTTACTCCAGGGAAACCAAGACAACCAGGCAACACAAGAACCCAGCTCTTCCATCACAGCAAACAGTGAAATGCAAAAAACCCCAGGAAAAAAAGATTCAGACATGAAATTATAGCTCAAGATGATGATAGAGATCCTTAAACAAGAAAGGGGGGAAGAGCATAAAGCAATAGAAGTTGTTGAAGAGGAAACAAGAAAAACACTCAAAGAAATCAAAAAAATAGAGAAAAACAGAACCAAAAAGATGAAGAAACTAAAGAAGGAATCTAAAAGAGAAATGGAAACAATAAAGAAAACACTAAAAGAGACATCCCTAGAGGTAGAAATCCTAAAAAAAAAAAAATCAGGAGACACAGATGCAAGCATTTCCAACAGACTACAAGAGATGGAAGAGAGAATCTCGGGGGAGGAAGACAACATTGAAAACATAGCCAAAACAGTCAGAGAAGATGCAAAAGCCAAAAAGTTTCTAAACAAAAATGTCCAGGAAATCCAAGACACAATGAGAAGACCAATCATAAGGATGATAGAAATAGAAGAGAGTGAAGAACATCAACTAAGAGGCACGGAAAATATCTTAAACAAAATCATAAAAGAAAACTTCTCTACCCTTAAGAATGAGATGACCATGAGCATAAAAGAAGCCTAAAGAACTCCAAATAAAGTGGCCCAGAAAACAAATTCCTGCCAACACATAATAGTCAAAATGCCAACTGCCCAAAGCAAAGAAAGAATACAAAATGCTGTACGGGAAAAAGGTCATGTAACATATAAAGGCAGAACAATCAAAATCACACCGAAAATCTCAACACAGATTATGAAATCTAGAAGGACCTAGACAGAAATTATGAAACACTAAGAGAACAAAAGTGTGAGCCCAAGCTACTATACCCAGCAAAACTCTCAATCAAAATAGATGGAGAGACCAAGATATTCCAGGACAAAACTAAATTTACACAGTATCTGACCACAAACCCAGCACTACAACAAATTATAGGAAGAAAATCAAATATAAGGAGGGAAACTATATCCTACTTAAAATAAGAAAATACCTAAGCAAGAAAACAAAAGGAAGAAAGACACCCAGACCCAATTCTACCTCTAATAGCAAAAATAGCAGGAAACAGTAACCAATTTTCCTTAATATCTATTAACATAAATGGACTCACTTCCCCAATAAAAAGGCATAGTCTATCAGGCTGGATACATAAACAGAATACAGTATTTTGCTGCATACAGGAAACTCATCTTAGAGACAAAGACAGATACTATCTCAGAGTAAAAGGTTGGGAAAAAAACCTTCCAAGCAAATGGCCCCAAGAAGCAAACTGGAGTGGCCATTCTACTACTGAATAAAGTAGATTTTCAACCAAAAGTTATCAAAAAAGATAAGGAAGGACACTTTTCACTCACTACAAGGAAAATTTGTCAGGAGGGACTCTCAATCCTTAACATATATGGTCCAAATGAAAGAGCACCCATATTCATAAATGAAACCCTACTAAAGCTCAAAAAACATTGCACCCCACACTATAATATTGGGAGACCGCAATACCCCACTCTCATTAATGGACATTAATTATGAAAACAGAAACAGAACAAGGAAAGAGTAAAACTAGCAGAGGTTATGAACCAATTGGAATAGACATCTACAGAATATATCATCCTAAAACAAAAGATTACACCTTCTCAGCAACTCACGTCACCTTCTCCAAAACTGACCAAATAATCGGTTACAAAACAAGCCTCAGTAGATATAAGACAATTGAAATACTCCCATGCATCCCATCCACCATGGTCTAAGGCTATTCTTTAATAACAATAAAGACAACAAAAATGCAAAACCACTATACTTAACCTTACACACCAAGAAAACCTCGACTATTTCCATGGTAAATCTTGTTTTATAGGTACTTTATGCTCAATTTTTTCAAAGGCTTTTATGATAACCTATTGAGATAATTGTTGTTTTTCTCTTTTAGTTTGTTCGTGTGCTTTATTTTATTTATTGACATATATACATTAAATGACTAATGAGTTTCCTTTTCTTTTATTTCTTTTTTAATTTCTGGGTTTTTTTGTTGTAGCAGAATGTTTCTCTCTCTCTCTCTCTCTCTCTCTCTCTCTCTCTCTCTCTCTCTCTCTCTCTCTCTCTCTCTCTTTCTCTTTCCATCTTTAAGAAGGAACTTGAAGTTGGATGTGTAGAAGAGAGGGAACAGTTTAGGAGGGACTTGGGAGAAAGGAAGACTAAAACCAAAATATTTTTTAATATTAAAATTGTTGTAAAAATATAATAGTAAAAATTAATTAAAAAATAAAAAATATTAGATGCCAGGAATGAAAATATCATATTTCATCTAGACTTTAGCATCTGCTGATAAAGGAAGAACCCTCATTGTGTAGAATTCCTAGGTATTATCAAGAGTAAGAATTGGGTAGGCTGAGAAACTCTGCTGAGCCTAGATGATGTTTATTTTTCCAAACTGCCTTTGGGATTTATAAACACCTTTTAATCGAATCATCTTCTCTTCAGGGAGATTCTATTCTGTTCATGGAATACTCTGTTCATTTGGGTTTCAGACTTTGACCTCAATCTTGACTTTGTTTCCACACTGTTTGGGTGTTTTCCTATCTGACCCTTCCCTTTCTACACAAACCTCTTAAACATATGCCAAAGCTACCGCCACTGCCTGGGGTTCACTCTCATTTCTATCAACCCAGAGGTGTCACAGCTTTTTTCCTAAACATATCAAAGGTTGAGCCAGAACTAAGAATCAAAGTAAAGAACAATCTGGATTATTGTAAGGAATAACGTAGGAAAATAATAAACTCACTGGTAAATAGTTGAATTCCTTTAGCTTTACTTACAGATGAATAACATAAGAGTATTGAATACCATGCTATATATGCAGATGAAGTTTTGATAAAGTAGTTTTATAAACTGAACATCCTATACTACAAGTCTTTCATGGGATATATTTAATTATACACCAATTTTGCAAAATCCACTTGAAATTTTTGAATGCATATTAAAACATCTTAAAAACTGTATTTTTTCCAATATTAGTCAATAGCTGGAGATCAACAGTATACCCTACATTCAATGCAATCATTGTCTATACTATCTACTTCAGATACCAATGACAAGTTTTAGTTTGGTCCAAATTTCTTAAAACTTCCATCAAAATTTATTAAAATTTGTGACTCTTCAATAACTTGACACATGCTCAGGTGAGATACCTCTTTAGAATGATACATAGAACTATATTTAATTTTTAAATTGGGATAAAAATGATCTACATAAAAAAATAGAAACAGAAACAAAGCAACATCAATAGTAAAAAGAAAAAAAAAAAAGGAGGAGAGATGAGTAGAACAAATTGTGGTCATAGAAAACACACTATTGAGCTTAAATTACCGGAAGATGCTATCCTCTAAATACATTGAATTATTCCCGAATTTACAAAGTGCAGTTATCTTCTTGTTTAATGTCTGATACTTCACTGTGAAAGCACAAAAATAGTCAGGCATCTCATGCATTGTGAGTCAACTCTCATGTTAGTTAATCCTGACAATGAGAAATTGGGACTAATAAAACCTTCTAATCATTAGTCCCAGTGATTATTGGGACTAATAAATCATCTTCTTTTTAGGGAAGTTAGTGAAGGTGTCAATCTTAAGCTCATTGCTAATACATGCTCACACTGAGGAAATTTCACTGGATTTGTAATTGTCACAGTAACTAAATATGAGTGTATATGCTTATATATGTGTATCTATAAAAATGCATATGTGAGGAAATACATGTGTATGGAATCATATGTGTACATAGATATATATGTGCATATAGATATATTTGTGTGTATCAATACATATGTGTATACAGATTATTCTATGTGTGTGATTATACACAAACATATAAAATTAGTTTATATTATTTTTATGTACTGGCTAAGCACACAAATAGCCATGGGAACTTTAAAAACAATCTTTATCTATGAAATAATCAAGCTCTTAGAAACAGTAATTTACAAACCAAGAAATCCCCCCAAAAATATATTTCATAAAATAAAGCAGAGAATCATCAAAGCAGAAACAATGTGGATGTGTTTCCAAATCCAACCATTTCTAGATATGGCTAAATCATGTTATCTGGATGAAAAATATTTGTTTCCAGCCATACTTAAAGACAAAAGTGTTCACCCTCCCCTGCTGTGTTTTCAAATCTGCAGGCACAGGAACAGAACAGGCACTGGTGAGTGGCCCTAGGCTAGCACTCTGCCACATGATTCCCTTTAGGGTGGACGGAGAATGCCAAGAAGCATTGGCTATACCTCATTAATGCAATTTTACCCAAAGAGATGCATCCCATCAGGGGGCTACTGATCATAAATACATCAAACCCACATTTTTCAGCCAATGTCCATTACATTGAGAGCCCCTGTTGCCTCCTAGGTAGCAATGTGCTTTTGAGAAGTGGGCCAGGAGTTTTTTCTTTTTTTTTTTTTCTTTGTAGTGCTGTGTGCATCAGGGAGCTACCCAGAGGCAGCTTGCTAGTGTATACCTGTGCCAAAGGTCTCAGCTGTTGTATTTAGATGTGTATGGGCTAAGAGCACTGACGTGGACAGCAAGTTGTTTTATTTCCAAACCCAATGGCTTGTCATCTTGATATATCTATAGGCACTACAATTTCACCATGAGTATAAATGGCCTGTTTCCTAGGTTTTCCTATTGTTTAAAATACCATTTTCATAAATATCAATTCTTTTCATTCCTATCCCATACTTTCACATACTACTAGGTGAGCAGCAATTCATTGTATGTTTGCAACAAGATTTTTAAGAAAATTAGGGCAATAATATTACAGTTATCTAACATACTGAGCTACAACCCCTAACAAACAATGTTTCATAACTGAAGTGACATGAAAATTATTTTCTTTTGAAGTCTTTGGATACAACAGCTCATGCAACATTACCAATATGGTACATGAGTCTTTCACTATTGTCTTTCTAGAGAAATTTAAACTTAAAATATTGAGTTGTTTCTCTGAACATGCAGGCAAAAAGTAAAGTCAAATTTAACATCAATGCTTTCCTTATCCATCATTAAATCATACATAATCTGTGTGAGTCTGCAAGTATAGCTGGAGAACGTGTCACTAGGCTTGATGTCATCCATTTCAGTAAGGCCTTTTATCTTGTAATCAATGTCTATGTAACTATATCATATTTTGCCTAAATTTTTAGAGCTTTTTAATATTTTGCATCAATAGCATTTCAAATGTAAATACAGAGAGTATCTAATAAAAATAAGTAATTGGTTTAAAACAATTTTATCTAGATATTTATTTATGTCATTTGTGATTGTTTTCTTATATTTGAGGCAAAATCTTATCTTGAGAGTATTTGTTGCAAACACTTAAGTCCAAGTTGAGGTAGGAGTCTGTCATCGTCATCATCCCAGTCTTCCATATTTCACTGTTTCTCAACTATAGCATTAGGGTGCCTACCTCCAGAGACTTTCTGAGCAGACCACTCTGTTGGTTTACCTTCATAAGAGGAAATTTTAGCTTACACTTTGTACCTTACTGTTTTCAACCTGAACTTGCTTGGAGACTGGGGCCCTATCATCAACCTGAAGGCAACAGTTGACATCCCATAAATAAAGTCTTTAGGCAACTGTGGCTGGTTATTGATCATCTACCTTCCCATTGTGACGCTATAGGAAAGTCAGGTACTTGTTTTTCTATGACAGCTTTCATGCTCTCTTCAGTAAGATAAAAAACCAGAGACTGGACTACTCAGAGGGACCGTGTGTAGAGTACAGAACAAGCCATAATAAAGCTAAAAAAGCCCTGTAAGGGCTGTCTGGGCCACATCCCATGGAAGTACTGCATTCAGATGTGTTACACAGAGGTCCTGAAGCCCTGTGATGGAGGTCGAAGTCCTGTGGGAAGTACTGCTCTAATGCTGAGAGCCAGACTGGCTCATAGTTGCACAGACTCAGCAACAGATGTGTCTCTTAACCAGTATAATACTGGGTTTCACAATGTCAGAAAAACACTTATAACAACCTCAGGATTAGCAAGAATCTAGTAATTATAAAGTCCCCACTATGAAATTAATGCTATTCTGCGGGTTTGCAGTATGAAATCTCAGAGTAATGTCATATGTTCTACATAGTAAATTGTATACATTTTCTGTGTTATGAAACTGAATTGCATTTAGGGGTAAGTAAAAATTAAGGTGGTTAAATATTACCTAATACTTGATCTCAGCTTATATAACTTGCAAGCTTGAATGGGCCGGGGAGAATATAACTATGTGTCTAAGTATTTTGCATGGATGTGTGTATCTATCTGTGCTTTTGTCTATCTGATTGTCTGTCCTGTCTATCTATCAATCTTTCTGTCTACCTATCTAACATCTATCTATATATCTATCTGTCTATCTATCTATCATCTATCTATCTATCTCTGAATTTAATCATATAATATACATTCCTATGAAGAACATTATGGCAGGACTCAATTCTACTATACTTACTTGGAGCCAATATTTCAAGTTGCATAATGGTTTCTAGGTATGGTTTTAATTATTTTTATTTCCATTGATAAAAAGGTTGATCATCATCTCAAGTAACAGAGAAGCCTATATATGTTCAAATATTATTTTCAAATACACATACGCTCAAAAAAGAAATGGTGTGAATCATAAAACTTCATTTTGTTTCACCAGAGATTTTTTTTTTGTCTGCTACATTTAGAAATCTTCTAAATCTTTTACTTATGCTTGAGGTGATTATATTCTCATCCTTTTCTCTTTAAACACACTAAAATAAAATAGGATTGTGTTTAAAAGCAGTGTATTCTTTGAGGCAAAATAAATTACAAGCCACTCTTGCAGATAGTAACTAGGTAAATTGATTTCTGTGTACAAAATGTCCTTCCACTGATTTCTTGATAAAATTTTAATGTTATACATGTTAGAACTATTAAACATATTCTCAGAGCAGGGAACATTTATTGGTGTTACACTTTTCTTTTTTTCATTGTTTTGTTAAGATTTTACAATATACTGAAAAGTGTATACAGATTATACTTCTGGGAAACAGGGTGGTAATAATTACCAAGGGGACTTTTCTTCCATACCTTTGCCAGTCACTACACCACTAGGTCACTAGATCCAAGCATGGGAGGCAATCAGGCTTCTGGAGTGTTTTAAGAAAGAGCAAAACAAAAAAAATTCAAATCCGGTTAGAGATGAACTTTCTGTGAATGAGAACCCAAATAATTACCAAAGTAATGAATGCAGTTCTGGAAGATAGATAAGTCACATTAATCTAAATAATGATCAAGAACAACCCTCTTTGCAGTGAAATTACATAGAGATGGTGAATGAGATAAATATTTCACAAGTTGATGTACATGTCTCAAGTAAAACAACTTTTACCACCTTTGTATACTCAGAGTTATTATTAAATTTTATATAAATATCATCTGAATTTGTATGTGTTTGACCTTGTATAACTTGAGGAGACTTGGTGGCCATTGAGCTCTAGGGTTCCTTTAGGCTCAACCTCCTAGTATAAAGAATGCTATGTCTACATTTGCAAATAAAACTTTGAAGTCAAACTCAAGGCAAAACTTGGACAACAAATGCATTGTCAGCTGGGCCATTACGTCCTGCCTTAGTTTTAAAAAAATGAAAACTGTTTCTTTTTTCTTTTCTTGAACTTCATAAGGTCTGTGAGTTGTGTCTGGGGGTGTTCAGAGCTTTCTGGGGTTAGTATCCAATTATCAGTGACTGCATACTATGTCTGTTCTTTTGTGACTGGGTTATCTCACTCAGGATGATATCCTCTAGATGCATCCATTATCTTGAGAATTTGGTAAACTCATTGTTTTGGGTAACTGAGTAGTACACCATTGTGTAAATGTACCACAATTGTATACATTCATTAACTGAAGGACACCTGGGTTCTGTCCAGCTTCTGGCTATTATAAATAGGGCTGCTATGAACATTGTGATGCATGTGTCTTTGTTGTATGTTAGAGCTTCTCTGGTGTATATGCCCAGAAGTGGAATAACTGGATTTTCAGGTAGTATTATGTCCAATTTTCTGAGGCATTGGCAGAATGATTTCCAGAGTGGTTCTACCAGTTTACAACCCCACCAACAGAGGAGAAGTGTTCCTCTTTCTCCACATCCTTGCTAGCATCTACTGTCATCTGAATTTTTGATCACGGCCAATCTGACTGGTGTGAGGTGGAATCTCAGGGTTGTTTTGATTCGCATTTCCCTGATAGCTAATGATGTCAAGCACTTCCTTAGATACTTTTCAGCCATTCGATAATCCTCAATTGAGAACTTGTTGTTTAGTGCTGTACCCCATTTTTAATAGGGTTGTTTGGTTCTCAGGTGTTTAGCTTCTTGAGTTCTTTGTATAACTTGGATATTAGACCTCTATCTGATGTGGGGTTGGTAAAGATCTTTTTCAACTCTGTTGGTTGCCATTTTGTTTTCTTCACAGTGTCCTTAGCCTTACAGAAAATTTGCAATCTCATTAAGTCCCATTTGTCAAACTTTGACCTTAGAGCACTAGACAATCATGTTCTGTTCAGGAAATTTTCTCCTGTGCCTATGTGTTCTAAGGTTTTCCCAATTTTCTTTTCTAATAATTTCAGTGTACCTGATTTAATATGGAGATTTTGATCCACTTGCACTTGAGTCAAGGAGATAAGAAAGGGTCTATTTACATTCTTCTGCATGCTGAGTGCCAGTTGGACCAACACCATTTGTTGAATAGGCTGTCCTTTTTCTATTGAATATTTACAGCTCCTTTGTCAAAATGTAAGTGACCATATATGTGAGGGCTCATTTCTGGATCTTCTATTCTATACCATTGATCTGCATGCCTATCTCTGTACCAGTACCATGCAGTTTTTAGCACAAATGCCTTGTAATATAGCTTGAGGTCAGAGATAGTGAATCCAGCAGATGTTTTCTTGTTGTTGAGAATAGATTTAGCTATTCTAGGTCTTTTGTTATTCCAGATGAAATTGCACATTGCTTTTTTCAACTCTATTAAGAACTAGGTTGATATTTTGATTGAGATTGCGTTGAATCTGTAGATTACTTTTGATAGGATGGCCATTTTTACAATGTTGATCCTTACAATCCATGAGAATGGGAGATTTTTCCATGTTCTGAGATCTTAGTAGATTACTTCTTTAGAGGTTTAAAATTCTTGTCATACAGGTCATTCACTTGCTTAGTTAGAGTCACACCAAGGTATTTCCTATTTTTGTGACTATTGTTAAGACTATTTTTTCCCTAATTTCTTTTTTCACATGTTTGTCTTTTCAGTAGAGGAAGTCTACTGATTTTTTTTTTTTTTGAGTTAATTTTATATGCAGACATTTTGCTGAACGTTTTTCTCAGCTTTAGGAGTTCTCTGGTGGAGTTTTTGTGGTCACTTAAGCATACTATCATTAGGTAATCCTTACACGCCAAAAAACTTTGATTAATTCCAGGTTACATCCTGTTTTACATGTACTTTATGCTCATTGTAATGTGTAAGTTTTTTTTATTGAAAGAGTTTATTTTTAAAAAAACAAAGATAAATGTACAAATTTTTAAGCTTTTTTTTTAAGGTTTGATACTCTGCATTAAGATTTTGCTAGTTACAATGAACAAAAAGTACATGTAAAACAAGATGTAACACAGAATTATTCAATGTTTTCTTAGTTTGTAAGAATTGAGCATAATGTTTTTTTTTCCTTGAACTTCACACAGTTTGTGAGTTGTTTCTGGGGCAGTCTGAGCCTCTGGGGTTAGCATCCCACTATCAGTGACTGTATATTATATCTGTTTATTTGTGAATGGGTTATCGCACTCAGGATGATATTCTCTAGATGCAACCATTTTCTTAAGAATTTGGTTAAGTCATTTTTTCTGATAGCTGATTATTACTCCATCGTGTAAATGTACCACAATTTTTGTATCCATTCATCTAATGAAGGACATCTGGGTTCTTTCCAGCTTCTGGCTATTATGAATAGAACTGCAATGAACATTGTGGTGCATGTATCTTTTTTGTATATTGGAGTGTCTCTGGGGTATATGCCCAGAAGAGGAATAGCTGGATCTTCAGGTAGTTCTATGTCCAATTTTCTGAAGAATTGCTAGACTAATTTCCAGAGTGGTTGTATCTGTTTACAACCCCACCAAAAGTGGAGAAGTGTTCCTCTTTCTCCGCAACCTTGTCAGAATCTGCTGAAATCTGAGTTTTGGATCTTGGCCAATCAGACTGCTGTGAGGTGGAATCTAAGGGTTGTTTTGATTTCCATTTCTCAGATGGCTAAGGATAGCGAGCACTTCCTTAGATGTTTCTCTGCCATTCGATATTCCTCAATTGAGAATATTTTGTTTAGCTCTGAACCCCATTTTTTTAATAGGGTTGTTTGATTCTCTGGTATCTAGCTTTTTGAGTTCTTTGTATACCTTGGATATTAGGCCTCTATCTGATGTGGAGTTGGTAAAGATCTTTTCCCATTCTGTTGGCTGCCGTTTTGTTTTCTTGACAATGTCCTTAGCCTTACAGAAACTTTGCAATCTCATTAAGTCCCATTTGTTAATCTTTGACCTTAGAGCTTCAGCCATTGGTGTTTTGTTCAGAAAATTTTCTCCTGTGCTTATGTGTTCTAAGGTTTTCCATACTTTCTCATCTAATAGTTTCAGTGTATCTGGTTCAATGCAGGGCAGGGGCACTCTTTCAGTCGGCACTTGGAAGAGATCTCTCTGCTCTCTGGCTGCCCAGATCCCCTACTCACCAGTCTTTAAAGCTTTGGGAACTGCTGGTCCAGGTGGCAGATGGGTCAAGACCTGTTCTGGCCCCAAAGCCGCCGGGTGGGAACAGAGGTTCCAATGCTGTGTTCCTGGTCCCTGGATCAGGCAGGGCAGGGGCCCAGTGTATCTGGTTTAATGTGGAGATCTTTGATCCACTTACACTTGAGCTTTGTACAAGGAGATAAGAAAGGGTCTATTTTCATTCTTCTGCATACTGAGTGCCACTTGAACCTACACCATTTGTTGAATAGGCTGTCCTTTTTCCACTGAATATTTACAGCTCCTTTGTCAAAAATCAGGTGATTATATACAGGAGGGCTCATTTCTGCATCTTCTATTCTATTGCATTTATCCACGTGCCAATTTCTGTACAAGTATCATGCAGTTTTCAGCACAATTGCCTTGTAATATAGCTTGAGGACAGGGATAGTCATTCCTGAAGATGTTTTCTTGTTGTTGAGGATGGACTTTGCTATTCTAAGTCTTTTGTTATTCCATATGAAATTGCACATAAATCTTTCCAACTCAGTGAAGAACTGGGTTGGGATTTTAATGGGGATTGCATTGAATCTGTAGGTTGCTTTTGATAGGATGGCCATTTTTAAAATGTTGATCCTTCTATTCTATGAGCATGGGAGATCTTTCTATTTTCTGAGACCCTCTTTATTTACTTCTTTAGAGGTTTGAAGTTCTTGACATATAGGTCCTTCACTTCTTAGTTAGAGTCACACCAAGGTATTTCATAGTTTTTGTGACTTATTGTGAAGTATATCTTTTCCCTAATTTCTTTCTCCACATGTTTGTCCTTTGATTGTAGGAAGGCTACTGATTTGTTTGAGTTAATTTTATATTCAGCCACTTTGCTGAACGTGTTTATCAGCTCTAGGGGTTCTCTGGTGGAATATGTGGGGTCATGTATGTACAATATCATGTCTTCTGCAAAAAGTGATGTTTTTACTTCTTACTTTCTAATTTGTATCCCTTTGATTTCCTTTTGCTGTCTAATTGCTCCAGCCAGGACTTCCAGTACTATTTTGAACAGATAGGCGTAGAGTGGGCAGCCTTGTCGAGGACCTGATTTTACTGGGATTGATTCAAGGTTCTCACCTTTAAGTTTGATGTTGGCTGCTGGTTTGCTGTATATTGCTTTTATTATTTTAAGGTATGGACATTGGATTCCTGTTCTTTCCAAGACTTTTAAAATGAAGGGGTGTTGAATTTTGCCAAATGCTTTCTCAGCATCTAGTGAGATGACCATGTGATTGTGTTCTTTGAGTTTGTTTATATGATGAATTACATTGATGGATTTCCTTATATTAAACCATCCCTGCATCCCAGGGATGAAGCCTACTTGGTCATAGTGAATGATGGTTTTGATTTGTTCTTGGATTCGGTTTGCAAGGATTTTGTTGAGTATTTTGCATTAATGTTCATAACTGAGACTGGTCTGAAGTTCTCTTTCCTTGTAGGGCCTTTGTGTGGTTTGGGAATGAGGGTTATTGTAGCCTGAAAAAAAATGAGTTAGGTAGTATTCCATCTGAATCTATCTTTTGGAATAGTTTGGAGAGTATTGGTATTATATCAGCAATAAATATCTGATAAAATTCTTCACTGAACCTGTCTGGACCTGGGCTTTTTGGTTGGGAGACTTTTGATGACTTCTATTGCTTTAGTTGTTATGGTATTATTTAGATGTTTTATCTGGTCCTGCTTTAATTTTAGAATCTTTTATCTCTCCCGGAATTCATTCATTTTCTCCAAATTTTCCAACTTTGTGGACTATAAGCTTTTGTAGTAGGATCTGATGATTTCTTGAATTTCCTCAGGTTCAGTTGTTATGTTTCCAATTTCCTTTCTAATTTGGTTAATTTGTATACTCTCTCTTTGCCCTCTAGTTAGTCTGGCTAAGGGTTTATCAATCTTGTTGATTTTCTCAAAGAACCAGCTGTTGGTTTTGTTGATTCTTTCAATGGTTCCTTTTGTTTCTATTTGTTCTGTTTCTGCCCTAAGTTTGATTATTTCTTACCTTCTACATCTCTTGGGTGTATCTCCTTCCATTTGTTTCAGCTGTGCTGTCAAGTTGCAGTTGAATGCTCTCTCCAATTTCTTTTTGGAAGCTCTCAGAGCTATGAGTTTTCCTCTCGGTACTGCTTTCATTGCATCCCATAGGTTGCTTATGTTGTGTTTTCATTTTCATTGAATTCTAGAAAATCTTTAATTTTTTTTCATTTCTTCTTTGACCCTGCTATTGTTTAACAGAGCATTGTTTAGTTTCAATATGTATGTGGGCTTTTTGTTGTCTTTGTTGTTGTTAAAGACCAGCCGTGGACCATGGTGTTCTGAGAGGATGCTTGGGAGTATTTCAATCTTTTTGTAGTTATTTAGGCTTTCTCTGTGTTCAATTAAGTGGTCAGTTTTCAGGAAAGTGCTGTGTAGGTGCTGAGAAGAAGATGTATTCTTTTATTTTAGGAGGATATGTTCTGTAGATATCTATTAATTCCAGTTGCTTCATAGTCTCTGCTAGTTCTACAGTGTCCTTGTTCTGTTTCTGTTTCCATGATATGTCTTTTGGTGAGAGTGGGGTTTTAAAGTCTCCCACAATGATTGTGTGGGGTGAAAAGTATTTTTTGAGCTTTAGTAGGGTTTCTTTTATGAATGTGGGTGCTTTTGTATTTGGAGCATATATGTTAAGGATTGAGAGTACCTCCTGACAGATTTCCCCTCTAATGAGTAAAAAGTGTTCTTCCTTATCTTTTTTGATAACTTTTGGTTTGAAATTTACTTTATTTGATATTAGAATAGCCACTCCAGCTTGCTTCTTGGGGCTGTTTTCTTGTAAGAGTTTTTCCCATCGTTTTACTCTGAGATAGTGTCTGTCTTTGTTTCTGAGATGAGTTTCCTGTATGCAGCAAAATGCTGGAACTTGTTTATGTATCAAGTCTGATAGCCTATGTCTTTTTATTGGGGAGTTGAGTACATTTATGTTAATAAATATTAAGGACTATTGGTTGCTGTTTCCTGCTATTATTGCTTTTGTAGGTTGAGTTATGTCTGTGTCTCTTTGTTCTTTTGGTTTTCTTGCCTAGGTGTTTTCTTGTTTTTACAAGGCTGTATTTTTCCTCATTGTAGTGGATTTTCCACCTATAATTCATTGTAGTGCTGGGTTTGTGGTCAGATATTGTGTAAATTTTGATTTGTTTTGAAATATCTTCATCTCTACATCTATGGTGATTGATAGTTTTTCTGAGTATAGCAGCTTGGGCTGGCACTTGTGCTCTCTTAGGGTGTGCATGATGTCTGTCCAGGCTCTTCTAGCTTTCATAGTCTCTGTTGAGAAATCGGGTTTGATTCTGATTCATCTGCCTTTATATGTTACCTTACCTTTTTCCCTTACTGCTTTTAGTATTCTTTCTTTGCTTTGAGCACTTGGTGTTCTGACTATTATGTTTAGGGAGGAATTTCTTTTCTGGTCCAACTTATTTGGAGTTCTGAAGGCTTCTTTTATGCTTGTGGTCATCTCATTCTTAAGGGTAGGGAAGTTTTCTTCTACAATTTTGTTGAAGATATTTACTGTGCCTCTTAGTTGATATTCTTCTCCCTCTTCTATTTCTATTATCTTTAGGTTTGGTCTTCTCATTGTGTCCTCGATCTCCTGGGCATTTTGGGTTATGAGCTTTTTTGTTTTTGCATCTTCTCTGACTGTTTTGTCTGTTTTCAATGTTGTCTTCGGCTCCCAAGATTTTCTCATCCATCTCTTGTAGTCTGTTGGTAATGTTTCCACCTGTGACTCCTGATTTCTTTTTTAGGATTTCTACTTCTTGGGTTTTCTCTTTTAGTGTTTTCTTTATTATGTCCATTTTAGTTTTAAATTTCTTCTTCCATTCCTTCATATCTTTGGTTCTGTTTTCTTCTAGTTCTTTGAGTTCTTTGAGTGTTTTTCTTGTTTCTTCTTTAAAAGCTTCTAATTTTTTTATTCTTTTCCTCCTGTAATAGTTTAAGGATCTCCATCATCATCTTGAGGCAGGATTTCATGTCTAAGTCTTCTTTTTCTGGAGTGTTTTCATTCTGCTGTTTGCTTTGATGGGAGAGCTGGGTTCTTTTGTTGCCAGGTTGTCTTGGTTTCCCTGGGATATGATCTTTTGCTTTCCTCTTGCCATTTTGTTTTCAGTGACATTTTCTTGCCTGTCCCTTTTACCTGGCCTGTGTCCCTGGATTTCCGCTGGTTCAGGTGGCAGATGTTTTGAGCCTTGTTCTGTGTCCCAAAGCAGCTGGATGGGAACAGAGATCCCAATGCTGGGTTCTTGGTCCCTGGGTCAGGCAGGGCAGGGGCGTGCTTTCATGCACTCTCGGCAGAGATTTCTCTGTACCCTGGCTACTCAGATCCCCTTCTTACAAGGCCTTTCTCTCTGGGGCTCCTCTGGTCCAAGTGGTGGATGGTCTGAGTCCTGTTCTGCACCCCAAAGGGGCCGGGTGGGAACAGAGATCCCGATGCTGGGTTTCTGGTCCCTGGATCAGGCAGGGCAGGGGCATGCTTTCCATGTGCACTCGGCAGAGATCCTTCTGCCACCTGGCTACTAGGATCACCTTCTTACCAGGTCTTTATCTCTGGGGCTCCACTTGTTCAGGTGGCGGATCAATGAGTAAGACCTTAATGCACACTATCAAACCTTTAAAAAAAAAGCAGTGACAAAAAATGTATTTGTATGCTTTTATGCAAAAATGCTTAAAATTTGTACATTTATCTTTGTTTTAAAAATAAAGTAGTTAAAAAAAGAAAACACAAGAGAAAAAAAAAAGAACATGAAAACCTACTTGGGTTTTAGCAGATCCTCTCTATTATTCCCATCTAAAGGTATACATGCTTAGATACATCCATTTCCTTTATGGAATGTTCTCTTTTCTCCAATATTCATCACCTTCTTGATTCATGTCTGTCTGAGGCAATGTTTTATGTCAATAAAATAGATTCTCCTTTAAATTAACATTTTTGTAAATACATATTAAAAGACCAAGAAGGAAGAAAACAGAAGAATTAAAGAGTCATTCAATGATTATTTATCTTTTTTCTTTTCTTTTCTTTTTTTTTTTTTTTTTTTTTTTTTTTTTTTTTTTTTTTTTTTTTGGCTAATGGAAGCCTCTAAACTGAAGGGGTATGAAGGAAAGTCAGCAAGAAAGTATGAGGTTTTCCGAATTTCAGTTCATAAATATGAAACAACAGTCTTACATTGTAGCTATAACTTGATTTTTGTCCAAATCTTTAAATTAAATGTACCTTGATTAAGAAATATTTTTTCCTTGATATAGTACTTCCCATTAGCCTCCAAGTGAGACCTTGGTCTTCCATTAAGTAGGGTGGAACAAATGAATCAGAAAAAATTATTCTTATATAACTGAGTGACATTTAATGACTACAGGCATCCTCATAGCTCTTGATTTAGCACTTCAGGTCAATGGGCTGTACAGGTGTCACTTTTGACTTGGCAAAAGTTCTGAACCAAGACATAGAAATGAAAAAAGTATGTTATTACCATATGATAAATAGTGGCAAAGGAAGGGTCAGTAGAAAAATACAATGCCCATAACTAAGTCTTTCAAACTGACTGAAGTACACTTTTCAGAGAAATGGCTTATATCATTCACAGTGTATAAACTGTATAGACAGTGTTGCACTACACATCATAACAGAGTTGATGTCACAATATAATCACAGGACAGAACTGGTTGCAGTCTGTATTTCATAGGTTACTGTGACAAAATTGAAGAAAGTTGTCTTAGTTTGTTTCTCTATTGGTATGATGAGCATCATGGCTATAAAAAAGTTAGGGAGGAAAGGTTTTATTTTATCTTGCACTTCCAGGTAATAGCTTATGACTGTGAAAAGCCAAGGCAGAAAGTTAAGACAGCATCCGGGAGGCAGTAACTGAAGCACAGTTTATGGGAAAATGCTGCTTACTCTGGCTTCTCATGGTTTGTTCAACTCACTTTCTGCCTTCCCAGGAATGGCTCTACCAACAGTTGTTTGGATCTTCCCAGGCATAGCTTTGACCAAAAGAATGTTACACAGACTTGCCCATAGGCCAATCAAAAGGATGCATTTTCTCATTTGAGGTTCCCTCTTCCCAGATGACTCTAGCTGTGTCAAAAAGCTTAATTAACTAATCAACCAGCACAAGACCTGGACACAATGGTTGAGTTACCATTTTTATCATGGTTAAATGAGATGTGTGAGACCAGTGTCTAAATACATAAATGCAAAATTTATTCCTGAGTTTGCTTTCCATAGTAATAAGGGTGTTTTATTAAAGTTACCATAATTAAATAAGTTCATTTTATATTTACTCCAAATAAGGAAAGAATCAGAATAGGGGTGTCTCAAAAGGGATTTTTAGAAAATATTAGGATTTCAGTCAATTAACTATGTTAAATGCCATTGTCTCCAAGGTAAGGTAAAAAAATCCATTGCTGGAAACTCAACAAAATGGCAGATATGGGATAGACGCTGATTTCTCTTTTTGTAAGATAGAATGGTCCCCCTTTCGTCTTCTAAAATATTAAGATTTAAACCTAATTGTGCTTTTTTATTTTGTAGATAGCATGTCATGGCACATAGACTGACCTATAAGCATGAGCTAGTTTCATTAAGCAAATATCTCTTTATATAGGATGTATTGGTTCTATGTCCCTACAGAACTCTAATAAATAATGATCTGAACAAAGCAAATAAACTTCATACATTTAAATGAGATCATTTTTTATGGAGTAATCTTATGAAGATGTGGATGAAACCCTAAGACCCAATTTAAGTAGTAAGAATCTCACTGTGTGGTAATAATAAAATTTCTCATGTTAGGAGCATTGGTATGTGTAGATGGAAAGTGGTTAAACATGGAAAAGAAGCAGCCATGTAAGAAAGAAGAGAACAACCAAAGGATAACTTTATGACACAGCCAGCAAGTTCAAAATCCTATCCTCTTCATTTTACACAGACCTCTGAGAACTAGAGGTCTAAATTAAATCTAGCTTGCCTGTTGTTCTAGCAAATGTGGAATGATTGCTAGATTGCATGTTTTTCTACGAAATACGAAAAGACAAAAATACTAAGAACGAGTTATCTAAACCTGTACATGCCCACATTAACCCTCATACAAAAGTCCACATACATGAGTATCTCAGACCTTACAAGGCTTTCATAAGAGCATTAAAACAAGACTGTCTGTACAGCCATTGGGCCTTTGCTATCCTTGCACTGCTTCCCTGTCTAGTAGGAGAAGGGAGGCAGGCTACCTGCAATGTTTCCCTCGCTGAAGTGATAATATTCTCAGCCCATGCAGCACTTCCTTTATCTTTGCAAGGTCTGGTGCATCAGCCTGTTCTTTGAGCTTATAGATTTATTTTCTTGCTTTGTTTAGCTTTTTTTTTTTTATATATCATCGTTTTATGAGATCTTTACTGATTTCAGATTCAGATCTTGGTACTTTTATTCTCTTGGAATTCTTTTTTTTTTTTTTTTTTTTTTTTTTTTTGTTTGTTTGTTTTGTTCATTGTTAAATGATTGGCTTTAGAAATGTCCCTAAAGCACTTGAAAATTCCACTTTTGCTTTTTTATGAATTGAAATCACTTTAGGAGCCAATAACCAATGCAGTTTCTTCTCTTAGATTGTTTGGTCAGTTAGTGATATCGTTACATGCATTTTTTTTTTCTTTTGTATAGCCTGAATTAGCAAGCTTCCATTACATGAGACAGTTTTAATGTCTATGTAACTATTTCCTTTATTTTACATTATTTTTTCTGGTTTCTTCATTAGTAACACATGCATCACCTTTGTTTATAAACATATTGTAAGTGATACTGTGAATAAAGATCCTAAAATAGCGATATCAGGAGGATAACAATAAATATAATAATTTTTACTGTTGCCATATAGTTCAAAGTTTTGGAAATCATGTAAATGTGAAGGTATCACATCATAAATTCTAAAATTAAAATACATTGTTCAAGTAGGATTTTGAAGAACTTGATATTTCATTTTAAAAATTCTCAATATTCATTCTATTCACAGAAACATGCTGAGTATAGCCTGAGCTAATATCTAAGCAACATTCCTTATCCTTTACCTACAATGATCTTTTCATGTAGTTGTGAAACTTAGATCTAAGTTCAAGATAAAAATGAGAATATACCCAATGTGCAGAGGATAACATGAAGATGGGCAAATCCTCCACCCAAGGTAAATAAGGATGGATTTTTGGTATAGCAGCACCATCACCACGGTCCTATAGGGAGGCATTGATGGATGTAAAGCAGTTAGATGGAAAGTGTCCTCTTCCTATTTCAAGTTTTGGTACTGGTAGATACAGTGACTGATCTAGCAAAGAAGTTATAATTAAAACATCAGTAGATTCAAATTTCCTATGGACCCAAACCAACATTATCACATTAATAGTACTACAATTTCTCCAAGTAAGTTTCTCATTTAAGGAGCTATCTAAATATGATAAAGTCAAAACAGATTATGTCTGTTTCATGTATGCTAATACTTGCACAGTCACTTCCCCATAAAGTAAGCCATTTCTACTGAAGGTAACATTTTCAATGTATTTTCAAAGAAGATCCAGGCCATCTGGCAAGTCTTTATGGTATACTAAAGATGTAGATTAAATGTAGATTCTCCAGCCACAGTGTCTCCTCCCTGGTGCATTTTTAACACAGGTGAAATATGCTGTAGCTTACAGGTACTGGGTTTGGGGTATCCTTGACTCCGTAATGGTCTTGGTTTCTCAATTCTCTGACTCTCATCTCTGTCAGACAATTTATTACAGAAACTTTAGATAATAAATTAAAGCAGATATATGAAATTTGGCAGTCAGATCTATACAGGTCTGTAACATGTCACTCAATATAATGGCAATGTTAAGAAGGCTCCGTAAGTCAAATATTAAAATGAGCATCAGACTAGTTGAAGATTTTGTCATCTCTGAACATATTCAAGATATGGATTTCTACTTGATAGATTTTGTGGAGGGTGTGAATCCTGCTAACCACAGAAACTAGAGTTATAAATGATGTGGTCTTTCTTTGCTATCACATATGTTTTGTTGATGCCAGGTTACACTTATTACAGCATGGAGGGAAAACATTGGCCCTATAAATTGGGGTTCGCTTAATTAATTAATTAATAAACTTATCAGTTAAATTGAATAAAAGCAAAGGAAAACAGCAACAAAGAACAAAAAACTTATAGTACTAGCTGTAGAAAGATCTCCTGGCATCACTGTTTGCTTCATAGTACTGGTGGGCTTGGAAGCATCTGTACCATGGAGTCATTTTACCTCCTGCTGCCATCAGGAGCTCCTGGGATGGATTTCTTCCTTATTCCCAGCCTTGCACAAGAATGCTCACATGCAAACTACCTACTCAACCAATATTAGTAATGCATTTACTTCCTGATTAAAGTGCTTTAAATGTTCAGAGCAAACACATTTGTTTATTTCTTTCTTAATTTGCTGGGCCACTTCGCTGGCAGAGTCCAAAGCAGAGGAATCCAAGATGTATTGATTGTTTTCTCCGTGACTATTTAATCGGTTAAAGTGTGAGCTACTTGCAAGCACTATGATGCTGGTTACATTTTAATAAATGGCCTTTGTGGTCGATCAATACTTCTCAGCACCCCTCCCTCTAAATACATACATAAATAAGTAAATATTCTGTTCTCTCATCCGTTAGTGGGGGGGAGGTGAATCTTTTTACCATCATCATCTATCGTGGCAAACAAGAATATGAAAAGTGTTAATGAAATGACCAACTGTCTATAAAATAAAAATCTTGCAAGACAGCCTCCTTTCTTCTCTTAATTTGATGAAACAAAATGGAAAATTGCACTGGTGCCCATCCGGCGTGAAATGATGTTAACAAGCAGAAAACAAATGCTGTAATGAAGGACTTCTAGGATGTACTATGTATAGTCTTACTTGTAAAGAGGGAATTACTGGGCAGTGCTCTAGCCCTGAGCAACAGCCCACCCCCTACTGAGAACCACAGCTATCATCACTTCCCCCTGGAAGAAGCGCCATTCAGCACAATGCAACAAAATTGATGTTCACAGCATAGTAATTATCCATGTGCTGCAAATAATAGGCCAGGCAATTATGAGCGAGGGCAATGCCCCGCATAGGCAAAGTAAAGTTCCACAATGAAGCAATCACACACATAATTGAGGCAATAGCCCCACGGAAAAGGGACATGAACAACGTATCATTTGTTGGGGACTCTTTGCATAAAGGAAGAGGTGAAAAATAACTGGATTTTCCAGAACATCAGAACTTACCATTTAAGTACAAAGTGTTTTCATTTTCAAAGTGCATTCATTTGCTAGGGCCGCCTCATCTCAAAAGCATCATTTATTGCCTTCCTCCAATGACAATGCATTTCAATATGGCTGTATTTTGATAACTTCTTAACCAAACAAACAAGCAAACAAAGCTTTTGTTAAGGAAAGGTGCCACAAAAACCCATACTTGGGTCTGGACTTCAACTGTGTTCAGCAATAATCCTCTAATATTGTACATAAGCATAACATGGGAACTTCTAACTATGCTTGTAAGCTCATCTTTCTGAAAGGGTTAACTGATTAAAACTGGTACCAAACACCAAGAACAAAACAAATAGGGACCTAAAATTAAATAAGGTATAATTGGGGAAGTTGAAACAGCTGGTTTCTATTATGATACACCTTTTTATTTTTCTAATGAGAAGAATGAGACTAGTGGGAATTAAACTAGATTTGAAGGAGAAAAGTGTTGCTATGGTGTTACCCTTGATATGGGCCTTTGCCTCCCATGATGTAATCCCCTTCTCTGGCATTCAGTAACTGCATACAGATGTAAATTCTAATTGTATTTCTCTGCATTCGAGAGCTTCATCACAAAACAAAACAAAATTTTGCATAGTTAAGGTTGTGTTCTAATAAGGTCTTTTTTTTTTTTTTTTTTTTTTTTTTTTGGTTTTTATTTAGCCCACTATTTAGCCTTTCCCTGTAAATGTTGCCAATTGAAATCATTAAGTGGGAAGGGAAGTTTGTTAAACTAAAACCCAGTGAGTCAAAGGCGAGCAGGAGGAAGTCCATGCAGGAAGGAGACTTGAGTGCCAGGGACGCTACCAAATGAGAAAAAAAGCAGAGCTAGGGAACTCAGGTTGATGTTAGTATGACCATGTATTAGATTCTATAGAAAAAGTCTCATGAATGCATCTT
This sequence comes from Micromys minutus, assembly GCF_963924665.1. Classification (NCBI taxonomy): domain Eukaryota; kingdom Metazoa; phylum Chordata; class Mammalia; order Rodentia; family Muridae; genus Micromys; species Micromys minutus. The sequence continues at coordinate 15,484,312 of NC_137977.1, forward strand.
CCTTTTCAAAAGCATCTAATAAGTTGTATCACAGAACACACCAAAGACCTTCAATTTACATGACAGAGTGTTCACCTCTGTCTTTGTTTGATTCCATTTTCAGTAATGCCTTCAGGGCTGTTATGTTTTATTGTGTGCATGTAAATATCTTTATGTATGCACACACTTCCAGATACATGCCAAAAGAGGCCAGAAGAGGGATTGGGATCTCCTAAATGTTGAATTATGGGCAATTGTGATCTCCTCAACCTAGCAGTTGGGAAGTGGCCTCCAGTCCTCTGGAGTGCTGTGAATGGCTGAACACCTTTCAGCACATGTTTATAGTTGTTTTGTTTTTGAGACATTGTCTGGCATAAAACAGAAGCTGACCTAGGACTTATTGTGTAGAATAGGCCACCTCAAAATATTCTACCTGCCTCTGCCTGGCATTTACGTGCTTAGCCATTTGGTAGCTGACAGTACAAAAACTGAAGCAATACCAGAGGGAAACCCAAATATATTTATAGAATTATGGAATATGACATAAGAACTATTTACCTATTAAAAACAGTTGTCTAACTATGTTCTCATTTGTGCAAAGTATGGAAACAAAAGAGAAATCTATGCCTCTCTTAGAGACCTTACAGTCAATCCACTAGAGAACAGTCTCATGTGAAGATCAACTTGTAAGGTAACAGATAACTTCTCCAGCCAGATTTGAGTTCACACAACAGTGAGTTAAAGTATTCTAGGCTCCTGATGTCATGCCTTCAACTCATAACTTACCCTTCAATACCACAAACACAGAGATTCTTCTTTCATTGAATCATCTGTTATTTGGGGTCTACATCTAAACAGCTTTTAATGTGGAATGTATTGAACTCTGTTATGAAAGATGCCGTTTTAGCAACTAGACTGGACCCTGAAATATACACTTTGGAAAATTTTAGATGTCCTCACTGTTGTTCCCAGAGCCACCCAGAATGCATCTTTCTCTAACCCAGACTCATTACCTCATTTAGGAAACCTTTGTTTGTGACACCAGACATAATTCCTTTAGTCACTGGAATTGTTCATCAGTTAAGAATAAGCAAAAACTATTGAGCAAAAATGCCTAGATGATGTCATCTACCTGATGTTTAAGGAATAGAGTGATCCATTTAGGGCTAAGAAACCATTTCCTCTCTTGAATTCTTCTTTTATATTCTACACAAAGTTACTTTTTAATGCAAATTTCAAATTCTGGTAAAAATAGAAAAGAATTTATAAAGATATTTTTATTTTCATGTCTTTGAAATAAGATTTCAAATAATGAACAAACTTCTCTGGATGCTTGTTTGCAGGAAAATATATAGATGGTTGCCATGGAAACACCCACTCTGAACTTTCTAAATATTCTAGAATAGAATACTATGTTGTTGCCTATTAATGAAGACTAACTCCCTGATTTCTCTTTTTGGATAAGAATATATAATGAGATCTGGATACCAATAAATGTAATTTCTGAAGTCATAATTATCATATTTAGATTATGGTTCTCTACACAAACCCATTATTTCACTAGTGAGGCTTTGGAAGGGCAATGGCCTAATGAAACAATATATAAGATATTAAATACTGCTATTTAAAGCCTTGGTTTATCAGCATATGATATTGTTCCACCACTTCTTTTTTATCCAATATATTTTAACATATAAGAGGTTTTCAATTTGTATTACCTAGTGATATGCATTTAAAATGGTTATATCCATGTTTCCTTTGGTGAAATGGAAAAAGTATTTTAGGAAAATTTGGTGAGCAAAAACATAATTGTACATCCCTTTAATAAATCAAACATCTATTTCCAAAGGTAATTGCTAAGCTTAGTCATAAATATCACATCCTGTACTGTCTTTAACAGTATCATTGCTCTTTCCTCAGTTTGGCACTCCAGTGTCCCAGAGTGCATACATGATCCATAAGGCATGAGCAAGTTTGACAACTAATCTGTTAACAGGATCTACTTTTACATGCTGTTGGTCACACCTGATAATCAGTGAAAAAGTAACTCATGTAGTGGCCTTATTATCTAGATGAGTTATCTATACATTATATCTAATCACTCCAAATTTCTCCTAAGCTGTATTTCGTATAGACTTAACTCAGGATGATTCTTAATTACCGCCTCTGTATGTTAGCTGTCTACGCAAAGGGAAATACATTTGGATTTCAAAGTCACCACATATTTATTAAAAAGTTCTGAGACTATGGAAATCTAAAAATAAGTCACTAATGGTTGTTATCTCTCCTGGACTTTTTAGGTCTCTAGGACTGAAGGAGCTGAAGGAGGTTTGCAATTTTATGGGAAGAAGAACAATATCAACCAGATCCCCAGATCTCCCAGGGACTGAACAACCACCCTAAGAGTACACATGAAGTGACCCATGGCTCCAGCTGCATATGTGGCAGAGGATCACATTATCTGGCATCAATAGGAAGAGAGGCCATTGGTCTTATGAAGGTATGATGCCCCAGTATAGGGAAAGGCCAGGGTTGTGAACTGGGAATGGGTGAATGGATGGGGGAGCACCTTCATAAAAGCTGGGAGAGACGAAGGTATAGGGAGTTTTTGGAGGAGTAACCGGAAAGGGGGATAACATTTGAAATGTAAATAAATAAAATATCCCATATAATTTACTATATGAATATCATATTTTATGGAGCTTCTATAACCCCTCTGAGATATCTATCCTCTACATGGAAGATGGTTGTCTGCTACAATGACTGGCTTTAATATTGAGGAATTTGTAGAGATTTCACTAAGTGTCAGTGGAAGAAATTTTATAAAATGTATATGATTTGTATGTTTAATTGAGTTCAGAATTATGTTCAGGGTTTTCTAATTATATCATACTAGTATAAAAATGTAGGTCAAAGGCCATGGAGATGACTTGACAGATTAATGTAATTGCTGAGCAATCATGAGAACCTAAGTTCAAAAAATAGGAGTACACATAAAGTCTAGGCATGTTTGTTTGTGCTGGTAACTTCAGCTTTTTGAATGGCATCGTGGTATAAACAGGAGGATCAACAACTAGGTACAGGTTCATTGAGATCATGTCTCAAAGGACTCAGAGAAAGAAGAATTGATCAGGACAGTAGGCTTCCTTGTGTGACCTTTGTACATGTTCACAGTCATACATACATACATACATACTTACATACACACACACACACACACACACACACACACACACACACACACACACTCATAAACCACAAAGAAACAGAGGAGAAAAAAAAAAGAAAAATAAGGAGAAGGAAAAGAAAGAATAGGAGGAGGAGGAGAAGAAGGAGGAGGAGGAGGAGATAATCACTAGATCAAATAATCTAGAATCTAAAATAAAATTTCTCACTGCCATAGTACAAGTCACAGTATAATTTGAAATCTAGCCCTGTGTAACATCCAAGAATTTTAAACTGTTATTCATGATGCTATTCATAGTATAGATGCACTTCTATGTAATAAAAATCATTTTAGTATTGAGTACTTCTATTGAATTAATAAGGTTAACACTTTATTTCTGCTACTCTTAACTATACACTCTAATAATCTTAGCCATTTGAAAGAAATCTTCAGTACAAAAAAAAAAATAAATAAATAAATACCTGATCATTTTGGTCTGTGAAAATGGCTGGAAAGAATTGTCTTGATTATGATTTGATGGAAGATGCTTTATTTCACTGTGGATGATAACACTCATCATGGAGGTGGTCCTGGGTTGTGTCCAAAAGCTAAATAATTGTGTGCCAGGGACCCAGCCAGAGAAAAAGACAGCTAGCAACAACCGTCCTCTGTTGTTTCTGCTGTACTTCCTTAGGTGTGAGTTCCCTGGTTGTAAGTAATGCTCCAAGGAATAAAAAGTGCTTTATCGCAGACATGAAGTCTGTCTAAAATGTCAAGTCACTGGTTCACTTTTGTTATATTTAGGTAATCACTTTGAATTACTTTCTTTGTCGGGATGTGGCCAGGAATGTAATGCTAAGCACATTCTCTGTAGCTCAACCATGGCTCCAGTCATTCTTCAGTGAGTTTCCTGTTTTACCTGACACTTAACTTAGTTTACTTACATCTTATTGTTTTTATTTTGATACTTAGCCTTATATAATGTATGTTTACTTCTCCTTTCCCTATTTTGAGTGATTGCTGAAAAACTATTACCTTCACGTGTTTTAGCCTCCTCTCTGTGAATAAGTGGAAATGGTACAGAGAAAGAGCGGCTAGGACAGTGTGTTAACATATAAGCCAGAAAGTTTATAGCAACTCTTAGTCACCTCTTGCTTTGGAGGAGAGGTTCCTCTTTCATTTATGCAAAGTATAGGCTTAATTTAAATCTAAGTGAGAAGAAATGACTACACCTTAAATTTGCGAAATCCAAATACAACTCGGAGATGGTAAAAATTAATTTTTCCCTGCAGTAGAATAGTTGGCATTCAAGTAAAATTCAAAGGGAAGCAGGAAGTTGCAGTTTCTACAACTGTCAGACTCTACTAAGTCCCAACTACTACACTTTGAATAACCCAGCATTATGCTATTTCTATAGATGCAGTGATGGAGTTCTGTGTTGTCTGCTTACTTCTTTAGGCTTCTGTCTAAATATTAAACATGGATGCTTACTCTCACTGTATTTCCATTATCTTGATTTTTTCCAGTGTTTTTCAGTCTTTTCTAATGTAAAATCAAAAAGAAAATTGCCTTGTTTCCCATAAGCAGAGACTCAAGTAAAAAATAAAACAGAACAGTACTTTTATTTAAAATTTGATCTGACTATCTACCTTCATGCAAATCTTTCTAGACTCTATAACAACATCAGTAAACCTTAAAAATGAACATGAGCCAAAAATATACCCATTTCTTACTCTTGATAATCTTTGGACAAAGAAACTATATAATTAAAGAAGCTTATGTCATCTTTCTTAATGAATATATTGTCTGCATTCATTTATGCCTTTCTATTCAGATTCAATTAGAAACTGTTATTTTTTTTTCTTGTGACTTAGCTCAAAAATTTTAGACTGTAAGATTCATAAAGTCAGTGTGAGAAATATGCATACTTGTTCAAGAAGACAAAGATATTCAATCAGGTTCTAAGTCTTGGGTAAGAGGAGTTTGGTGTCATTTGATGTCATGGATTACCTCACCTAAATCTATAAAGTGAAATTTGTAAACTTGAACTACAAGATGTGATTAATAGATGAATTTTGGGATTTGTTTTATACAGAAATTTAGAAGCTACATTTAACACTTAACAAATTCATAGAAAAGGTGTTTAATTTTTGCTAAAAACAAATAAACTAGAGGGCCTTATTTCAGGGACCACATGCCTTCATGTTGGTGAAAGTCTGATCATGGTGATTAAAAGAGTCATTTGTTCCTCATTGTGTCCCTGTCCCTGTCACTTCTGGCTACTCTTTAACACTGAAGAAACTGCAATTATGTGTTCTGACCAGTTTAATGTCAACTTAACCCAAGCTAGAACCATCAGAGACTGGATGGTCTCAATTTAGAAAATACCCCCATAAGATCTACATTTAGAATAATTTCTTAAATAGGGATTAATGGAGAATTACCCCCATTGATTTTTGACCACCTGCACTGGTGGTCCTTGGTTCTAGGGAAAAGCAAACTGAGCACACCATGAGCAGGAAGCCACTAAAATCAGCATTGCTCTATGGCCTCCTCATCACGTCGTGGCTCCAGGTTGCTGCCCTGTGTGAGTAAGTTCCTGCTCTCATTACTTTTGAAGATGAACTGGTAACTGTGAGTAAAATAAACTCCTTTTCTCCTCAAGTTGTTTGGTCATGGTGATTTCTCACAGCAATAGTAACCCCTCATTAAGAAATCATGGCATCACATATAGTATTTAAATAGAAAACTATATATGGACATTTTCTTTAATTAGACTGTAGAATAACCATCAAAATAATAATTCAATATTTTCTCCAAAAAGTATTTGTGTGTATATATACATGTGAGTGCCTATGGCCCTGTGAGTGGTTCTGTCTCTGTCATTCTCTCTCTCTCTCTCTCTCTCTCTCTCTCTCTCTCTCTCTCTCTCTCTCTCTCTCTCTCTCTCTCACACACACACACACACACACACACACACACACACTTTCTGTGTGTGTGTGTGTGTGTGTGTGTGTGTGTGTGTAAGAATGCTTTAGTCATGACTACCCAGTTAACTTTCTCAGAAATTTAAAATGATATCAGTGGAAAATGTTTAAAAGGGCAACTTAAAATGTTAATATCCATCTCGGACTCTTCAGTAACACATAAAAACTGCCAAAAGGGAATAAATGGCTCTCTAAGAACATAGAGAATGTCTGCACTTTCGAAGAAATGTTCAAAGACACACAGATGGAAATGGGTTATGGTTATAAAATAAGGGAGGCTGCTTAGGGACCAGAAAATAATGGTGAGAAAAACTATGTGTTTTGTTTCTTCTGGGTTTTCTCTTCAAATTATGAAAGTCACAGTTGAGTATGCTAAATTACAACTGTCAATTAAATTATATTTTTTTAGAAAATGCAAAATGTGCAAATGTCATTTTATTCATTAATGCAAAATCTTTATGATGACAGTGTTATTTAAAATAAGCATCTATAAAGTAAGCTTATGCTAAGATTTTGCTAAAAGATTCAGAGCTCATTTATTGTCTGTAGGAGGGAAGCCCATGCTTAAGATCTCCTTTCATACAGGACAGAAATCAGTGGCATCTTTGCCAGAATATATCTACTTAAACACATGAGCAAGAACAATTTTCAAAACTCTGAATTCTGGACTGTAACTCATTGTGAAAAAGAGAGGGGGGGAGGGAGGGAGGGAGGGACAGAAGGAGATGGAGAAAGTAAGACTGAGAGAGGGAGGGAAGGAGAGGGAGAGAGGGAGAGAGAGAGAGAGACAGAGAGAGAGGGAGAAGGGGAGGAAGAGAGGGGTAATACTAATCACTTGTGTTGTTCTGATACTTTTATCATGTGAGATTGTTCAACATGGCTATGGTGTTCTGTGCAAGATAGACATGAACACAAATTTTTGAGTTAAGCTTAACTTAATTATTTTTATGCTAATCATTGCTGATCATCTCCTTCCAGCCCATCGTTCCAATTATTTCTTTAGACTCTAAGCTTATCCTGTGACATGCTTCCTACAGCCTGCTACCATCACACAGGTCAGAGCAGGCCAAAATCTGCAGTGGTCTGTTGGATGGCCACTTAAGCATTGATCATGTAAGTTTGTCAGTGTTGGGACACTAGGAATGGTGTGACTGGAAGCAGGTCGTTTGAGATGCTTGCTTTGTTATTAGTTCCTGATCCTACATTTCCTGAGTTAGCATGCCTCCTTTCTCACAGCCTTATGCTGTGTACTTTGAACATGTCAGTTGTGCTTCTGTCCCTAAGCATCTGCAGCTTAGTAGGGGTAATTACGATAACTATGTAAATATCAAACACAATTTTTAATGTCTCAACTTCATACTTTTTTTTTGTAGTCATAGAAAACTGTCATGGTGAGTCAAAGACCTCTGTAGCTTTGATGTGTATAAGGCAGAAGTCATGAAAGAAGTATGTAGCACTCTTTCCATTGGCAGCTTGTTGTCCCTCATCTCCGAAATGCTTGGCCAGATTCTGTATCTTCTTTATTGTATACAATGTTGTATAACAGGCGAGAATAGAAACTTATTCTATATACCAGCCATGATCAAATCAATTAAAAGCAAAGAAAAAAGATTGTTAGCCCTTTTAAACTTCATTAGTTCATCCTACCTCACTTGTGACCGAGCTCATTGCTCATTGTTTAGGATGCCTATGCAAGAATGTCTTGCAGAATCTTTGCCTGTCTCAAGGCAAAAAGCTGCAGGGGTGAAAGTCCTTTATAGCAGTGCAAATGGCCACCTTGCACAAATAGTAGAAAAGTCTCTGCTTAGAATGTGGTTCCTTTCAGAAATATTTTACTCATTTTTGGGAATTTAAGCACAAACAGGGTAGTTTTTAAAAGGACACATTAAAATATACTAGTATCAACCAGAAAGGTTATCTTTTTGCAAACAGTTGTGAACGTGTGCAAGCATTCTCTTCGGTTAGGAAATGTCACTGCAAGTGAATTTAAATCAAGTGTTCATATTTCTTTGGGGAGTTTCAGATCAGCAAAAGAAATGGAATATTTACAATTTGGTGCATAATTCATTTTTTTTCGGTGTGCAAGTTCGTTTTTTCTTTTTTTTTCTAAGGGTGAATTGTGCTGAATTTTAGACAAAAAAAATGGAGATCATAAATTATTAAGCATCACTCCAGAAGCTGGAATGAGCAGGTTATTATTAGCTTCATTATCACTGTGGCTAATAAAAGAAAGTATCAAGAAGGGAGAAAGGAACTACTAGGAGGTAAGACTGCTGAAAAAGGTTGCTTAATGTTCTAAAATGTGTCTGTTTATCAGAACACATGTGGGACAGAATTGTCTCAGATCACACTCTCATCTTTGCCTTTGCCAGCTGCAAAACCTAGGATGCATCTCAGGGCTGTCAACCTGCTCTCCTTCTCCCAGCAAGCTTCTCTCCCTCAGAGGGCTGGCAGGGTGATAACATCTTTTAGCAGAAAGGTGTGAAATCAAGGCAGGTTTTCATAACAACTTCCATTCAATCTGAATTGGAGTCCACCAGAGTGGCACAGGACTCCCATAATCCCTCAGGTTTTCAACTAAGCTGGGTGACAGGATGAGATATCTCTGCAGGTGGCTCTACCTTAACTTTCTCATTAATTTTCTTTCAGACTTGACTTGCTTGGTTAGGACCATAGTATAACTTCAGCTGAAATCCACTTCCTCATCATTTCCGTTGTACAAAGAAACCATGGTCCACAATGCCGATTCCCCTGCAGAGAAATGCCCATAAACATTTCTTCCAATCATCAGCAATGTTTCCATTGGTTAGCATGATCTGGGTCTCATGATGACCTGTGGCTCCATTGTTCTCCCTGATCTTTGTGCCAGTAGCAAAACCGTCCTAAGAGAGGTAGAAAGGACCTCAGTGAGCACTTCTGTTCTCTTCCTAAGGCATCTCATTTGATACCTCTCACATACAGTGCTTAGGGACAATGGTCTCAATGAACTAGTGAAGAAATGCCAACAAAGGGATTGAAATATGTGACAAAGAGAAGTTGAATAGTCTACTGACAGAGAGCAGTTAGACACTGAAAGTTTTAAACAGGCAAAGACATATATTTTCACTTCAGTACTGGCCTGTCCAAGAGCCTGTACCTGAGTCTATGTGGTTATTTGTTTAATCATGTCTGTATCTGTGTTGTGTCGTATGATATGTTTGTAAATATGCAAAATATGTAAAATTATACATGAGTGTGTGTGTCTGTGTGTGTGTGTGTGTGTGTGTGTGTGTGTGTGTGTGTGTGTTCGCTTATTTGGGAATCTCAAGGCAAGAGTAAGTTGTGAAGCTTTTTTTTTTTTAAATGTTCTCCATTTTTTCTTTTTTGTTTTTTTTTAACCTAACCTTTCTTTCTTAAAATTTCAGAAGCTCACATACCAAAGAAGAATTCATCCCCAACAGTTTCTAGAAACAAATGTAGTGAAGTCACTAATAGCATCACATAAAACCAGTGATTGCCATTGAGGTATCACATGCCCATTTTAGATTGAGGCATCACTGGCTCGCTTTTAGGCAAGTTTTGCAGTCACTACCACATTGGCTAATGGCAAGATATATCCAGATGTTAAAAGTTTTGGTCCTTTACTGTAACTCCAACTCATCTGAAACTGACTGACTAATCCATTGCACAAAAGAATAAAAAACCTCCTTTGTTCTCTGTCTTTTTATGTATTGGAAATATGTCTAATAACTGATAATATGCTTTTCAGGTACTTACATCAACCACCAGAAGGTTGAAGTTTGCATAGATACCTCCCTCACCCTGAAAATTTAGTTCTAGCCAAGGAAGTTATGATTCACCATTTGTAAGTGTTTTGCCTTCTTTTGTTTTATGTGGGTTGATCAGAAAGTCTCTGGTCATTGGACCTTCTCTTCAGGTTTTCTAGAGTGTCTGGTTTTGTGTGTTTTCTCTGCTCTTGTGTTCCTTTTGCTTTACCTTAGAAAATAAGGAGCAAAGAACAGCTCACTTGATAAAGGCTCAGCAGGAGCAAAGGTATGAATCTGATAGTCAGCACTGCAGAAGCTCGATTTAGTATTGTACACATGGAAGGTGGGGGCAGGGGAATCCAAAACCTAAGATTATCTTCCAATACTTAGTGTGTTCAAGGCCAGCCTGGGCAACAAGAAAAATTAGAGACTTAATGAATAAAAGAAATAGCATTGGTGTGAAGGAAAGAAACAAAAGTACCCAAATAAAAATTTTAAACTGGTTTTACTTTTCCCCAAATAATTTACATGGTGGGTGTCCTTACCTGTACGATATCATTAAGCACATGGCAAATGACACTGGTTTATATTCCTCCTATTATTTACTTTATAGCATTTTACCACTCATTAATGAAAATGAAAATGGACCCCTCCCCATGGGTCTTGCTAGCAATTCTCTTCCCCTATTTCTCTCCCTTTCTTCTTTTTTTTCCTTTCTTTTTATGCTTTAGGCTTATCAATATATCAAAAAGCAAACATGAAGATATATATATATATATATATATATATATATATATATATATATATATATATATATGCTTTTCATACTTCATTCACCTCTGACCTATAATGGCCCAATTTAGCTCAAGTACTTTTATTTATACTATTCCCTAGACCTATATATTTTGATCAAAGAAACGACACTTCCTGTTCACTGCCTTCAGAGAGCACTTTTCAGGTACCATCCGTTCAGAAAAAGCAGTCACCCAATACATGAGATTGTGACAAGGTATAATGTAATGGTAGTTATACGAACCTCCAATAAACTGGCGCTACTTCACAGATTACTTGGAAAGAAAGTCTCTTAGCGTGCTTGAAGAAGTATGAAATGAATTTCATTTCCTTCTCATTTGCCTTGCTTCTGAAAGGTTTCATGCAAGATATGTGACCAACTATTATAGTACTAATCCATCCATGACAGAGCTCAATTTTCCCTGAGAATTTACTTCTGAATGGGCTTCTCAAATACGGAAAGCTCAAAATTAAAGTACACCGAACAGAACAGTCAGTGAGGTGTGGACAACTGTCAGTCAAAAAAGCCAGTCAGAACGAAATGTAAATTAGATTTTATTTTATTTTTATTTTATTTTTTAAAGGGATGTATAATGATGAGGTGGTAAAGTTTTATTGCCCATTTCCAAACAAGAACAGTAAGGAGGGCTGTAGTGAGCGCTCCTCATTACCAGCCATTCAAAAGGGCTGCTGTTGTGGGGATGTGGAAGGGATTTGAAAGTGCTTGGGCTGATTGGATGCACTTTGCACCAAGGTACATGAGAAAGTGGGACAAAGAACTTTTCACTAGAAATAATGTCCATAGAAGAGCTGGTTCAGAACGTGGCTTCCCAGTGGCCAGGTATCAGCTTTTCTCCATTGTTTCAATCCAGAAAGTCAGGCCTGATATAATGAGATGATAAAACATTTAAATCCAGCAATGCCTCACTGACTAACCTAATTAGATGTTGTAGAGGTGCCTTACAAAACTATGTGACGGTGTAAGTTATTTTTCTGCTTTGTAGAGGAAGAAGGTCCCTCCATACACATTCCTAGGCTGACATTCCAGGTTCTCCTGACCATATGCCTAAGATATTAGATCATGAAAATTCTATTTATTTCTAGTTGCACATAAAATCAGTCCTTATTTTGTGAAAGTGATGTATAGATCCCAACTTCTATTAAACGGGGGACAGGAACTGTCTGTGACCTGTACCCTGGCTGTGAGGTTGGAGCAATGCACCAGTGTTCTTGGGATGATGGCAGGACCTGGCTGAGGCCAGAAAAATGATCTGCTTTTGGTAGCAGTCTGTCACACATAGGTGACCAATAGAAGCCACATGTGCTCACAAGCATCTTTTAAAACTCCATGGCCAAAAGATCAGAGGAGCTCATTCTGCTTTTTACCAGGTGTTAACCCTAAAAAGCAACAGATTAGTTACTGCACTTCAGAAGATGTAGCAGGACAAGGTCAGAACAATGGAGGCAAATTTTCCTTCTTAACTCTCCCATTCTATATCTGAAAACTTAGTAACAAGACACATGCATACACACACATACAGAGAGAGACAGACAGAGAGAGACAGACAGAGGGAGGGAGGGAAGGAGAGAGGAGAGAGAGAGAGAGAGAGAGAGAGAGAGAGAGAGAGAGAGAGAGAGAGAGAGAATGCTTTTTACAAAGTTCCCAGTTCCTTATATGACCATAGCAGTAGCAGCTGGGGTGAATACTCCTAGAATGGTTTTCTTGATGTTTCTGGGAAGACAAGGATGAAACATTTTCTAGAGGAAATAGTAACTGCAGTGGAGACAAATGTTTGGATGTCTAAAAATGCTATCATGGGACATCCTGATCCCAAGACATCAAAGAAGAGAACTGTGGAATAGGCTGGCAAGAACTGGAAGACTATACACCTGGCTGAGGCGATGTCTGAGATGTTAAAAGCACTGTGCACAGTTCAACATCTCCCCACAGACTGGCCTTTTTTTTCTCTTGTTTGTCAGGCAGTAAATTCAAAGAAATACACCTAATGGAGGGTAGAAACTGTTGGCACAGGATGCTCTTGCCCATCTTTCTCTTGCACTGCTTGTACACAGAAGAATATCTGTGGCGTATGACTGACGGCAACCCCCCCCCCCTTTCCTCTTCTAGGTGGAAGAAAGAGCAGCAGGCCAGGCTGCTGCCATGCCGTTTGTTCAGATGTTTTAGCTTCTCTCCACATTGACATTTCCAAATACTTCAATCCAAACCCGAGCCAGAAATAATGGAAAATGGCCTGATTGTTTTAGTTTTTGACTTTTTTTTAAAATCAATTTTACAAAGGCCAAATGCAACAAGTTTAAAGGATTTTTCCAAGTTTAGCTACTGAAAATAAACCTGGGCTTCATATTCTAAGAGTATAGTAATTAAAAGAAATATATTTAAATTCTTCTTAATAACCTAAACCTTTCGAAAGGTCACTGGGAGAAAAATCCTTTCCATATTCATATCAGCATAAGGCACAAATACCAGCCACCACAGTGGCCTTACTCCAAAGTTATAATTTAAAATCTCATATGCTCCACAGCAAAATGTTGATAATGAGAGTAAAGCAGAAAGGAAAATGGGATGAGGGACAGAACGATGCTTCTAGAACTATCTGAGTCAATGAAAGATGCTTACTGTAATAGATAGCACTCTGGGGCTGAAGTACAGTTTTAGTTAACAGACGCCACAAGGTGAGTGTTGCTTATAGTCAAAACAGATCATTTATTAAGTTTTCCAGGTTAGTTTTTGAATCAATCTTTTGAGCAGCATTGAAGAGTAAGAATAGTTCACTTTGCTTGATGCCTACGTGTCTCTGTTGGGAGATGTGCAGTCTGTAGGCAAGAGGCTTATGGAAATATGTAAAAACAATGAGAAAGATCATCTGTAAGGAAATTTGTGGTGTATGAATTCCACTTGTGCCTCATTTCAGGTGCCACAGGGTGTATAGTTTGCTCTGTCTTGGATACTCAAAGTCTTACTCAAGGTTTCAGCACTGTGAACATTACTTTTAACCAAGAAAACTCCTCGTATAAAAGAAAACATTTGTGTCTGTGTATTATACCGTGGTTATGCTGTACATTATATTAATGGCCACTTATAAGTGAGGACATATTATGCAAACATTTCTGGGTCTGGGTTACCTCATTCAGAATATTTTTTGTTCCATCCATTTACCTGCAAATTTCATGTCTTTTTGTTTTTAATAGTTGAGTATATTTCATCATGTATATGTGCTACCTTTTTAATTTTTAATCCATTCTTCTTTTGAAGGATATCTGGGTTGTTAACATTTTAAACTAGATCTGGTATGAACATAGTTGAGCAAGTATTCTTTGTGGGATGGTAAAATATCTTTTGCCTCTATGCCCAGGCTTGTTCCTGTTGGGTCTTGAGGTAGAATTATTTCCAATTTTCTGAGAAAATGCCAAGGTAATTTAAATATAGCTTGTACAACTTAGCCCTCCCATAGGCAATGAAAAAATGTTCCCTTTGCACCACACCCTTACCAGGAAGTGCTGTTGTCTGAGGGGATTTTTTTTTGTTTGTTTGTTTGTATTTGAGTTTGTTTGTTTTTGGTTTTGTAGCCATTCTGAATGGTGTTTAAATGGAATTTGAATCATTTTGATATGCATTGCTCTGATGACTAAGGAATGCTGGACATTTCTTTAATTGCCTCTTGGCCTTTGAAGATTTACCTGTTGAAAATTCTCCTTAGCTCTATACCACATTTGGCTATCTTATTTTATTTTTTATGATTTTTATTGGATATCCTCTGAATTTACATTTCAAATGTTATTCCACTCATCCCCACTCTCCTCCAAATTCCCCCTCCCCTTGTTTCCATGAAGGTGCTCCCACTCCCAACCACCCACTCAGCACCTTGGCATTCCCCTACACTGGGAAACTGAACCCTCACTGGACCAAAGGCCTGTTCTCCCATTGATTCCAGGCACTGCTATTCTCTGCTACATATGGAAATGAAGCCATGGGTCTCTAGGTCTCTCCATGTGTACTCATTCATTGGTGTTTTAGTCCCTAGGAGCTCTGAAATGTTTGGTTGATATTGTTGTTCTTCTGAGTGGGTTGCAAACCCTTTCAACTTCTTCAGTTCTTTCTCTGGCTCCCCATGGGGACCCATCATAGAGACCACCAAGTCTTGGGATTCCTTGCCCAGTGTGTGCCAAACCTGCCTGAGATCACTTGACAGCTCTGAAGCCCCTGCTTCTTGTTTTGCCATGGCTCAGCTTAGTGTGGCATTCACTCTAGCATCCAGGAATCAAACCTTGCACCTTCCTCATTGGTTCCCATGTCAGAATAGGCTCTTCCCTCACTTTGGGTCTCACTGCGCCAGGTCTTGGACGTCATCTTCTGCTTTGCTTCCCCAGCCATTTTTTCTCCTAGCTTGTGTCCCTTGGGTGTCACTGGCATCCTCAGAGTGTTTCCTACTTCCTCTCACCTCTCATAGAAGGGACCTTCTTCCATTCAGAAGAACAGTAGGGTGGCATCTCCAGGCCACCTGGTGCTTCTTCACATTGCTGTATTTTTGGCTTTTGCTCACCTTGTATTTTCTCCAGTAGGTGAATTTCACAGAGCTTTTGACATAGTGATAGCATAGTTGCCTGCAGTATCGTGTGTGTAGACTAGATTTGTTTCTAGTCCAAGAAACAAAACCCAACAGAGTAGACAGACATAGGTCAGGGTTCTGTTTTCGATAACAGTGTTCTGACCTTAGAAGGCCGTAATCTTGGATGTAGTGACCAGCGTCAACTTGACTCCAAGGTGGGCCAGGTTTTGAGTGCTGAATAAAGTGGTTTGCTATACATACACACACACACACACAATTTTTTAATTAGGTTAGGGTTAGTGTTTTGGTCTCTAAATTTTTGAGTTCTTTATTTATTTTGGATATGAGTCTTCTGTCAGATGTAAGGATGTGAAGGTCTTTTTCTTTTCTGTAAACTGCTACTTTGTCCATTGATTTTATTCTTACAAATGTTTTTTTTTTTTTTTAACTTCATGAGGTTGTATATATTAATTGCTTATCTTAGTGCCTGAGCTATTGGCCTTCTTATGCCAGTGTATTCAAGGTAGTTCCTTGTTGTCTCTTATATAAGATTTAGTGTGTCCAGTTTTATGTTGAAGTCTTTGATGCACTGGAACTTGAGTTTTGTGATAAATTTGGATCAATTTTCATTCTTCTCCATGCAGGCAACCAGATAGACTAGCCCTATTTGTTGAAAATGCTTTCTTTGAAAAATCTTCCAGCTTGTCCTCAGCAACACTCTTCTGCCATTTAAGTCATGGCCACTGGAACAAGCCTGTACCTCTAATCCTTGTCATTCTTTAAAATGTACAACAAAGGGGGGATAGAACCTGCAGAGACCATATCCAGAGGGGGTGAGGAATGGGCCCTGGTTGAGGGATGGTTTTACTAATCATTACTTCCACAGGTGGAACAGATGGACCATGAAGTATAATTATTATCCACATCCATCTAATTACTTATTAATTATAAATACTTGTCATCTTAATTCTAAAATTTGTCTATCATTTTATTTTATTTTCATGTTTAATGTATTTAAATAAAATTTTAAAGCATCATTTATCAGTCTGACAGTCTAGCTTCTTCGGAGTAGAGGCTGCTCTGACTCCAAACTTTGTATGTGACTTTAAGCATAATAAATGTTCCAACCTGTTTGGTTATTAGTGAGGTCTCAGTTACCTACTGTTGAGTGCTCTATACCCCAGACAGTGATACAGTTGTTTGATGCCTGTGGCTAGATTTCACCTTCTACATCTGTATAAGAACAAGACTCATGCAGCCTGGGAAATGCTAGGTTATAATGACATGTATTGTGTTCATTTTTGTAATCTATAGAGAACTTTCTGGAATTTTTTGATGTTTCCATAAGTCTAGTTATTCTACACTTTAAGATAGTGATGAATGTATGCCATGAAGAAGAAGTGCTGGTGAGCCTTTTCCCCAGCATGCAGCATCCCTTGAGTGACATCTCTGTTCTCCTGCTTTCTCTACTCATTCTCAGTGTCTTCCCGTGACTATGGCCAAGTAGAGCAGCAAGGAATTCTAAACTGTGAGCAAAAGGAAGCAAAAATGGAGGGTAAATATTTTTTCATCTGCCAAGTAAGTATTTTTATTCCATGGGCATAGTATTTTTTTTGTATTTAAAATGACAGATCCTGTCACCAAGGTTCTTAATATTATATTGAAAAGATATCTGTATTACAGCAGAGGTTAAAAAACTCATTTATTTATAAGACTCTCAGGTCCTGGAGAGGTCTTCTACCTCTTTCTCCCTGCAGACAGTTAATATCGTTGAAAATAAAAAGCTGTTATATTATATGACAAGCACACTGGTTTTAAAAACAAACAGAGGCTGCCAGATTCCAGTAATGTGTTCCAGGGCTGGCAAACTACTGTCTCAAAATGGAACAAAACCAGGTATTTGTCTCCATTTTTATTTTTGAATTTTCCACTCTCTTTTTGTATTTTTTTGTACAAATGATTTTTTAAAAATTAACAAAATTAGCTATGGAAATAAAGGTGTGGCTTCCACTTTAACGTTTCTAGGTTCATATAACAAAATCATCTACGAGTCCATTGGGAATGAAAACTGAAGGATGGACCCTGCTAGAGAGAAATTCCCTTATCATGGTACAGAGAGGCTTGGAAGTGGAAAAACAGGCCAGCAGGATGGAAATCATTAGTTCAGACAAACAAACAAACAAAAAAGTGAAAGATGTCCACAGTTCTGTAGCTTCTATAGGCATTTATAACTTT
Organism: Micromys minutus; assembly: GCF_963924665.1. Classification (NCBI taxonomy): domain Eukaryota; kingdom Metazoa; phylum Chordata; class Mammalia; order Rodentia; family Muridae; genus Micromys; species Micromys minutus. Next base: position 15,501,785 of record NC_137977.1, read on the forward strand.
TGTACCTAAGCTCTGGAGGTGGTTGAAAAAAAAATGGAGGTCTCAAAGAGTAAAACTCAGCATTTGCTGTAGATGGAGTAGACAGAATTATGCAGAAACATTTTCACATCTGATCAGACATGCTCTGGAACACACTGCAGCTGGTACCCTGGTTCTTAAATCTGAGCTATAGAAACCTCAAATTAGATCAAAATCCACTGGATAGACTATTGAGTGCTGGAGTAGGAACAGGACTAAAACAGACTGCTCCAGACTGGTAAGTTATTGTAATACTCACTTGAAGGCACACTCTGTGCATGTTCATAAGACAAAGAACACAAGCAAAAAGCAACATTCATCAGGAAAATGGTTTTACCATTCTATCCAAGAATTCTGCTCGTTAAAAAAAATACATGCTCTAGCCTAGATGAACAGCACAAAACTCCATTTAATTTTCCTTCACTAAACCAAAGTTCATAATAAGTGGGGAAGAAACAGCTGGAGGGATGATGATAATTTCAATTTTTAATTTGTCTTCCCTGCTGCAGGCTGACTTTAACTCTAAGCAATGCTTTTCAGCTTCTTGCGTTTTCCTTATGTTTGAAAAAAACTAAATAAGATTGGGGGTTTTCATCCATGGAGGACATAGACCACTTTGTAGGAATTGATTAAGGAAGGATTCATTCTGTATTTCTATAAGAAAGCACTCCAGACAGGGTTGGGCAATGTCTGACATCATCCTTGGAGCATCTTCAATGAGAAAAGGGGAAAGAGAGGAGCACACAGGGTCTTCTGAATAGAGATAATTGAGATATAGGGAGCATTGCAATGTTTTGTAAATAAGAAAGATATTTTTACTTATATACAGTTGTTTATTGTGTTTAAATGACATGAATAAAGTGTTGCATATGGGTATTTTAGTGAGATGAAGATTTACCTATAAATACAATTACAAAAGTTAAGTACAACTGTCAAATTATCAAAAGAAATTATAACAAAAATCCTTCTTTATTAAATTTGAGATTGGGAATAGTATTTATTAGTTCAGTAATTACAAGGTTTGTCCTGTAAACTATGGTAAGTTCTCTATAAAAATATTATTTTTAAAGAAGTTGTGGGAAAACTCAAAAGTTTATTTCTATAATCTAGGGAAATATGGAACACAATCAGACCTTATATCATTTTCAGTTTGCTATTTTAGTGTGAGGAGTAGATAGATGGAACCTTCAGGGATTCCTGGGTTAATCTCCAACAGAATCCTATCAGAAAGCTGTCTTTCATTACTTTGTTTGTCCTTGTAGACAGATTCCTTAGACTGCAAGTGAGAGTCTGGGTTACTGGAGAACCAGTTATTTTTCCTCAATACTTCTAATGCTGTGATTTTAGAAATGGTTTATCAGCTTGTGTTGAATGATATTGCCAGTATTGTAATTATATATTTGGATATGGCTAGGTGCCTAATTTTGAGTCTAATCAGGTGGCTGAGATTTTCCATGGCAAGACTTACTTCTGTGCCCAGGTCACTAAATGACTTTATTTTTATTAAAGGCTATGGTATTTGTGACACGATATGAACAATCTACATAAATTCTCTTATAAATGTGCATGTATGTTGTTGTTTAGATTTATATTTTATATAATTTTAACACTAAAATATTCCATACTCAAACCAGCAAACATAAGCGAACATTCTTTATTGATATCACTCCAGGTTATCTGGGGGAATGAGGCCAAATGTATAGAGATGTGGCCATAAGGTTAAAAATCATTAGTCTTATAAAGAAAGCTTCAAAGGTGGCATGCCCTTATGAGGAAGAGGCTTCTTTCATGGTGGAATTGATTTTTGTTCTCTTCCAATGAACACTCATGAAATGCCCAAGGTGGATATTCTACTTAATAGAAACCACACCAGGGACAGAGCACAGACAAACTTTGTCTTCCCCATGTGTTTCCACTCAACTGACAAAGAAGCACACATGAAAAAGAGGTAATATAAAACACAAATGTAAGGAAAGCATGATTATTTTAAAAACTCAAACATGAATACGGTTAGAGGAAGCTGAAGGAAAAACTCTCAATACTTTAATCAGTCAAAATGTATTGGCAAGCCAACATTTTTAAAAAGGCTCAGGAAGACGGGCAAATGTATGTCTCCGGTGGTGTGTTTTAAATAGTACCCAGAAATAACTGATGCATAAAATACCCTTAAACTCCAGAGATTTATTTTACTATCTGGTGACTCATAAATATTATTTCTGATGAACTCTGCTATGGAAACGCTCAGTGTGCTCAGACTCATGTTTCCTCAGGCATGTCTCTGAGGATGCACATTTCTGTTTTTAATAGTCTATGTCTAACCTATCCAAGATATGCTATCTATTGTCAAAACAACACTATCGAATAGTTTGCTGTTCTCTGAGAGACACCTTCTTCTGGCTTAGACTTTTTTTTTTCTGACTAACTCTGCATATATTAAAATGCCTTTAACATTTTCATTGTACTAGCCTGAACAACAATTCAATCAAGCAAATGGTCAGGGATCGGTCAGACTCAAGAGTTAATATGGTTGAAGAAGAGAGCTGGGATTTCATGGACCTTCTTTCTTTTAAGTTTCTTTAGAGACCAAATGAGATAAATTGCTATCTGACCCACTGCTTGGGGATAAACGTTAAATGGTTTATCTGGGCAACCCAATCACCTCCAGACAGACTGGAGAATTGGCCTAAATAATGAAGGTGTGTGTCATTCATCTCTTTGTCTGGCTCCTGGTAACCTTGACGGGAGTGAGTGGAGACATGCTGATTTGTATACACTCAATAATTCAAGGTGTTTGCTTATCTTTCCTTGTCAGATGCTGCTCATTCACAGTGTATGTCACCATCTAATTAGACTTGTTTTTTTTTTTAACTTTGCCTTTCACATAAACCTTTCCTTTTTGTGAATTTCATTTGTAACCAGCATTGCCTTTATAAAATAGCACACTCATTTATTTGTTAACATGTTTGCTATGCTTTTATTCATATGCTTTTTATATATCAACCCACACACAGTGGTCCCTCTTGAAAATAATAAAAATCAATGCTTCCTTAAATTTTTAAAAAAGTAGAAATCAATTATTTGGTATGAAAGTACAGCATTCTTTAATTGTGGATACTGGAGGGTAATTGTATGTTTTTTGTGGCTCCAATTTATGTCTTTGGAATACTTTTCTCAGCTTGCCTGAAATGTGAGCATCTGAGAAAAGTCCTGTGCTTTGTCCATGTCTGAGCTTCTGACAATGGTTCTTATAAGTGTAGTAGAATTGTCTACTAATATCATAATACCATACAGACATGTGCTGAGCCCAACAATGTCTGGTCTATTTCTGGTGTTTTAAGGGTGTAGCTTATTCTTAAGTTTTAAGTGAATTAGTGAAATGAAATGCAAGCACGGGTGATAAAAATATCTGTTTTAATAGTTGAGTCTTTTTCATGCGTATATTTCTCTGTGTCATGGAAAGCAACTCTTCTGGAGATTAAGAATTTTCAGTATACCTTAGATGGCTAAAATATATGTCTTTCCTAGTTAAGCAATTGAACATTTGGAGTGTCACTTCATATTTCTCATATTTGAATATAATTTGTCATATATTTTAGCCTTACTAATTAACAGTACATATTATGATTATTCTGCAAAAGCATTCAGTTGCCCTGCAAAACTTGTAGTTGTTACATGTCCGGCTTTGTGCTGCATTATAAGGTAAGAATGAAAAGAACGCAACTCTTATTTTAAACATAACAAGAGAGAAATCAGTCATGCTAAAGGGATCAGAATAGAAGTTGGTGACCATGGTGCAGCAATTGGAAGTTCTAGATTCAGCAAGTTACTGGAGAAAAAAAAAGGTGAGAATCCCACGTGGATGACATGTGTGAGCAGAGAACAGAAAGGCATGCAGAGTAAAAGACTCAAAGCAAATAAGACAGTATTAGACACATGTCAACAGGCAGAAGTGTGACCCAGAAGCCAGTAGGCCAAGCGGACTCATGGAAACTAGTGAGGGCTTGTTATATGATCCACATTGGTCTTCAATTTTTTTTGTAGGCATTTATTTTGTTACCTCAAGGAGCTGTGAATGGTTCTAGAACAGGTTCGTAGTTCCCTACAAAGCCACCAGCATGTGTATCAGCAACTGTCCCAGTTCTATAGAGTTACAGCTAGAGATTTGAAGACCTACTGTGTCCACAAATAATGACAAAGCACCCATGTTGTGAAAATGCAAAAGCAAAATTTTCCAAAATCCAAAACTTTTTGAATGATGAAAGAATACTGTAGATGAAAATTTCAAATATTTCCTCATGTGAAGGGTCACAGTCAATAAGCACAAAACTACTAAAAATTAATATATAAACTGACCTTTAGGTGAATGTGTGAGGTATTTATACAGCACATGAAGTTTATATATATATATATATATATATATATATATATATATATATATAGGCATAGCCTTGTCATCAAGATACCTCATTATATATGCAAATACCATAATTTTTAATTTCCAAATCAAGACATAATAGTGTTAAATATTGTAACTCTTTGTCAGTAGTATAGATCTGACCCAGAGTGTCACTGAACTACACACATGGGTAGCCTTCTATACATTTTAATGTTAACACAGTTTGCCCAACCCTGAACTCAATCTCAAGATTATTCGAGCATTGGATATGTGGTCCTTCCATTTCACCTCTTAATCAGCTGCTACCCTTAAACAAGAACATTGGGGCTCCTAGGAACTGACCATCTAAAAAGGGAAACATGGTTACAAAGAGTGTGCTAACCACAAACATTCACTCTATCAAGGAGCGAAATAGTTGAGTTAGTATTCAGAAGTAATATTATTCACGATCAGGTTTTCCTCTAAGGGTACTCAGTGCTCTTACATTCAGGTGCCTTTACCTAATATCTCTCCTAAAAGCTGGAGGTCACAATCAAGTTTCTATGTGATGTTTCTACTTCTTTGAATCCCAAGACTGGTTTCTAATGAATCTGATCCTCAGTGACAACAGTTAGTATCATTTAAAATGCTAAAGCAATTCCCTGAATTCCTTCATAACTAGCTGATATAGGAGAGTGGTAAAATGATTGAGCAGTTCCCCCTGAAGCTGCAGGAATGTATTTTAGAGATGTGTTGCCCTTTTCCTGCTACAAAGTCAGTGTTGAATGCACCGTATTTGAACCAATTACTTTAGTCTTAATTTACAAGACAAAAATTCAAATTATTTTTAGCATATAGACAACAGCCTCACTTCTGGCTACCAGAGGCATAAGATGTCCACTCCAACTGTCTTTGCAGCCACATGTTTTAAGGAATGTAGCCAAATTCTTTTCAGGTGGGTAAGGCTGTTGTTTCCTTACTGTCCCTCTTATTCATATCTTTCTGGCATAGTCCCCCATGCAATATAAGTCACTAATATTTTGATAAGGTATTTAATTGTTTTTTAGAAGCAGTTTTATTGTCTTTAAAAACAAATGTTAGCATATGTAGAGGAACTGATAATGTTCATAATATTTTTTTATATTTTTTCACTTATTCATATGTTCTATGTGCTGGGATGATGTAGCCACACAGAACAATGGAATGGGAACACAGGCTGTGCATGACCTTTCCTTCATTTCTTACTCTGAACATACCCTACTATCAAGGCAATCCCTCTGGGAGTATTCGTGAACACACAAACACTAGAAAGAAAATAAGGCATCTTCATTCTCTCTTAACACGGCCTTTAAATGGATTGATGTTTTTGCCCACCTAACATTCATGGCCTCCAAATTTTCTGGGAGGCCCTGTGCTTTTACAAGTTTCTTTTGATTAGCTGGACACATGTTTGCCTTCTGATCCAAGCCAATGGCCCAAGTCTCAAGTGCTCCATCTATTAGCCCTCCATAATTCACTAGACTTAGCTGCACATTGTCCATTGTAATTAAGGATGTGCTATGCCATTACAGAAAGTTTATGGACCAGAGACTGAACTTATCTGAGCATGTAGCAGCCCACCAATGGAGCTTTAGTGTCTTCAAAAGTGTAAGAATAATAAAAAATAACAATGATGATAGAGCCTGTGTCTCCTTGAATACGGGCCTCCTGCTAAGTGCCCTTTCTCTATTTGAATGTCTTGCTAATTCAACGCCATTAAAATAGATTCTCTTAAAGACTGTTCTGTCAAATACAGAAAAGAGAGATATATAGAGTGTGGGATTTAATTATCACTGCTCTCTGTCTCCACATGTGAGTTGTTCTGCGTAATAATTGCCCGAGTTTGTCTTCAAAGGCGTTTTAATAGTGTTAATACTAGTAAATATTGCTCATTTTGATGCCAATGCGCTGGTTTAATGGTTCCCATGGTTTCTAAAAGTCATTTCTTATCGTTTTACTGTAGAAAGAATCTTACTTTAATTATGTCATAATTGTTTGGAAGCTGTAGAATCTTAATTAATGCCGGTGGCTTCAAGGCACAAACCAAATGTAGACTGTATTCCTGTTTGTTTCTTCATTTCTTCCAGTCTGAGAACATTTCCCCACGAGCTTTATCAGGCAACATCAGAGATGTGTTTAAAGCTTCTGCTGTTGTCCTTCCTTTGGCTCTTCCGTTAACATTTCTCATCTTTTCACACAGAATTTAAAGGTTAATATGGAATCAACATTTCAGTCTTCATGGGGAAATATTTATCTTGAGAATACATGCCCTTCATCTGATAAAAGCAGAAAACTTTCCTTGCTCTGTGGGAAAGCTGATATGAGATTCTAATGCTTTCCCTTGGAATTACATGCGAGCAAGCAAGACAGAGAGCTTCTCTCTCTTCAGCTCTGCCCTCCCCAGTACCCTACACATGTGGCTTGTTCTTCCTATTGATTCTTCCTTGTGGATACATTGGCTCAATATTTTCTCCTCTCAGAAGTCTGCTATATTCACAGGAAGTCCCAGAATGCCTCCTGTCACATCACATGGTACATGGTGAATATTTTCTACTGCAGTATTTGGGTCCAAAAGGCACCCTTGGACATCATTTATATCTGAAGCACTTTGTATGCCTTAAAAATACTATGCTGAAAATCTGTATCTTAGCACTTTTAGATTATTTTTTATTTCATCTTGTTTTATGTAAAGCTGTGCTTGAAGCAGGCATCCTGTAAATATTGATTTAGTGATTATTTATAGACTTTCTGTTTAGGACCTTGTAAGGTTTCAATTGCATAAGTAGAACATACATCAGTGTTTGGTGCTAGCAACTAGGTGTGCTCATTATACACCCACATGTAATGACAGAGAAAAGAAGAGGTCAGAGACATTACTTACATTCCTTATGATTCAGAAAATAGGAAGTCCTAGAGTTAGAATCAGATCACAGGCTTGCCAACTGAAATTCTGAATCTTTCCCATGTGATTTGCACAAATATCCCATCAATCACTTTTGCTTAGCACTTCTAGAAAGCTATCTGATTGTCTCAGCACCGATTTGAAGCTTGCTAGCCAGTAACCCACAGACAGCCTTTTGGAAGTCACTGCTCTTATGACATCTCATTTTCTCCTTAGTTTCAATCTCCTATACAAACTGAGATTCAAATAACAACAATCCATTTATCTGAATTGATTTGTGAAGGAATTTAGGTTTTGACAGAAAGTGAGAAGGTGCTTATGCATAGTAATAGGGGGTGGAACCAGAAAGAGATAGAAATGAGGGATGTAATATATAGCCCCTGTCCTGAGTTCATTTCCAGTACCTGATACCCAATGATTAGCCAGTAAAGGTACCAATATCACATGATTGACCAACATCTCTGGGAAGGATCAGTATGAAAAACTTTTATCAACATATCAGAGAGGAGCCACATCTTCAGCCTCTTGGGAAACCATCCATACTGAGTATCCAGCAAGGGGAATGACTTGGAGAGTTTGCTGGTGAGCACCTTAGCAGTGATACTATCTTACACTTGATAGTCCATGGGTGCAGATTTTGCTCCACTGTTCCTCAAACAGAACAGGGTGAGAAAGTATCAGAAAGGCGGAAAGTTTAGAGGTGACATCTTCTGCTCAATGGGGCTAAGAAGACTAGAGAAGATTCCCTAAAGAGAATTGTGCTGCTTGGACTGAAGATATTACTCAGTTGATAGACTGCTAGGTACACATGAGGAACTGAGTTCTATACCTAGAAGTCACATTTGAAAAAGACAGCCAAGTAGAATTTGTGCTTTTGTAATGACTGTGGTAGGAGGTTAGAGACAAGATGATCTCTGGGACTCACTGGACAGTTAGGGTCTCATGCCAAAGGAGACACTATTTCAAAAAACAAACAAAAAACAAAAATAACAAACAAACAAGGAAGACAGCACATAGGGATAACCAATGTTAGTCTCTGACCTCAAAATGAACATGAAGTCACAAGTATCTTTACCTACAAAGAGGTTTTATCTATACACTCTCTTTCTCTCTCTCTGTGTGTGTGTGTGTGTGTGTGTGTGTGTGTGTGTGTATGTGTGTGTGTCTGTGTGTGTGTGTGTGTGTGTGTGTGTGTGTGTGTGTGTGTGTGATTCAAGTATTGGGGAAATTGCTGGTACCAAACTTCTGATGACTCCATCTGACCACGCATTTAAATGACTTGTTCAGTTGCATGATCCCTAGAATTAAGGTCTCCACTGGGACTAAAAGGTGCTGGACACCATACCAGGGTTCAACTGCAGAAACACTAAAGTTTTATTTCTTAATGTTCCCAATTACCTATGACACCATGTAGCAGGGTGAGTCCTGAGCTTTGTGCCTCCTGAGGCTATGTGTACCAGCCTGGCCTCTGGGTGGGCTTTGGTGCCCAACAAAGGGAGTCCTGAAGTTCTAAAGAGCCCTTTTATCATTGTGCCCCAGGCTTCATCCACTGTATTTGACATCCAGGAACTAACATTTCATTTAAGATAAATTAAAATTTTGGAAATCAAAAGACTACAAACATAATTGTTATGATCAATGCAAGTCAATGTTAGGTACTGGAAATGGCTGGTACACAGGATGGGGCTTTTTAATCAAAATGTTTGAATCCATTTTTGGGAAGCAGGTATGTGAGAATTCTTATAAGCACATTTGTGAACTGTTAGGTTTCCTCATGTTTACTATCCATTATCTGCCTTTGTTCTGGTTCATGCTGGCCCCTTTATAATCCTTTTTTAAAAATACAAAATCAATACAACTTTAATTACAAAAAGCCCATGGAGCCTCTTCAAAAACAGGACAAACAAAAAAGGGCATTTTGTGAAGGCACTGGTGATCTAAGAAGCGTGACCTGGGGCCATCCTATTTCTCAGGGCAATGCTGTTGATCTGTTGGTCCTATTGTAATGATTTATGTGTTCCTATCTGGCACCTTTTGTTCTCCAGCTGCCTTTGTGTATGGTAAATGCACAACTGCATCTCAACCAGGGGTTTGACATTTACAATGCTTTGTAGCATAGATAGAGCCACATCTGGGCAAACATTGTCCCTGGCGATTAGTGCCTCATATCATCTGTGCAGTGTCTGGCTGCCACAATGATGAGCGCTCATTAGAAATGTCCCATTTTCTCCTGGAGCCAAATAAAAGCACCAACTCATCTAAAATGAACATTTGCTGTCTATGGGTATATGTGTGTTCAGTTTCTGTGTTGCCTTTTTCCAGAGGCACACAGCAGCTTATTTGTTGTTGTTGTTGTTGTTGTTGTTGTTGTTTGAATATTGTTTGTATCAATGGCTTGAATCAATGTGTATGTAACAATGTAGAAAACCCAACTTTTGATCAAGTGCTTCAGACAAAGCCAAAGGACAATAAACAAACTATGAAGGGGAAGCTTCTTTGGCTGGTACATTATGTGAGCTAGTATTAAAAACTTTGTTTGCCAATTGACATGGCAGCAGGTTTATTAAAAACAAACAAACAAAACAAAAAACAGTGATATATTTCTTCAATATGAAACATTGATTGGCTTTTGCTGAGTATCAGAAAGTTTCGTTTATTTGCTGCTCTTTATTACAACTAGAGTAAATCCAGGATCTTCCCATGAACTGATCTTTTGCCTTGCTGGAAGTAATATCAAGCAATGAGGAATTCATCTAACTATTTAGAGGGGGATTCTTATAAGCATAGTCATCTCTTAATCATACGCATAGCTTTCTCTTTTTTAACCCACAATTTCTGTCTCCCTAACTTTCTATTGTTTTATGTGCTAACTTGGAGAATTCTAATCTGTTCTTTACTATAAATCTCAAGTTCCAGACTAAGGTAAATGAAACCCCTTAAAGTAAATAAAGTAAAGTGAAATAAAATGAGTTGAAACCAGTTTCTGACCTCAAAGAGCATGCATATTTCTTGTGAATTCCATATAAACTTAGGGTAAGATAAAGACAGGAGACTGGACTTAAGAGACAGGAGAAAGTAGACATTTATCATAATAGTATCTCAGAGAATAGAAGATTGGACTTAGTTGTAAGGCTCACTGGATGTTAATTATTAGAGAGCACTCCCTTATATGTACAGCATCTTGAAGCAGTTTATAGCATTTAGGACAGGAAGATCTGAGCACGAAAGCACATATACTGTGTCTGGGTAGGTTTCCCTGGGGAGGCAGGGCAAGTTTTACATCTTAAACCACTAGACCTGTGGCTGTCACTCTCATGGCTCTCTTGTTTGAATCCTTTTCCCTACGGTGCCTACAGGGATAGTAAATTCCCAATAAAAACACATGGAGAGCTGCAGCATCTGAAGTGAGTGATTCAGTGTGTTGTCTTTGGCCTGGGCAAGCAGGAGACCACTGTAAGCATCCTTCCACTTGCTCTTCTAAGTTCTGCCATTGGATGATGCAGTATCTTCACTCCAGGAGATGCAGGCTTCAAGAATCCATTTTGACAAAAGAGACAGATCCTCTTCCATGTTTTCCTGACACTTGCCACTATCTTATTTCTGACTCTGTCTGGAGAACTGCAAAGACTCAAACTCTTCTCATTTACAAACTAGCCAATCTGGGATATCTGACTAAACCAATACAAAATGGACACAGTCAAAATCTGCAATCAGGTTCGCTTTAGTTATATTTGAGATATAAAAAAAGTACTTTTGATTTTGCTTTCTCTGTTCCTAAGAGATTAGAAACAGTGACAAGTTGGTTAATAGGAAATGACACAGTTTAACACTGAAAGTGAGAAAAGGGAAAAGTAGAGACAAGAGACCTAAGTTCAGTGGCATAGGTTTCTGTGTATACCCGACCATGCAGCAGCCTGGAGACAGCATCTTTCAAGTGTCAACCTAGCAGCCAATCTCTCAAGAAAAAGGTTTGACAAAAAGTAGATTACATGGCCCATAACCCTACACCCTTCAACACAGCACTTTATACTTGCATATAGCCACTCCACCCCAGTCCCCTTCCCTCTCTAGTGCCTGCAACTGTGTTCAAATCCCAGTCATGTGGACATTAGAAAGATGTTTTCTCTTATGCCGTACCATCACCTTTGCATAGTAAATCCCTTTTAATCATAGTATAGGAAGACTGTCCTTTTAGCATCTGAATCTTCCTAAATTCTGTATAATCTTTCAACCATGATTTTACCTCTCAGTGGTATAGATTATATTCTTCTAGTCCCTTTGTTTTCACTCCAGATTATCGTGGCTATCAGATCTTCTTTCTAAAAAAATGATTGCTCTTCAGGTCACTGTCCTGCCTCTGTCTACCCTGAGATGCTTTCACACAGATTAAAGCATCATCACTGGTCCAGACTTAGCAGTTACCCTGACAACTGCAGGACTGAGCTTGTTGTAATAGCTTTCTATTTCCTGCAGCACAAACACACATTTGCCTAGATAAACACAGAAGATGTCATGGGCAGGACTTTAAAAAATCTCTTCCAAAGGTTTGGGTGGCTAGTGACTAGAGTAGTTGTCAAAGGAGCCCTAGGTTGACAGGCAGCCTTGCTTTCTGTAGTTTATTTTCTGTTAAAATTGTCCTGTAGCCTGAAACTGGTGAAAATGTGTCAACAGGAAGAGAATAATAGGGGTAACATGTAAGAATTAGTCTTTAAATGACAGGCATAAGGGAGCACAAATTTCCAGCACATAGGATCATGAAGTTTGGACCACTGAGGCAGCTCCTTCCAGACATTGTGACAGAGATTCAATTGGTGTCTCACCTTTATAGACATTCTCTCAACAGTAGGTACCAGACCAATGGCCAGACAGAAACACAGACAGGGGATATACTATGCAAATGCATCATACACCACTGAATCTTGGAATTTCACCTGACGACACTTGATCAGGTTAATTTGATTAGTGCCAAAGTGTGTTCTCAGAGTCTATTCTTGAGCAAGCATAAAACATGGTTTAACGATATAGAGCAAACTAGAATGAGAAGACAAAGGAAATTAATAGGCTCGTTTTCTCTGCTTTAGAAAATACCATTTGAAATCCTACCAAAACCACACTGAATGTAAATAGACCAGAGCTCTGCTGAATTTATTGGTATTTAGCTATCAGTGCAAAAAAGCTCTGAGGCTCGGCTGAGGAGGGTCATGCCTTGAGCTCACGGGAAGAAATGAAGAGAAAAGGAAAGCAACGAGGGAGGATAACAGTGCAAGACAAGAGGAAGAAAACTCTGGGAAGAGAAAATAAAAATATCAAGAAGGCAAAGTGGGAGGGAAAGAAAGGCGGCAGCTGTAGAGGTTATTTGTTCTTTTGTGTGCACAAATGTCAATCAAGGTGGCCATGACTCGGATTAAAATAAGGGAGCAGGGGAGCCTCAGAAGAAGGCACACAGTGTTCTGTTCTGTGTCTTGTGCCCTAGATACAGTCCCTGCACAAATAAAGACAAATGAATAATGCTGGGATTGTTAATGGAGGTTGCCTTTGAGTTTGGCTCAGAGACAATTGCCTATAGTTGTATCTGATTATAACTCATCTCTGCGGGGGCAGACAGAACTGTTGTAAATGTCTGAAAATTATGAGCTTTAGAAAGATGGACTCTGTGATTGTAATGACATTCAGCATTTGTGCATTTTATAGCCTTTCTCATCTGAGAATCACGAGGCTCTGTTTATGACATCACCAGATTTGTGTGTGCTGCTTTGAGGTACATATCAACAAGTATTCTTCTTTCCCAGTATTTTTTGTTTTGTTTGTTTTTTATTTTCCTGAAGAGAATGTGATAACTTAGAGTACTGCTATTAGGATATTTAAAAAAAAAAAAAAAAAAAAAAACCCTGCTGGCAAAAGTGGCAGTCTCAAAATCTGTCGAATGTACAGGGTCAAAAGTTAAAAAAAAAATACTATGCCAGTCAGCCCTATGTGTTGTCTCTTCTGGAGAGCAAAGCCTACTGCTTTGCAGTCAAACTCTAGACCACCTTCCTTCCAAAATCCTTCCCAATCCACAAGAGTAGATCCCTCACTTATCAGATGAGATTTTAAGACAATTAGATAGAAAACAACAATTATAATTTAAACACACCAACTCGAGTACACACACAGACACACACACATTTCTGAAGCGCTTTAATCATGTGTGTTAACCAATTACCAATAACCCCAATAACCTTTAGAGGAACATACTTTAGAAAATGGAACTTGCTTCAAATGACTTTAAACCACGGTGTACATGGGCATTTCTGATATTAGTGCCTCCGTGGTGTGTGTGTGTGTGTGTGTGTGTGTGTGTGTGTGTGTTTGTGTGGTGTGTGTGTGTGTGTGTCTGTGTGTGTGTGTGTGTGTGTGTGTTTGTGTGTGTGTGTATCTCTGTGAACCTGTGTCCCTATGTATGACTCTGGGTTTTTTTACATCTCTCTGTGTATGTGTGTGTGCCTATGTGAGTATGTCTGTGTGTGTTTGAGTCTGTGTGGAAATTTCTGTATCTCTATGTGTGTGGTGATATGATGACCTACATTCAAAACTTGTTTGGAAGTTTGTTTCCCCAATTCCATTGATAAGACTGCTGATCACCTGATGAAGTGTGTAAAGATGAAGCTGAAGATGATAAAGCCAGCTATGACTACACTGCAACTAGAATACCTGCCATGGAATTCCACAGAAATTGTGTTTCTTTATGTACTTTATCATTTTAAAAAATAGACTAAGAAACAAATAAAATTCAAGTTTAACATCAATGATCTTAAAATATGGTTAACAAAATCTCCATGAACTGAAGTTTATAGATATTCAAATATTGAGAAGTTTCTACCTAAAATTAAAAAAAAAAATTCTAAAATGTTTTCTTCCATGCACTTTAGATATAAACAAACTATCAGTAGAGTGTGGTATAAAATATTGCTGAACATTTCATGTTATCCACTTACCTTGAAAACTTTTTGGCAGTTTTATTAAAATGCACAAATAGACAGACAGACAAACAGACATTCACACATACACACTCATAGAGGAAAGAATGGTGAAGGAATATGATAGAAAGGCAGATGGAAACAAAGTTTTTGTACACTGTCACTGGACATTTTTGGGGAGACAGCAATAGAACATTGTATTCTACCGACTTTTTAATGTGCCGGATTGCATGCTGTTCTGAAAAGTGAGTTCATGAGTAAACTGATTACCAGGGTTGCAGGCCATAGAGAAGTTGAATGGATTTTATTCTGGTTTATGGCCCAGACACTGTTCCCAGCTCAACTAAATAGAGCAGAAAATACTGATGCAGGAAAAAAAAAAAAAAAAAAAAAAAAAAAAAAAAAAAAAAAAGACTGAACTTCTAGGAGCCTTTTGTTTTTTTCAAACAGGTAAAGGAAATCTCCTTTACTCTCAACTTTGTCAGAAGACAAAGGCATCATGACAGTTCCCTTCATGTAAGATCATCTGGACAAATCCCTTACCCAGCCACCAAAACAGACAATATTGCTGATGGGAAGAAGTGCATGCTAACTGCAACCTGATATAGATGTCTCCTGAGACACTCTGCCGGTACATGACAAAAACAGAGGCAGATGATAGCAGCCAACCATTGAACGGAGAACAGGTTTCTTAATGGAGGAGTTTGAGAAAGAATTGAAGGAGATGAAAGGGTTTGCAACTCCATGAAAACCACAAAACCAACAAGACAGAGCTCCCAGTGACTAAACTATTATCCAAAGAATACACATGGGTGGACCCATGGCTCCATCTCCACATGTAGCAGAGGATGTCATTGTTAGGTGCCAAATGGGAGGAAAAGTCCTAATTCCTGCCAAGAGTTGATGTTCCCATGTAGGGGAATGTCAGGGCAGGGAGGTGGGATGGGGTGGGTGTATGGTGATCACCCTAATAGAAGCAGGGCAGGGGGCATGTGATCAGGGGTATTGAGGGAACTCAGGAAAGGGAAAAACATTTGAAATGTAAATAAAATATATTCAATAAAAATACAGATATGGATGCTTGCAGCTAACAATCAGACTGAACATGGAGACCCCAGTGAAAGAGCTAGAGAAAGGACTGATGGAGCCAATAAGTTTTGCAGCCCCATGGGAAGAACAACATTATCAACCAACCAAACATTCCACAGCTCCCAGGAACTAAAACACCCACCAAAGAGTAAGCATCAAGAGACCCATGACTCCAGTTACATATGTAGCAAAGGAGTGCATTCTCTGGCATCAATGGGAGGAGAAGGCTTTGATCCAGTGAAGGCTGATTTCCCCAGTGTAGGGGAATGCCAAGGTGGGAGAGATTGGCTGGAGGAGGGAGCACCTTCACAGAGGCAAGGGAGGGAAAAGGGGAATGGGGATGGGGGAAAGGGGATAACATTTGAAACGTAATTACAGAAAATATCTAATAAAAAACCAAAAAGTTGTGTCATTGAAATTTAAGTTGCTAGAAACAAACAAAAATATAAAATAATACATACACACACACACACACACATACACACACACACACACACACACACACACACACACACACACATATATATATATATATATATATATATATATATATATAATCTTAAAAAAGTAAAGATCATCTGGGAAAACTTAATATTGGGAAAAGAAGCAGAGAGCAATGTGCATGTATCCTTAGAGTGACAGCACAGTTTCGTCCCCACCCGTCTGTCCCTGTGACTGTTTTCCTAGCCAGCTCTTTTGCCTTCATCTCCCCTTGAGAATGACCCAATTTACCTTGTCCCAGGGTAAAGCTTGGTTTGGGCAATCAGGGAAAGTTGGTGCTATTCAGAATTGCTATAGTTGCTGTGTTGCCTGCACCTGTTCAAGGAGTGGGTTCCCGGTCAAGTTCAGAAAGGAGCTACAGCTTCATTTGTGGGATGCTGGGTTGAAGTCAGACTTCAGAGGCCTGGCTTTATGCAGCCTCCTGGGATTCCACTGGACTTGAATCGCCTGTGACCTCTGTGCCCTTACAATATCACAGAAAACACCATCTCAGTGCCCACTAATTGGTCACCTTGATGTCACTCACAGCAAGAAGATCAAGGGCAGACTGAATCCTGCAAAGTGAACTACACACACTCTCAGGGGTGGTCTCCATAGGTCAGGTTCACCTCCTGCAGAGAGCACAGCGTGGGGGCTTCTTACCCAGGGACTGCTTGAAACAAGTCTGTGGTACATGTGAACAAAGAACTGGCAGACCCACAAGCGACCTGTTCCTGGCCACCTACAGAGACCAAATTGTCATCCTTTCACAAAGATTATGCCTCTATTATCTGAGTAAAACATTAAGTTTTTTTTTTCAGAATTTTTGTAAAGAAGGCCTTTAAAATTAGTTCATGGTGCTGCTTTTTAGAGAAATTAAAACTATTTTATATTTAAAGTGGCTATTCAATCACAGATTTCCAGAGTGTTATATGCTGGAGAAACTTGCCATAATAATAAGCAGGATTCTTTTGAGAATCCTAAACTGCTGTCTTCTGTGAATAACTCACATGTTTGATGAAAGAACAGGTATACAGTGAACACATCATTCAATCTTCCCCTTAAATTAAAAGCAGTTGTGAATCACTGATCATATTCCTTAATCTCAGTAATGTCAGATGGTAAAAACTGCAAAGTTAAGAATATTCTGATCAAAAAGAAGAAGGTAGGGGGAGGGAAGGAGGGAGGGAGGGAGAGAGAGAGACAGAGAGAGAGAGAATATTTCAGGTTTTAGTGTTTATTGTAAGGTTTGACTTAGTCATTTATTTTACCAAATAAAATATATCCCTTCAGATTATTGAGATCTTCTTTACGTGTAGGTTTGTCCTGTGTTCTAATTGCACATCCAGAATTTTATAGAAAAATTTGACTAATACTATTGTTAGTGCCAACATAAATTTATAAAGTGGAAATGAGAGATACCATGACAAATCAATCATTTTTTTATAGACAGCCATGGTTATGATCAGATACAACTCAGAACTTCTGAACAAGCATCCACCAAAAAGAGCAAAAACAAACATTCTGTATATCCTTTGTAATGAAAAAGAAACCAAGATGTGCACACATGTAGGAAAATCGCATGGGATTATTGCTTTGTAAGGCTGGAGTAGTTGAACCCCTTTTCAGCATTTAAATGAAAGTGAAAGATCAGCAACCCTGAACGGCAGCTTGTAGAAGCTGAGCAACTGGTGGGTGGGAGACCTGGGCTGCCAGGGAGCAGAGAGATCTCTGCGGAGTGCACAGGGAAAGTGCACCCCCTCTCTTGCCCTGCCCTGCCCTGCCCGATCCAGTGACCAGGAACAGAAATTTCGTACTCCTGTTTCCACCCAGTGGTGACTTCAGGACGCAGAGCAGAGCCTGGCCCATCTTCCACCCAGAATGGCGGCTCGTAGAGGCTGAGCAACTGGTGGGTGGGAGACCAGGGCTGCCAGGGAGCAGAGAGATCTCTGCGGAGTGCACACAGAAAGTGCACCCCCTGCCTTGACCTGCCCCGCCCTGTCTGATCCAGCTACCAGGAATAGAACTTTGGAACTTCTGTTCCCACCCAGCGACTCTGAGGCATAGAACAGGGCTCGACCCATCTGCCACCTGGACCAGTGGAGATCCAGGGACATAGACCAGATACAAGGGAAAGGCAAGAACATATCACTGACAACAAAATGGCAAGAGGAAAGCGAAAGAGTATATCCCAAGGAAACCAAGACAACCTGGCAACACCGGAACCCAGCTATCCCATAACAGAAAACGTCGAATTCCAAACACTCCAGAAAAGGAAGACAGAGACCTGTAATCATACCTCAAGTTGCTGATAGAGATACTTAAACAAGAACGGGAGGAAAAGCAAAAAGATTCAGAAGCTTTTAAAGAGGAAACAAGAAAAACACTCAAAGAACTCAAAGAACTAGAGGAAAACAGAATCAAAGAGATGAAGGAATGGAGGAGGGAATTTAAAACGAAAATTGACACAATAAAGAAAACACAAAAAGAGATAACCCTAGAGGTAGAACACCTAAAAAAGATATCAGGAATCACAGAAGCAAGCATTTCCAATAGATTACAAGAGATGGAAGAGTGAATCTCAGGAGCAGAAGACAGCATTGTAAACATAGAAAAAACAGCCAGAGAAGATGCAAAAAACAAAAAGCTCCTAACCCAAAATGTCCAGGAAATCCAAGACACAATGAGAAGACTGAACCTAAGGATAATCAGAAGAGAAGAGGAAGAAGAATATCAACTAAGGGGCACAGTAAACATCTTCAACAAGTTCATAGAAGAAAACTTCCCTACCCTCAAGAATGAGATGACCACGAGCATAAAAGAAGCCTTCAGAACTCCAAATAGGTTGGACCAGAAAAGAAATACCTCCCATCACATAATAGTAAAAACATCAAGTGCCCAAAGCAAAGAAAGAATACTAAAAGCAGTAAGGGAAAAAGGTCAGGAAACATATAAAGGCAGGCCAATCAGACTCACACGTGATTTCTCAACAGAGACTAAGAAAGCTAAAAGAGCCTGGACAGACATCATGCACACCCTAAGAGAACACAAGTGCCAGCCCAAGCTGCTATACCCAGCAAAACTATGAATCACCATCGAAGGAGAGATGAAGATATTTCAAGACAAATCAAAATTTACACAATATCTGACCACAAACCCAGCACTACAACGAATTATAGGTGGAAAACCCAATACAATGAGGAAAAATACAGCCTAGTAAAAACAAGAAAACTCCTAAACAAGAAAACTAAAAGAAGAAAAAGACACAGACACAACTCAACCCACAAAAGCAATAATGGCAGGAAACAGAAACAACTATTCCTTGATATCTATTAACATAAATATACTCAACTCCCCAATAAAGAGACATAGGCTATCAGACTGGATACATAAACAAAATCCAGCCTTTTGCTACATACAGGAAACTCATCTCAGAGACAGAGACAGACACTATCTCAGAGTAAAAGGGTGGGAAAAAAACTTCCAAGCAAACAGCTCCAAGAAGCAAGCTGGAGTGGCTATTCTAATATCGAATAAAGTAAATTTCCAACCAAAAGTTATCAAAAAAGATAAGGAAGGACACTTTTTACTCATTACCGGGGAAACCGGTCAGGAGAAACTCTCAATCTTTAACATATATGCTCCAAATAAAAAAGCACCCACATTCATAAAAGAAATTCTACTAAAGCTCAAAAAATATATTTCACTTTACACAATAATAGTGGGAGACTTTAATACCCCACTCTCACCAATGGACAGATCATGGAAACAGAAACTGAACAAGGACACTGCAAAACTAGCAGAGACTTTGAACCAACTAGAATTAATAGATATATACAGAACATATTATCCTAAAGTAAAAGAATATACCTTTTTCTAATCACCCCATTGGACCTTCTCGAAAATTGACCACATAATTGGACACAGAGTGAGCCTCAATCGATATAAGAAGATAGAAATACTCCCAAGCATCCTCTCAGATCACCAGGGTCTACGGCTGGTCTTTAACAACAACAAAGAAAACAAAAAGCCCACATACACATGGAAACTAAACAACTATCTGTTAAATGATAGCAGGGTCAAAGAAGAAATAAAAATAAAAGGAACTAAGGATTTTTTAGAATTCAACGAAAACGAAAACACAACATACCCAAACTTATGGGATGCAATGAAAGCAGTACTGAGAGGAAAACTCATAGCCCTAAGTGCTTCCAAAAAGAAACTGGAGAGGGATTATATCAGCAACCTGACAGCACATCTAAAAGCCCTGGAGCAGAAGGAAGCAGATATACCCAAAAAGATTAGACAGCAAGAAATAATCAAAATTAGGGCAGAAATAGACCAAATAGAATCAAAAAGAACAATTGAAAAAATCAACAAAACCAAGAGTTGGTTCTTTGAGAAAATCAACAAGATTGATAAATCCCTAGCCAGACTAATTAGAGGGCAAAGAGAGAGTATCCAAATTAACAACATCAGAAAGGAAAGTGGGGACATAACAACTGAAACTGAGGAAATTCAAGAAATCATCAGATCCTACTACAAAAACTTATACTTCCCAAAATTGGAAAATCTGGAGAAAATGAACGAATTCCTAGACAGATACAAGATCCCAAAGTTAAACCAAGACCAAGTAAACCATCTAAATAACCCTATAACACCTAAAGAAATAGAAGAAGTCATCAAAATCTCCCAACCAAAAAAAGCCCAGGTCCAGACAGGTTCAGTGCCGAATTTTATCATACATTTATTGGGGATATAACACCAATACCCTCCAAACTATTCCAAAAGATAGAATCAGATGGAATACTACCTAACTCATTTTTTGAGGCTACAATAACCATCGTACCTAAACCACACAAAGACCCTACAAGGAAAGAGAACTTCACACCAATCTTACTTATTAACATTGATGCAAAAATACTCAACAAAATCCTTGCAAACCGAATCCAAGAACACATTAAAACGATCATTCATCATGACCAAGTAGACTTCATCCATGGGATGCAGGGATGGTTTAATATAAGGAAATCCATCAATGTAATCCACCATATAAACAAACTCAAAGATCAAAATCACATAGTCATCTCACTGGAAGCTGAGAAAGCATTTGACAAAATCCAACACCCCTTCATTTTAAAAGTCCTGTAAAGAACAGGAATCCAAAGCCCATACCTAAACATAATAAAAGCAATATACACAAAACCAACAGCCAACATCACACTTAATGGCAAGAAACTTGAAGCAATCCCACTAAAATCAGGGACTCAACAAGGCTGCCGACTCTCCCCCTACCTATTCAACATAGTACTGGAAGTCTTGGCTGGAGCAATTAGACAGCAAAAGGAGATCAAGGGGATACAAATCGGAAAGGAAGAGATAAAAACATCACTCTTTGCCAATGACATGACAGTGTACTTGAGTGACCCAAAAAATTCCACCTGAGAACTTCTACAGCTGATAAACAAGTTCAGCAAAGTGGCTGGATACAAAATTAATTCAAACAAATCAGTAGCCTTCCTATACTCAAAGGACAAACATATGGAGAAAGAAATTAGGGAAAAGGTACCCTTCACAATAGTCACAAAATCTATGAAATACCTTGGTGTGACTCTAACTAAGCAAGTATAGGACCTGTACGACAAGAACTTCAAACCTCTAAAGAAAGAAATTTAGGAGGATCTCAGAAAATGGAAAGATCTCCCATGCTTATGGATTTGAAAGATCAACATCTTAATAATGGCCATCCTACCAAAAGCAATCTACAGATTCAATGCAATCCCCCTCAAAATTCCAACCCAGTTCTTCATGGAACTGGAAAGATCAATGTGCTATTTCATATGGAATAACAAAAGACCTAGAATAGCTAAATCCATCCTCAACAAAAAAAAAAAAAAAAAAAAAAAAAAAAAAAAAAAAAAAAAAAAAAACATCTACGGGAATCACTATCTCTGACCTCAAGCTATATTACAAGGCAATTGTGCTGAAAACTGCATGGTACCTGTACAGAAATAGGCATATGGATCAATGGAATAGAATAGAAGATCCAGAAATGAGCCCTCATGTATATGGTCACTTGATTTTTGACAAAGGTGCAGTAAACCTTCAATGGAAAAAGGACAGCCTATTCAGCAAATGGTGCTGCTCCAACTGGCACTCAGCATGCAAAAGAATTAAAATAGACCCTATCTTATCTCCTTGTACAAAGCTCAAGTGTAAGTGGATCAAAGATCTCCACATTAAACCACATACACTGAAATTATTAGATGAGAAAGTAGGGAAAACCTTAGAACACATAGGCACATGAGAAAATTTCCTGAACAAAACAACAATGGCTCAAGCTCTAAGGTCAAAGATTAACAAATGGGACTTAATGAGATTGCAAAGTTTCTGTAAGGCTAAGGAAAGTGTCAAGAAAACAAAAAGGCAACCAACAGAATGGGAAAAGATCTTTACCAACACCACATCAGATGGAGGCCTAATATCCAAGGTATACAAGGAACTCAAAAAGCTAGACACCAGAGAATCAAATAACCCTATTAAAAATGGGGTACAGAGCTAAACAATATGTTCTCAGTTGAGGAACACCGAATGGCCCTGAAACATCTGAGGAAGTGCTGGACATCCTTAGCCATCAGGAAAATGCAAATCAAAACAACCCTGAGATTCCACCTCACACCAGTCAGATTGGCCAAGATCCAAAAATCAGATGACAGCAGATGTTGGCGAGGCTGCAGAGAAAGAGGAACATTTCTCCACTGCTGTTGGGGTTGCAAAATAATACAACCACTCTGGAAATCAGTCTGGTGATACCTCAGAAAATTGGATATAGTACTACCTGAAGACCCAGCTATTCCACTTCTGGGCATATACCCCAGAGACACTTAAATACACAACAAAGATATATGCACCACAATGTTCATAGCGGCTCTATTTATAATAGCCAGAAGCTGGAAAGAACCCAGATGTCCTTCAGAAGATGAATGGATACAAAAATTGTTGTACATTTACACAATGGAATACTACTCAGCCACCAGAAACAATGACTTAACCAAATTCTTAAGAAAATGCCTGCATCTAGAGAATATCATCCTGAGTGAGATAACCCAGTCACAAAAGAACAGACATAATATGCAGTCACTGATATTGGGATGCTAACCCCAGAGGCTTGCACTCCCCCAGAAACAACTCACAGACTGTATAAAGTCCAAGAAATAAAAAAAAATACATATTTACAAAACAAGAAGACTTTGACTATTTCCATGTTTCGTTTTGTTTTGCATGTACTTTATGCTCATGGTAACTATTAGGTTTTTAATGCATACTGTCAAGCCCTTGAAAAAATCAAGTACTGACTAAAAAATATATTCACATAGTTTTATGTAAAAATTATTTTAATATCTGAAAAAAAGAAAAAAAATAAATGAATGTGAAAACATATTAGGAGTTTCCTAGATTTAGTAAGTTCCCCGAAGTATATATGAAATCAGTTAAATATTCTCACTTGTTAAAGGCTTATTCCTTTCTGTAGATAATATTTTCAAAACAAAGGACAGTTTTTTTTTTCCTTTAAAAGTGAGAGCATGTCTGGATAGACTATCCAGCTTAATTTCGTTAGTTATTGCATTTAAATTTTGCTTTCAGCTTCTTGACTAAACAATGGGGTAAAGAAGCACTCTTGGCTTTTCTGTAGAGAACACTGCTGACATATGCTCTCCTTGGTAATGCTCTCATTTTCCTAGGGACTTGGAGATATCATTGGGATATTAGACCTGAGACGGTCAACTTAAACAAGAAAATATTTGTTCAGCCCCATCATATCAGAAGGTGCAATTCATGGTCAGGTAGCTCCATTGCTCCTGGCTATAGTGAGTCTGGAAATCATGATGAGAAATGTGTTAAAGTAGAGATGTTGTTCAATGGCAGCTGAAAATCAGAGTGAAAGAAATACTGGAACATGTTAAGCAGGTCCTTAGTACCCACTTCATCTATGTACGCACTCTTTCCCGCTAGGCCCTTCAAATATGAACTCACTAGTGTGTCAATTTTCTGTCATTTGCTGAAATCTAAGTCACCTAAATATGAGTCGTTCGGGGACTTGGACATTTCATATTTAAACATTACAACAAGACCATCCCAAACTGGTTGCAGTCACTTACCTTCTAGGGCATGGGTATATGTATACGGAGTGTTATCTTTATACCAGAGGTCCAAGACAACAAGATAACACAGTCTATATCTGAATGCAGTTCAAATAAAGAGACTGAATCGTGATGTGGGCACAGGTATTATTCAACTGTTGAAGTTTTTGGTTCTCCTACAGTCACCTCTTCCTACCTCAACCATCTGCTTCTTCATCCTTCATATGCTTTAAACTCCATATTTTGAGAGGGTGATTGTAATTTGGAGCCAGTCTCCTCCACACTCCCTGGAACCACTAAGAAACTTTCCTTTACAAAATTATTCACTTTAGGGTTTTGGGCATTGGCAAAACATGCAAGCACCACCACAATAGATTTTTGTAAAATGCTATCTCCTATTAAAGTCTTAGAGGAAATTGGGGAATGGGTAGAATATTAGTGTTCTTTAAAGGAAAACAAAGAGGAATAATTTGTTAATATAAAGAAGAATGGAAAAATCAAGATGCTTGTTGGCTTTCTTAAAATTAGACTAAATATTGACTTTTCTATATTCTACTCTCTCTCCCTACCATGGGTGATTATCAAAGCTCCCAGAGATATTAGAAAGATTGACTCAGTTATGGGCAGAAAGCAATTCACAAATGCCCCATGCCTATATTTGTCAACCTGGGGCTGCAGAAGACTTAGGGTCTTTGCAGTATTTGAAATCCTTGTTAATTCAGACTGTCCAGGAGCAAGAAGACATGCAACCAGTTAAAAGACTCACACACCACATCCAAGGCAGGAGTGCCAACTTGTATAAGTAATTCAGCTCTATAAGCACCTTCTCTCTAGACCATTTTGATATCAAAAATAACTCAAGAAGAGGTCCAAAAAAGTGTGTGTGTGTGGGGGGGGGGATACTGAGAGTTTTATTTGTAATATGACTCCATTAAGTGAGGGATCTGGGTCTCAACTTTAATAAAAGCTCAGCTAACTTGCAAGTGCTGTGGGAATGAAATAAAGAGGCCTGAGGGCTGAGTCCTTGCTTCTCATGCAAGAGGACTATCGAGGGCTCATCTTCGCAAATGTGAACTCCGCTGGGTAATCAGTCATCCCCACGGAAACTCAGCAACTTTTAATTGTCTTTAATTAAGGGGCCACAGAGGCAATCAGCTACATTCCCAGCACATTAATGAGGGAAGTGTAAAGTGCAAAATGGCTACCTGAGGTGACTCACATGAGCAGAAAGGCCCAGCTGAATTTCTAACGGGAAACTCAGGAGAAGAAGAAGATTTTGATATTGGATTCTCTAACCTGGGGTAGGAAAAATCATTGGTAAAACCAGGAAGATTTTTCTGGACTACATTATCAAAGCAAGGAGGATACCATAGGAATCTGTGATATTGGAAGATAAAAAATAAAAATGAAGACAAATAGAGCCATTTAAAGAAATCAGAGGAGTGGTCTGTTTGTGCACAAGGAAGGAAGCACCTGGAAGTATGAAAAAGGAGCTTATGAACTAAACAAATCAGTATAGTAAAAGGTCATAATGAAGTCCATGATTTTTCATTCTCTTTACACAGTGAATAAGGAAGCATTTAGGGAAAAAGTGTGTGCTACCTAATACCCATCTATGAAGTAGAAAGGCATCTCTACATTACATTTAAAACTCTGATGAAAGCATTTTTCTCTGTCTTCAGATTCCATATCAATAATTTTCTCATAAAACAATATTATTCACTGGCCTCTACATTTGTTTACTTAATTATAAGTGATTTCATAGTTTCTAGCTGGTAACCAAATGGCTCATGGGGATATTTTAACGGGCCTCATGCTTTTTCTGCTTCATTATCTGCATCTTTGAAACAACAAACAGATATAGACTGAAACTGAGAGAATGTGGTGCTGAAGAACTTCCCAGAACTTCAGGCCTATAGTATTGAAGCTCCAACCAGATCCACTGTCCTGAGCATAGTGACATAAAAACTATAGGCAAACAGTGGTCATCCATATTCTCTTGGCTTTTCAAAAAACATTGTAGTCACACACACACACACACACACACACACACACACACACACACAAAAGCAAAACAAAACAAAAAAACTGTTTTGATCTGACTGACAAAGAGAGATTTCTAACTAAAACTTTATTTAGGAGACAGTGGGATGGTGCATCATACTGATTACAATTTTATCCAGTTCTTTACAACAAATAATGCCTTTGACATTGAGTGAGTATATCAGGACACTGGATTTCCACAATTTCTCAAAAAGACTTTATCCAACCTCACTTGCATATACATCTGTACAAGGAGAATGCTGATTGTAGCTAACATTTATATTAGTTATGAACTCTTAACAATGTTAGGTGAGAAACCACACACTGCCACACATGAGTGGAACAATGGCTTGCGTTTTTCTTCTTTACATCAAAGCACTGCCTCTCCCCACTCATTGAAAAAGCATCTAGCCTCTGACCTGATAAGTATTCATGCATTCACACCCTGCAACACCCTCTTATTTCAAATAATACCTAATAGTTGCCCAATTTTAAATGGCATTAAAGTTCCATGTTTCTAATAAGAGTTTCTTCATTTGAGAGATCCTTTGGAAACAGGTCTATGACTCAGTTACAGTACTGCGTTAGGTCTTATAAGAAACCATTGAGAATTCTCCATCTAAAGGTGATGCTGGCTTTGGCCTTGTAGAGCAATGGATGTTAAAATAAATGACTTTTACAGCTTAAAAGGAAATGGTTCTCAGCATTAGTTGTCTTTCTGACTCTAGCTCTTCACTATGCTATGCTATCAAGAAAGGTGTATTCTATCCTCTATGAGAAATAGCCTCTTTTATGCACTGGATAAAATGTCATTTTTCAGTTCCTTTGTGAGATTGTTTTACAAATTTTCAACTTGTAAAGGCCAGTTGGAACCTCTGCTAACCCAGGTGGCTGGAGAATGAACGAGAAAGGAAATACCATATGCCTTTTTATCACCCAGACTATTGTTTCAGTTTGTAGTAAAATACAATAAAATTTATAATAAGAGCAGCCATAATAGTCCTCTGTAGTCAGAACTATCTGTTTTCTTATTGTTCTCTATTCTCATTTCCTGTTAGACTAAAAAAGAAATTTCTTTGAAAAAGTTTGTATTGTGTGTACGTCCTAAATATAAAAGCACAGTTTTTTTTTTTTTTTCCTAACTCACTCAGTTAATTAAACTGAAATGGAGATTCTGCCATTTGCAGTCTTAAAAAATAGCCAATTGAAATTTAATTGGTATCCCTTTTTCCTTTCGTATTCATGCCCTGAAGTGAAATTAATGATCAGTTATAAGCACTCAGCTAAGGGGCCATTATGATTTTTCGATGAAATTAAACCTAAGACCATATAATATATCCAACAGCTTTTTAGATAAGAAAGACGGCCATACAAGTAACAAAGGGTTAACACTGGCTCTGTGCCCTCTGCTCTTTTTAGTACAAACACTTCTTCTCAACAATTACAGAGAGACAGCCGGCTCCAGTGTATTTTAGGATCAGTAGCTGCTGTAAATCAAATTAATTACTTTTGCCCAAAACTGTCCTCAGTGGAGGTATTTCAGCCACTGGACTGTTAATACTTCTTTACTTAATCACTGTCTTATAGCACTATCCCCTGATAAGTCATGTAATGGCAATTTCTTCACCTTTCCCAAAGTTTCTACAAGACTGATTTATCAGAGCTGTGTATCACTCAGGCAAAGAACAACAACCTCTTGAATCTTCTTCTTTGCCTTGGGAAAAGAACAGTACCCACAAATATTGATGCTGGGTGCAGTCATTGTATGCCTCTCTGTTTCTATCTTCTAATGAAATTTACCTTTTTACCCTGGTTACATGCGTCCTTCATAGCACTGCACATACCAAGACGTTTGACCTTCCAGGTCTTTCGGCTTTCTTGTCAATTTGATCAAGAGTAATTTAATATATAGGAAGCTTAGACCAATTATTGTACCCATCTGCTTGTGCCTATGAGATGTTGCCTGCTCAGCCAAAGCCACAGGGAAGGCAGAGAACTGAGTCCCATGCCTTGTTATAACTTAAAAACCTAGCTACCTTGAGCAAAGCTAAAATTGGAAGTTCTAGAAAAAAATAAATACTTTTGAAAGATTTATTTATTTTATTTATATGAGTGCACTGTTGCTATCTTCTGACACACAAGAAGAGGGCATTGGATCCCATTACAAATGGTTGTGAGCCACCATGTGGTTTCTTGGAATTGAACTCAGGACCTTTGGAAGATGAGTCAGTGCTCTTATCCTCTGAGCCATCTCTCCAGCCCCAGTTAGATGACAATTTTATTGAAATATAAGGCATGCTATTTGAGATAAAATTGTGTATTGATTGTTTGTGATACAGGCTCTCTTTATGTAGCTCAAGCTACTTCCAAACTCATGATGCTTTTGCCATAAGGTCCCTGGGGGACAAAATTGCAAGAATTGTCTATGTACTTTTAAGTTAATGGTCTTGTTTTTTTCTTAATAAATTCATGAGTTTGTATAATAAATAAAGCATTCTTTGAGTAAATGCTGTTTGATGAAGTGGGGCAAGAAATATTTGGATAAAATCAATACCCTAAATTAGAATACAAAATACTTTACATCCTTTCTTTAATGAATACCTGATGCCTAAGGTCTTCAAATGCTCTGACCCAAGCTTGCACTAAGGAAACCAGCATCATTATGGACCCTGGCAGCCTGAGAATGGTTTGAGAAGCTGGTGGTTTAGCTCTACTGCATCAGAAATAACCACTGTCTTTTTTTTCTGAGGTTCAGAACCATCTAGAAAACATCATTCTAAATACTGAGAAATCTCTCAGCGTGTCTTAGGAGGGACATCTCCCTTGTTGGTTTCATCAATCTGTGAGAGAATATTTTGCTCTCATGGTCTAGATTTAGATCACCTAATATAAGTAAACTTATTTTTTTTTGTACAACTACATATATGTTCACAAGGTATTATGAATACCGTCACCCTCCATTACCCTCTCTTTTTTGCCTGACCCTCTCGGTAATCTCTTCATCCCAGCTGTTCCCTCTCACACTTTCTGGTCAACCTAAATTAACACTTTGAATTGAATTAGGTTTGTTGCATGCACACTGTTGGGGGCTTTTTGCTGGAACATTTACAAGGACGAGTACCTGCATCAGAAAGAAAATTATACCAGTCACACTAAACGGCCATATACTGCCAACATCTCTTGAGCTGTGGTCTTCGCTTCTTAAACTCCTTCTGTACTCCTGATAGAATGTCAGTGGACTTCCTCTTGTTCAAGTCTCATATAGGCAAATAGAGCTCATGATAAGAAATGGCTGCAAGGATGTGCCACAGGTAAAAGACAGACTCTCATGGAACTTGAATTCTTCTCCATTTTCTTCTGTAGTATTCTCTGGGTTTATCTTGAGTTGATATAATTAGGCCCATTCAAGGTGGGCATTGAACTGTCTCTCATTATCAGCAAACTAACTAGGTATGAGTTTCTCTGCATTAACCATAATTCACTGGCAACTTCACTTACTAGTTCCCTGTTAAGTGAAGTGTCATGATTAATAATCAAATGTTACAGGGACACTGTATGTCAGAAGCAGAGCTTATATCATACTCTAAAATGAAATATCTAAAATTTCATGGCAATGACTTCATAGAAAACCTGTAGTAAGAAATTAGTCCTAGATCTAGTATGTATTTGCTTTCTGTATCTCCTAAATGGTTAACATATAGACCATATATTTTAAAGCAAAGAAAATTCTTTTGTATAAGAATATGTAATTTAAAGCCCTAGTGATTGTTTTTGGTCAGTTTCTTGCAATCTACAAGGTAATTTTTTTCAATTTATTTTGAATTAGTCAAATGCACTGTTGAAAGGCAGAGTGAATTGATGCTAAATAGTTTTTGGAAGATGTAATTGTCTGATGATTTGTAAATAGCCAAGCTTATCAAAAAAGTAATTTAAATGTTATGCTGACAATTTTGCTCAGTGTGGTGTTCTCTGTAAACTGGGGAATCCAATTTTTTTGCCCCCATTAGCATGAGAATTATCTTTGCTTGACTAAATTATTTGAAGACCTGGGGCTGCCCAGAGTTTTAGAATGAGAACTTTTAATGATTTATTACCTATAATAAACATCACTCAAAAGATGATAATGTCAAAGTGTTTTTAATAAGCAAGTTTTGGGCAATTTTCCCAAATATCCACTATTACTGTAAATCTAAAGAGACAATAGGGGTTGGTGAGTCTGTGAACATTTCTCAATATTTTGTTAGTGTTCTTTAATGGTGTGAGTCTAAATTGCAAATTGACTGATATGCAGCAGATGAAAGAACTCTAACAAACCTAAACATTGTAATGTCTAGATCCTTATCATTAAATATTCAACAGTTTTAAAGGAATACAAAAGAGTTATTTACATGCTGAGTACTTGGTAACTTGGTTAAATGCTTTTCTTACAGTAATTTGTTTCTCAATGTGTATTAAAATTGCCTTAGGCACTTTCTCCTAAATATGCTTCTGGATATTTACTGGGAGGAGGATAGAGCAGAAGAGCTTATTTTTCATGGCTACACTTTTAGTAAGCCAACAAGCTGAGATCCAGAACATTCTGACAGACTTCTGGTGTTTGCCACCATAACACAGAACCATAAATGTATAAATGAGAAAAATCAGATTTAAAATGAAGTATGTTCATTGTTAAATAATATTTCTTTAGACGAACCACACTGAAATAAAATATTAAATAATTATGTTTATTTACAAACTAGAAACAAAGATGGAGTAGATTGTTCCCTGTTGCCCAAATGGTCTGGTACTAAGCATGTTGAACACAATGGGCACTAGAGCTCTGATGGTTTTGTGAAGTTCCTCTGTGATTAAAACCATCCATCTAGACAAAAGCTTCCTAAGAAAAATGTTAAAATGGAAGCCCAACAACAAGCCATCCTAGGGGAAGTTGGAAGCTTCCATCCAGCAGAGACCTGTTTTAAACTCAGGACATAAATAACTTAATAGGATTAGGAAGGTTCACCAAACTGGACTGGAGTGTTAGCCCTGTTTTTATTGGTTAAGGTTCCCTTTTTGGGATGAGTAGACCTTTTTTCTTGTATCCCCAGAAGTGGCTTCAGACAACCTCCTAACCTAACAACTTGTGTGGAAGGACTAAACCAGCACTCCAGTATTTGTGTATTCATCTGAATTTCAGTTCAGCATCGTTTCATGACCCAGAACTTTCATAGATCTTTCATCTTATCCCAGGTCAAAGACTCTAGGCTGGAGCTTCTTGTAGAGAGTGGACTGAGAGGGCATCCTAGAAAAGGAATATTTCAGAAAATCCGGAGAAGAGATATAGTGCTGAAACAGCAGGAAGACCACCAAGAGAAAAGCCCAGCTGATCTCTGCGTTATACCTGTTGCAAATGGCTCTGCTCCTGAAATCTCCATATATTTCAATTAGATTTGGTTTGTATCTCTTCAAAGGGAAGGAATGCACAGCAGAAAAAAAGGAGGGGGACAGCAGGAACTGGCGTGTAGCAGGCTCATGGTTCTGCTGTTTCCGTCTACTGTATTGAATAAAATGAATCTTTTCAAACAGGTGAATTTTCTAACAGAAATGGCCCAAACAGCCTCAGCTCATTGAATAGAAAGCACAATGGTGATCTAAACCTATTACTTTCAATGGAGTCTGTGACATTTTCTGCCAGCATATTGATTGGCAAGAGAGAGAGAGCCAGAGAGAGAACTTTTCCCTCGGCTCATTGTGTGGAGTCAGTCATTGTGATTCTAGTCACAATGCAAGGAAAAGCACTCAAGTCAACAGGCCGAAAGCTTCAGTAACAGCAGTAATGAGTAATTCTGCACATAGAGAATCATACGTGTTTTTCAAAATTTTCATTAAAATAATGTCTCCTCCCTCAACTACAAAGACAGAAAAATATTAATTAGCCAGTTGATGATAACTACATTCAGCCAAAGATTAAGACCTATGTTTCCAGAGAATAATTAGTATCACCTTTTTCAAAAATCTTATAGTTTACATCAATATTTACCTTGAATGATGCAAATTTTTAAGCTGTGTACAAATTTATTTGAACTAGTTTGGTTTCTATGTCCTTGATTAGAAAACATTGCTTTGTTTTTATATCGGTATTAGTGGTTGTTATAATTTGTTCTTATTTATTAATCTGATTTTTGGAGACACATAAAATTCTTTCCTATCAAGCTTTGCCATGAGGTTCATGTTGTGTGGTTCTGGTGGGTTGGCATCAGAACTGTCCTTGTCATGTCACAGATGATAGAAAAAATTCCCATCTATAACATTTCATGAAACAAATATTAACTTTTTTTAATGAAATAACTTTCTAGAATAGAATAAAAATTTATTAATGAATATGTATTATCAAGTATTCCAGGGTAGATGAATGAATGGTAGGAAGAAAACTCTTTAAGGACTCTAGTTGTAAATATTTTGTTTTCAAATTTATTGCATATTTTTTGTATTTACATTTCAAATGTTATAACCCCCCCAACCACTCTACTCCCTTGTCCTCTAAACATTTTTTTTGGTTTGTTTATTTTTTTGTTTTCATCTTAATTTCAATCATTACATAATTTGACTCTAATATTATGGGGATTTTAAAGCTTGTTGCTTCTCATGACGTCTGCATTTGGTATCTTTTTCTATTATGCACAGTCAGTTTCTACAGTTGTTCCTGGTAATTTAACTACACTAATTTCATGTCTGTTCATATCCTGTACCATATCACTCCATAAAGACCAATCGTTCTCTGCATGACGATGAACTACTAGGTAGGTGAACAAAGCTACACCAGTGACTGCAAGATCCACTCTGTACTTCATGGTGTTCACTGAATAACCAGTATTATCTGCTCTCTTTCCAATATCCCACAAATTTACTACTTGTTTCTAATAGCATCTAAGGTAAATGTTTATATACGTTATTTTTTTTTTTAGTAATTTAACTGAGTATGTACTGAATTAAGAAATTCTTGTAGATGAAAATAGAAAATGATTTTTCTGCTATAGAAGTAAAGTCTTAGGGGTACAGGAAACATAAATTGAAAAGACTTTTCTGTTTTATATTTTAATCTACATAAAGCTCAGACTCATCCAGGATTGCTGTCTTGATAAGCATAAAACTGGGTACAGGTCAAATGAAACATACCAACATGTTTCATAATATCACTACGTTTCCTGTTAAAGGGATATTTATAGATGGGTAAGAAACACAAATATTAGTCAAATTGAAGGATGGTACTAGATCACAAAATGTATATCATAAACACCCCAAACTAGCCCTCCAAAGCCTTGCCATATGGTTACTAATCTATGTCATCAGAGACACAGATATTAATATCAAATTAAATAAAAACATAAAGCCATGATTGCCCACACCCTGATATTATGGAAAGTCAAAACTGATATTATGGAAAACAAAACAAAACAAAACAAACCAGGATTTAATCACAAAAATACCCAACTCCTTTGCAGTCCAGGCAATTTCATCACAAACTACCGATGCTAGACATAGTATTACAGTATTTCCAGTTTTTTCTACTGTGTTTTCTTTTGACTTGGACTAATCAGTTTGTTCTGTGCCCAGTTCTTCCATTTTAGACATATTTATTACCATTATAAGTTAAAAGTGTGTAACAAGCTTTGGAGTTTGTAGACTCATGGGCAAGAGATGTTGGTTTTCTAAGGTATTGGAAGACTTAGATATTATAAAAACTGTTAATACTAGAATAAAGCACTATAATAGAGTAATGAGCCTATCATGATAAGAGCTTGTGGCTTAAAAGAATTCGTTAGGGGTAAAGTTGTGATGTATAGTGTTGTCAACTTGACAGAATCTAGGATCATCTTAGTGACTGGTTTTAGCATATTCCTATAAAGTATGGTTTTGGTTACATTAATAGGAAAAACATTCTCATTTTACACTGGACTATATAAGACAGCATTAATGAAATTGTAACACACATTTATCCCTTTGTTTATCATTGTGGATATGTTGATGTCATATGCTAACATGAAAAACAATACCTTGAATTGGGAACTAAAAACAAAGCCATTGTCCATTAGTTAATTTTATTTGAGTATTAAATACAAGAGAAGAAACTAATATACATTTTATATCTTAAAATAACAACCATTTTCAATTATAGGCAGATTTCTGTTATTGCTCCTGAAAGCTGTTTCTCTTGCAGAGAACTACAGAAACATTCCGCCTAATTTAACAGGGCATGCCCTGTGAATAAAATGGGATAGACATGTGTATATTAGTTATACAGAAAGAATAATTCTATAATTTGTTTAAGTGGAAATAGTAAGGATAAAGAGCATCCAGGCATTCTTGTGACAGAGATGTTGTCAATAGGTTACCACTTTTCAATCTTTGTCTGAGGTCATGATAACCACCAATATTATGCAAAGTAACAAGTTGTTAGAACTAATGAATTGTGGATAATGTTTTCTTCATCTCTTTATAAAAGTTAAGTAATAAGATGTTCATATTCTAGTAACTGGTGGATGTCAATAATGGCCTTCTCCTAAGTGTTGTTAAGTTAGTTCAGGCTCCTTCGAGCCAGATCAGCCCCTTCTATATTACTATACATTAGATTTTAGCTTCAAGAGCTGTGGCATGCCTAATGCATAGCTATGGTGAGTCATTTTATTTAAAACGATCAAAATCACTCTTTCCACTAGCCAGGCATATAGATTACATCACCAACTCGGAAAGTCAGCATGCAGAATTGTAGTCAAATTCAGGAATCATTAATTTACCTACCAGTATATTAGTCTTTGCAGGAAGTAATTTGCCCTACATTTCACATTTAAATCAAATGTTTTAGTTCAGTACTTACTAGATTAATTTATAGGTCTTACCCCCTAGACATCCTTACTCTTTAAGTTAACAACTAGAAATCCAAAAGCAACATAGATCATGGGTTTTGTATTTGGTACGTACAAATATACTGTGAACTTCCATTTCACTGTGCATGATATGAGTATGTACTTCCTTTTCTCTTCTGTAAATATTGAAATTCTTGGGAGTAAATGATTAAAACGACTAAAAGAAAGAACACAAACTTTGTAGGATATTGTAAAGTTTTCTCTCTTTTCTCTGATATCCACTCCACTGAATCCTTACTGACTACTTCCATATGAAAAAGACAAACTTCATTCAATCCCCATGAAAGTTGGAAAAGCTTAAATAAACCATTCCTTTTGAAATTCTTAATTTTGAAAATCTTAATGACATTCTTCTTTTATTTTATTTTTTAATTTAACAACTTTATTTTAAAAAACAAAGATAAATGTACAGAATTTAAGCATTTTTGCATAAAAGCATACAAATAAATTTTTGTCAGTATTTTTTTTAAGGTTTGATAGTGTACATTAAGATCTTACTAGTTACAATGAATATAAAGTACATGTAAAACAAGTTGTAACCTGGAATTAGCCAAAGCTGTCTTGGTGTGTAAAGATTAAGCATAATGATTTCTCATTTTCTTTTTCTTTTTTTTTCTTTTCTTTTTTTGGCCTTCCCATTCTCTTGAACTTCATATAGTCTGTGAGTTGTTTCTGGGATGTTCTGATCTTTCTGGGGTTAGTATCCAATTATCAGTGACTGCATATTATGTCTGTTCTTTTGTGATTGGGTTATCTCACTCGGGATGATATTCTCTAGATGCAGCCATTTTCTTAAGAATTTCCTTAAGTCATTGTTTCTGATAGCTGAGTAGTACTCCATTGTGTAAATGTACCAAAATTTTTGTATCCATTCATCTACTGAAGGACATCTGGGTTCTTTCCAGCCTCTGGCTATTATAAATAGGGCTGTTATGAACATTGTGGTGCATGTGTCTTTGTTGTATGTTGGAGCTTCTCTGGGGTATATGCCCAGAAGTGGAATAACTGGGTCTTGAGGTAGTTCTATGTCCAATTTTCTGAGGAATCCCAGACTGATTTCCAGAGTGGTTGTACCAGTTTACAACCACACCAACAGTGAAGAAGTGTTCCTCTTTCTCCATATCCTCATCAGCATCTGCTGTCATCTGAATGTTTGACCTTAGCTATTCTGACAGGCATGAGGTGGAATCTCAGGGTTGTTTTGATTTGCATTTCCCTGATGGCTAAGTATATTGAGCACTTACTTAAATGTTTCTCAGCCATTCGATATTCCTTGATTGAGAACTTTTTGTTTATCTCTGAACACCATTTTTAATAGAGTTGTTTGATTCTCTAGTGACTAGCTTTTTGTGTTCTTTGTATACCTTAGATATTAAGCCTCTATCTGATGTGGGGTTGGTAAAGATTTTTTCCCAGTCTGTTGGCTGCCCTTTGTTTTGTTTTTTTGACAGTGTCCTTGGCCTTACAGAAACTTTGCAATCTCATTAAGTCCCATTTGTAGATATTTGACCTTAGAGCACTAGCGATTGTTGTTCTGTTCAGGAAATTTTCTCCTGTGCCTATGAGTTCTAAGGTTTTCCCTAGTTTCTCATCTAATAGTTTCAGTGTATCTGGTTTAAAGTGGAGATCTTTAATCCACTTGCACTTGAACTTTGTACAAGGAGATAAGAAAGGGTCTATTTTCATTCTTCTGCATGCTATGTGCCAGTTGGACCAACACCATTTGTTGAATAGGCTGTTCTTTTTTCATTGAATGTTTACAGCTTCTTTGTCAAAAATCAAGAGAACATTCTTCTTTTAATAAACAAGAAGCAAGTCATACTCATGACAGGCTTAAGCATATATTACTAGACCATCACTGTGAGTCCTTTCTCTGCTTACATTTTACTTAGATATACTAGGATGAACTTTAGAAATCTCTGTTAGCCCCCATACTCTTTCTTAGAAGTGAGTTGTTCCTCTGAGAGCCCCACCCCACAGCCAATGAAAACAGATGCAGAGACCCACAATCAAACTTTTGATGGAACTCCAAGTGTGTTGAGGAAGAGATATAAAGTGAATTAAGCACCGTGAAGGCAGTAAGGACTTCACAAGAAGAAAAACAGAATAAACTAACCTGAACCTTCAGGGTCTCCTAGAGACTGGAACACCTACCAAAGAGCAAATATGGCTGAACCTAAGGTCCTGCATATATGTAGCAAATGTGCAGCTTTGTCTTAATCCAAATCCCTCAACAATTAGAGCAGGGGCTGTCCCTGAATGTGTTACATGTGTGTGGAATATGTTCCTCTAACTGAGCTGTCTTGTCTGGCTTCAGTGGGGAAAGATAAGCTTAGTTGTGCAATGATTTGATGTTCCACAATCCGGCTATACTCATGAAGGAAGAGAAATGAGGGAGATGCTGTGTGATTGGGGAAGTGGGAGTCAGAGAGGGCGATTGGGGTGTAGAGTGAAGAAATAAATTAGTTAATGAAAAAAAAAAAAGAAATGAGTTGTCAGAGACAAAGATAAGCAGAATATTTTGATTTTTGATGAGCAATAAAAAAGGAGTAAATTAAAAATTAAGCGATCATTTTCATAAGCAGAGGTGACTGATATCTTGTTTTACACAGAATAATTTACCAGTTACTTACTCTACTAGGTAATCAATCATGTTTAGAGAAAAGGGCTAGGGGCTCAGTGGTTTAAAGTACTTGCTGCTTATTCAGGGTACCTAAATGTGACTGTAGGTTTCTACATTGGGTGACTCAAAAACCTCTCTAACTGCCCTCTGAAATCTGACATTCTTCATTGGCCTACACAGGTCTCTGTGTCAACATGCATAAACCTAGCCATATTTACGGATAATTAAAAATAAATAAAATAGATCACTTTAGAAAATTAAATAGGCTAAATTTCAACAAGACTTTTTTTTTGAAGTTAGATGGAACTGTTTCAATTAGCAAACACAGTGCTGGAAACAGCAAAGTTCGTGTCTGTGCACTGAAATTGTCCTCAAACTAACTGTCTGTTTTAGGTAGAGTTTTACTGCTCTAAACAGATACCATGATCAAGGTGAGTCTTATAAAGACAACATGTAATTGAGGCTGGTTTGCAGGTTCAGTCAATCTTCATCAAGGCAGGAACACGGCAGCATCCAGGCAGGCAAGGTGCAGGAGGAGCTAAGAGTTCTACAGCATCATAGAGAGACTTCCAGGAGAATACTGACTTCTAGACTGCTAAGGGTCTTATAGCCACACCAACAGTGACGCACCTATTCCCACAAAGCCACATCTACTGCAACAGGGTCATACCTTCTGATCGTCCCACTGCCTGGGCCGAATACTTGCGAATCATCACGCTCTCTTACAGTTTAGAAAAAGTTATAAAATTTACCATCTACATCGTAATTATATATATAATTACAGACAGAGTTTTTTCTTTCGTGAAAACCAATTTGATTCCTAGGATTCTCATGTCCATGTCCTTTAGCCTTCTCCTACCTTCTTGATAAATAACCAATATTGCCTCTTCTGCAAATCAAATCATTTCCCTAAAGAATAGCAGTCAGTGACAAAAGGGTTTAAATTAACCTGTACCAAATAAAAATGATCCTCCACTTTTCGGAAACATTTTTCCTTTTAATTTGCAAACTAGTTTTAACTCTGCATGTTTTAAAATGATTATTTTTAATTGAAAAGAATGAGGCAATGTGTATTATAAGAAGTATTTTTTTAACACAGCTGTTGTTTTTTGATGTTAAATTAAGCCACCCAAACATTGTTATAAAAGACCTTTAAGTTTGTCTCATGTGTTTTAAGGTAAGCATTGTTTTATTATTCATCTTGCCATTATAGAAAATAACCACTATTACCTCATATCAACTCTATGTTGTAATCCTCTCTAGAATTTATTGGAGGTTCATATTACTGGACTTAGGCATATTAAAGGGCCAAAAGGTAGACATGGGATGACAGAACACAATCATGGTAAACACTTTTATTACCTCATTATTTAAGGGTTTGCTATAGCACCAACTTTTACATAGTAAAAATACCTTATCTTACTGTGAAGAGCATGTCTTAATGGATGCTACATATAAAACTACAGAGACTGTGAGCTTTTCATTCAACCTCTCTGTTCCCTGGAATAGTAATTCTTAGACTTTTTGTATATGAACAAATGCCTAGGCTGAAAGCTTGTTCTTTATTGGCTTGATCTCTGACTAGATCATAAGTCAATTATCCCATTTAAACTGGTCTGAGTCATGCTGCTTTGGTTAGTTATCTCTCCTCAGGTTCACATGTCTGTGTCCAAAAGCTTCCATGGAGAATCTCTGACCCTCACACCTGACTATTTCTCAGAATTATATCTCTCTCTGCTGTATGTCACACCTTCAAATCCTGCCTCACATCATTGGCCAATCGAACTTTTATTGACAAGTAATACTTCCATTCAGTACAAGGTATTTTTTTTCTACAAGTTGAAGAGACAAAGCAAGCAGAAAGTAGATGTGCCCAGCATGTCTACGTATAGAGAATTTATGATATCTTAAATTTGTTCTAATTACATTGTCAGGTAAAGCAAAATTAAAATGAAGACAACAACAAAAAAAAACTGTTTCATTTTCACTGTAAGCAGATTAAAAATCCTGAAAAAAAAGAATTTAAAAACCAGGATAGAGAAAAAAATACCTGTCCCAGAAATGTGGTTGATTTGATATGGTTATGTCACATGTAGATTGTGCTGAAGGAAGAATATCTAAGTTTAAGGATATCATAAGAGAAAGTTTTCAAATGGAAAAGCAAAACTTGCAATTGAGCTATAATAGACTGGGTGAAACTATAGCTTTTATGGTCTTTGAAATTTTAAATGACTGCTTTAAAATTAGAATGAGCATTACAAATTTAGAATTTTTTTTTTCAGAATAAATATACTTTGCGTAAGGCTTTGAAGTCTCTTCTATAGCATAATTCTAAATAAAGTTGCTGTTTGTATAATTTTTGTATAATACACACTGATAGATTTAGCAATATCCTAAATCCTACGATTTACTGGTGTACTGTTTGTTAAAGTAGACAAAAGATTTCAAGTAAAGTAGGAAAATAATTCCAACTCTAAGGACAGTTCTTATCACTCTCTTTGATTCTCCAGGCTTCGTCTGGACTTGATATTCTGACTTTTCTGAATTTCTGCACACTTAGATTTTGTGTGTGTGTGTGTGTGTGTGTGTGTGTTATGTGAACTGTATATATGTATATATATATATATATATATATATATATATATATATATATATACATATTGATATACATAGAATTACTTGAAAAGCTTCGGACTTCATTCTAATTTAGGATGTTTTCTTTGCACATATAATGCTAGGATGATTGCTTTATCTTTTTCATAAACTTATCTGTTATTTATAATATTAATTTCTCTTGAAGATATTCTTTCTAAATATGAAGATGGATGTTTTGTCTTCTTATTCTTTTTACTTGTATCCTGATTTGGGGAAAACTTGGTTTTTAATTTTGTTTTTAGATATGACACATTATTTAATGGTTTTGAATACTATAATTTTTCTTGACTCAGTGGTTTTCATGTTAAAATCCATGGTATTTTAAGAAGTTTGTACTCCTCTTCCAGCATAATTACAGATAGCATCCAATTCTGGTGCTCACTGGGAATCTCCCTGCTCCTTCACAGGCACAGTATCATCTGAAAGGTTAGGTTGATTTTCATAATATTTGGGACACACATAGTCAGCTCTTGAGCCAAAAAATTCCACTGGTAATTTGTGAAATTTTTAGCCAGCCTGAAAATCTGTGCTCTAATATCTAAAGTACCTTATCTCTCAATTTGCAGTGGTGAGATATCTACCAGAACTGATAAAACAGGAAAAACATCAAACCAATAATGTCTCAACTTGCTGCAGTGAAGATTTCACAATGTGACACATCAATTTTTGTGCTTAGGTGTATTTAAAATATGTTTTCTGGGACTGGGGATGTAGCTTAGATTCCTAGTGTTTCCTTAGCATTTCTGAAGGACTGTATTTGGTACATAATATCAATATACTATTGTATAATGGGGGAGGGCAACCAAGGCCATCCACATATTTAAGTAGATTCAAACCAGCTTGATCTACCAGAGATGCTACCTCCAAATCTTTTAGTAGATATCACATTTTGCATAGTTCATCTGGAATTTTGTTGTTCCCTGAGCCCTCTCTAATTGTCACACGTCCTTGGGAATTGAGAATTCTATCTAAAAGTCTTATCTCTTTCCTGTGTAGTTTCTTTTGTCCACAGAAAACTCATCATACT
This sequence comes from Micromys minutus, assembly GCF_963924665.1. Classification (NCBI taxonomy): domain Eukaryota; kingdom Metazoa; phylum Chordata; class Mammalia; order Rodentia; family Muridae; genus Micromys; species Micromys minutus. The sequence continues at coordinate 15,543,036 of NC_137977.1, forward strand.
CCTCCATAAACCTGATCTTTTTATTTTACATGCACTTTACAATGTCAAACAAGTAAAGCAGAAAACACTTAAAGACAAGCTAAGTGACTTGGCTTCCATATTTAATACATTAGCAGGAGACTACAAACAATGGGTCTAGGTTCTACACCTAAGTTTTTAGCATGTGGAAAGGCAGATTCCAGGCTTCAATATTGACTGACATTTCTAGCCGCTATTATATATTTATAATATTTACCTTTCTCTGTTTTCTATTAATTAATTATTTATTTACATTCCAGATGTTGTCTCTCTCCCTTTCCCCCTTTGATGAGTTTATTCCCCCATCTTCCCATCCCCTTTTGCCTGAAAGGATGTTCCATCCTCACCTCCCTGGGGCATCAGGTCTCTACTGGACTAGGTGGATGCTCTCCCTCTGAGGACACTTAAGGAATTCCACTGCTATATATGTTCTGGGGCCCTCAAATTAGTCCATGTAGCCTCTTTGGTTGGTGTCTTAGTATCTGGGAGTTCCCAGAGGTCCAGGTTACTGTTGGTGTTCTAAGGGGATTTCCATCCTCTTCAGTTTCTTTGATCCTTCCCTACCTTCTTCTGTAGAGGTCCTGACCTCAGTCTAGTGCTTGACTGTGAGTATCCACAACTCTCTCACTCGGATGCTGGTAGAGTCTCTTAGAGGACAGCCATGCTAGGCTCGCTGATGCTATGTTGTGCTAGCTCTCTCCTTTGAATGCTGAGGAAATTGTAACTCAGAAAGAAGTTAAGAGTCTGGAGAGATAGCTCAGTCAGTAAAGTACTCCCCTCACAACCTGGACAAGGTACCAGAGTAAGGTCTGATCTCTGGAACTTATATTATGAAGGGGAAAAGACAGTGCCTAGTGTTTGGTGTTTACAATCCCATTTCGGTGAAGACAGAGACAGGACTATTCCTGATGCTAACTACTTAGCTAGCCTACTTTAATTACACAAGCAGTAAACCTTGTCTCATTTTTTAAAAAGTGGGTAGCATTTGAAGAATTAGACCAGAGGTTGTCTTCTAGTCTCCACATACACATGAATGTCCCATGCTTGAAAATGTACACAATGGCATGTACACACACATACACAGGCACACACACACACATACACACACACACACACACACACACACACACAAACAGAAAGAGACAGAGAGAGAATAAATAAGTTTAGAAATACATTTTATAAGGGAAGAAAGATACTAGATTGCAAGAGCCACTTTTCCTGAGTCCAAAGGCCAGATACTCAGTTCAATTAAGCTCACACTTCATCTACAGAAAGCAAATCAGAGATGTAATTATCTAAAGTACAGGCTTTTGTATTCATGTAGATCTGGATTCTGGTATGTTTAGAAACATAAATGTCCTTCATCCTCAGTAGTGAATTAATATCTCCTTTTCCTTAAGGCACCACTTTGGTTGTTTCTAACTTCCCTAATCTAAACAGAATCTCCCCCACCTAATTACTATAGTCCTTATAATCTGTAGTTCTCCGAGTCACCAAGATTTTAGATGCCACACTAGGGAGAGGTTACCTAGGGATCATAAGTGACAATAGAAAACTAAGTTCTTCTCTTTTGATATTGGTAAGCTAACAGTGATGTATATTAACTAAAGCTTAGGGCACTTGGCCACAGCAAGCCCGTGTAGGAGAGAGGACTGAGAAAGAGCTGCCAAAGTTCCACATGGTTCTGGATTAATAGTCTACAGAATAATATGTTTCCTATAAGCCCAAATGAGGGTCATTTTTTGATGACAGATTCAACAGGCCTCAGGCCCTGTAGACTCTCTGAGCAGGCTTCTGTAAAACTGTGTGGAGGAAGAAGACTTTTGGGAAATCAAAATAATGTAAAGATAACTATTTGCCACATTCTGTTCTCTGATGATTTTAGGAACACATGCAGTTCAGGCTGCTAGCACCTGGTAGGAAGTGCCCAGACAGGCATTTGCCATTGAAATATGGCTGAATAGATGGTCCTGCAGGTGGGTAGGCCCTGTTATGTTCTTTGGAGTTTTCAGACTGAAACCAATCAACTTGAAGCCCAATTCAAGAACTCATCCTAAGAATCACAAGCTGTGGGAAACCTGGTCGGTTCAGTAGGATCTAATTTGTTTTGAATAGGTTAAAAAAGAAGATAAAGGAAAAAGAGAAGTTGGAGCCATGGGGATTAACAGAAGCGGAGCTGACTGCATGCAGCATGCTCGCTGTAATAAACAACAGTGTTATTAGCGAATACAAAGCCTGTGATAAGCAATGCCTGTGATGTTCCATTCACCCTAATAGGCAGAGAAGATAATTGGGACAAATAAAGTGCTAAAACAGTCTCTAAGCACCTTTGCCAGCCTCTCTTCGAATGAGTGAATCATCCTACATGCAGAATAGCACAGCGGGAGCCTGAGAGAGTAGCGTCTGTGTCTCCATAAAAAGAATATGCTCCTTGCACTAATGGAAAACCACAGAAGCACCTCTCTCTCTCTCTCTCTCTCTCTCTCTCTCTCTCTCTCTCTCTCTCTCTCTCTCTCTCTCTCTCTCTCTCTCTCTGTATCTCTCTCTGTGTTTGTGTTTTCTCTCTTTTTACCTATAGGTCTGGCTCTGTGTAGATAGAGACACAATTCCACATAGTTAAATCTAGGAAGACTTATAGTTCATGTCCTGTTCATGTTTTAACAGTTTCTGGAGTGGTAAGTTAAATCTAAACTTTGACATTCCTTCCACAAGATGGTTCCTTCAGCATATAAAATATTTAAAAAAATAAACCCTCAGTTTTCCTCATCAGTGAATCTGTATTAGTGACTTGCCATTGTTAAGAAAAATATACCTGACAAAAATAACATAAGAAGAAAGATTTGACTCTCATTTTTGGGGTACAGTATACTAAGAAGCAGTATCCATGGTAGCAGCAACATGAAGCAGCTTGCCATGTTGTACCATGTTGAAAAGCAGAACAGGTGAATGGTGCTGTTCAACTTCCCTTTAACTCTGTATCTTGTCTATCTGAGCCTCATCCTATGTAATAATGCACCCTTAGGTGAGGTGAGTCTTTTCAAATCATTTAATCCAATGTAGAAACTTCCTCACAAACAGGACCAGGGTGAATTGAGACCCTGTCAAGTTGATAACCATAAAGACAATTATGGCATCCTTTTAGACACAACTGTTCTTTGGCTGCTTTATTTTGTAGATAGTATATGAAAAATGTGTTAAGAAAGGTTTTTTAAAATTAAACATAAGTCAATATATTAGTATCAAAAATGGCTTCTTTAACATCAGTTCCTGGAGTGTCTTATTAGACAATGGGTTGACTTACAAGTGTAATTACTAGATTAAGTGACACATAATGCTGACAGGAGGCTGGTTTTGAGAAACCTTGAAGTAAGTGTTCTGGGCCAAGAAAAATAAATTGTAATTGAGCTGCAGATAGACTTCATTCATTCATTCATTCAACAATACTAAATTTACTATATGGAATGTGTAACAGACTATGCACTGTGCATTCTTGCTTGCTACTTTCTGTTGAGACAATTCAGGCATAGATTTCATCAGTAATCACATTTTAGTAACCCCATTTATAATAAGAAAATATTTACATTTCTAATTTTGGCTTAAATGTTTTCCATGTGTTACAGTTTTGGAAAACATGAACTATAGGTGTTCACGTATAGAAGGAAAGGAGAGAAGAGGAAATGGGAGAAAAGAACAAGGGGTAGAGAAAGGAAAGGGATTGGAGGGTAAAGAAAAAGGACATGGGGGTTAGTGAGAGGATAGGGAAATAAACACCATGAACAGTGTGTGTGATCTGTCCAACACTGATAGAATAGTGTTAGGTCCTAGATCCTTGTTCTAGGCACAGGGCTTAAAAATGGATGCATTAGGGGAGAATGGACATCCAATGTCTAATTCATGAAGAAGAGAATGGACATCCTTTACCTAATTCATGGAGAAGAGAATAGAGATTCTTTTTCTAATTCATGATGGGCCCTTCTCCATTATATCCATACCTGGTTTTAACCTACGGAATCAAATCTTGGAGCATGAAGCAGGTTACTACAGAACAAATGTGAGATGAGCGAGTTATTCTTATGTCCTCACTCTAGCCCTACTCACCTCTGTAGATATTAGAGAGGCAATAAATTAAGTTGACCATCCATGACCAATGACTGAACCAATCATGCCTATACAATGATATTCTTTAAAATCCTTGAATAAGGCTGGTGATGTAACTGTACTTTATGAGTGTGTGTAAGACCTCAGATCCTATTTCCCTGATAGCCAGTCTAAAGCATTGCTGAATTTGGTTGTAATGTGTCTGAGAGCAATATATGACACTAGGCTCCTGTTCAGCTTACACTTTGCAGTAAGTTCCTGTATTTAAAAAAGGAAGAGAATGAGGACGAACAAAAGGAGGATGAGGAAGAGGAAAAGATGGAAGAAAGGAAAGAAGGAAATCAGGAAGGAAGGAAAAAAGGAAAAAAGGAAGGAAGGTCAGAAAGACAAAATTGAGGCCTAGATAAAAATTACAGCTTTAGAGTGGTAAGAGTGTTTGTATATGGATATATGGTGCACCCCTCAGGCATTGGAGAATCCCATGGAAGCAGGGGATGAAAGATGGTAGGAGTCAGAGGGGATAGAGTACATCAGGAGAACATGGCCCACACATCAGCTAAGCAGGTGTCACATGAGTTTATAGCCACTGGTTGGTAAGTACAAGAACTGAGCTGAGTCTGCCACTGCTGTTAGCTTCATGTTTTTGTGATACTGCTAACTGAGAGTGGATGCGTCTCTCACTGCTCCTGGGACTTTTCTCCTCCTTTTGAGTTTCCCTGTCCATCATCAATATTATGCTGTTCTCTCTTGAAACCCTGCTCTTTTCTGAGAAGGAAACACAATTCGGGTAGACCTAAGGCAGAGAAGAGGTAAAGGCTGCTAGGAGGAGTGGAGGAAACGAAATTATGTTATAACAGAAGAATCTATTTTCAAAAAAGAAATGAATGCTTGCTGAGAACAAGACATTTTTAAATTGAATTAAAGTCAAGTTAGGAGCTGTCCATTCAGGGAAATCAACCAGCAAGCCCACAGAAATATTGATTAAATAGGGTGAGAATAGGGCCTTGCCTACTGAATCCTGTCTATTGTTCCTGTGGATTTGTTGTCTCATTTTCATGTGAGGGGTACATTTCTCTCCATAGAGCCCCTGCATCACATAAGCACACCGTCTCTCCCATATATTTAAGGCTCCAAGGATTTTGCTCACTACCTCAAAAAGCACTGGCTGGACTCTGTACCATGCTAATGCCATGATAATGTTTATGGTAATGCCATTTCTCTGAATCATGAATATCTGTTGTGTGGGAAGTTTTCTTGGAAGGTCTCCATTCTTCAATTTGAAAAGTCCTCAGAGGCCTATTCTGAATTATTGTAAAAATAGACCAAAAACGTTTTATAATAACAGTTTTGTTTTTTTAACCAGTCATAGTAAGCTAGATAGAGTAAAAGTTACCTGGGTCAGTTCATTGTTCTCCCTCTCTGGCCTGATCTGGCCCTCGTCTTCTGTAACCAACATGAACTTTTTACAATGCTTTCTCAGCTTAGTTGTTTGAACTACACATAAATTGATTGTGAGTAGAAGGTTTTTCGATCTGACAGTTCTCCAGTGTCTTGTTTGTCCAGAGAGAAAATAAGAACATGTTGACTTCTGTCCTTTTTCTGATGGTCCATTGGATAGAAAGTAGGGGAAAGACGAACTGCCAAACCTAGTTGAGACAATACAGATCATGCCTACTCTAATCTTGGCACTGAGCTTAGCCAGAGGAAATGAAAATGCTGTCCTGTGGTCCCCAAAAACAAGTGCAGTGAGATGCTCTCTCAAGAGACTGGAAATCTGGCTGTGTCTCAGAGCCTCCTCTGCATGAACACTGGTTTCAGTGACTGTCATTGCCAGCACATTTCTCTGACAGCAACATTTATCTTCCAGTATAAAATTTGACTCAAAACATTCTACAGATGGAAACTTACTCACCGAGTCCATGGATTTCTCTCAAGATGCAAATGTACTATTTTATTTCACTTTTAAGCCTGACCTTTCTCTCCCTTGCTTCATCTTAGCATCATGGGTTGCTAAAAGCATTCTGTTTTCCATAGATGTTGTATTACTATTGCCATATTTTCATATCAGAAACTATGAAGGAAGGAAAAGAGCAAAAAAATACAATATAAAATTGAAAACCAAAGAAAAATGCAGAATATCAGTCAGGCTTGACAAGGTTCCCCTAAGAATAGATTACCTAGTCTAATGTTGTGGAAAAATGACTGCTATACATCAAAGAAGAGGTCAGGAAATTAAACTTTATGTGTAATACTTGGGAGAAAAATGTGGAGTTTGGCTAAAAAATAGAGTATTTCATGGTTTGGTGAAAATTTTAAATGTTTCAATTCTGTTGAAAAAAAACCCTAAAAACAAGAAAATAATAAATAAATAAATAAATAACATCATTACAGAAATGATAGCAGGTAAAAACAAATACCAAACAAAACAAAACAAAACAAAACAAACAAACGAACAAACAAAAAAAAAAAAAAACCAACCAGAGGTCTCTCTAATGCCCCAATGAGGGAGAGGAATTGTGGCCGAGAATATGTGGACAATCCTTGGGTTCTGTGAGAAAGTCCTTCATAATTTGCTGTGGTAACATCCCTCCACAAGACAGCACCTTGAAGATCTGAATTGAGGAAATAATATAAGACTTGTGTATTCAAGTGTAAGTTTTCCAAAATATTCTCAGTGTGAGAACACCGATTTCCTCTCTACTTTGTGATTTGACTTGCACATCTGCCTTACCCTTCTTTCTTTTAATGACTTCCTTCTTCGTTCTGCTGTAGCATCTTTCTCTTTGTTTTATACCCTTTGCCAATAACTCTGATATCACACTGCCTCCAAGCTGGTAAGGATAGTTAGTCTGCTTGTGGTCTACTTCCAATTGTTCCTACAGATATGTAGGTTGGTATGCATGTTTGTAGGAAGATAGATAGATAGATAGATAGATAGATAGATAGATGATAGATAGATAAATAGATAGATAGATGATAGATAGATAGATAGAAAGATAGATAGATTGATTGATAAATAATTGTATTATCATCTACTAAATTACAAATCCCTATGGGTCAGTAGTTCAATAGCACAGTATGGTCTTTTAATTTTCATAGATATACTATTCCAACCACAATGTATGCCAAACTCTTAATAATTGGAAAGACTTACATGTTTTAATATTCTCAAATCTCTTTGTGTACCATTTAAAATCAGTGCATTCAGTTCACAATAGCTACTCATACAGTGGTCACAACCCCTATGTCAGTCTCTATCTTTGTCTCTATTTGCCCCTCCCCTCTCTAGTTGTCCTCCACTATCTTCTTTCCATTCCTGACTGCTGTGTTATACTCAGCATTAATCCATATTTTCTTCTCTGTAATGCTTCTTTGTTAACAGAGGATTGAAAGAAATTCAGAGAAGTGATCTGGGGCTCAAAGATTCTCTGTGAGCCTAAATAAACTATTCTACATTTTAGTTGATATTTTTCTTGTATATTTTCACAGTAACAAATAGTTGTTTAACACAAGGGTAAGGGATAGTGAAATTTTAAACTTTACAAAGTTGTATTCATATAAATTTGGATATTCTATGCATTCATATATGTCTATGTGTATATCTAGATGTATATGAATATGTGAATATATATGTATACATGCACATATATTTGTCAATATATGCATATATTTGCCTATGTGGAGATATATACATGTAGAAATATAAAAATATGTGTATTACATGTGTGCATGTGTGCCTATATATGTATGTATAAATTCTTGCTCTTGTAGATATGCATATGCATGTGGAAATATATATGTATTCATGTGTATGTGGCTATATGTATATGTTTATGGATATTTGTCTATTTGCGTATGTGGGTATATGTTTTTGTGTGTATAAGCATATATATGCATGCATGTATATAAGCATATTTATGGATGGATAGATGTTTATCTATATATGTATACATATTATATACACTAATGTGTGTATGCATCTGGAGATGATAGACGAATAGATGGAAAGGTAGGTGAGTAGATAGAAGGATAGATAAATATAGATATTATGCATGTATTTGTACTTGCTTCTGAGATAAACCTTTCTCTCTGATGCTTTGATTGATACAGAATTAGATGCTGAACACAGCAGTGTTTAAAATCACATTAAAATAAATAAGGCATTCTTCTGAGTTCAGTATGGATGTCAAGAGAAAAATGAAATGCTGAAGTCCTGTATAAAGATGAAGCAGGTTACTAAACATTGGCAGCTAACCTGTTCTGAATAAGTAAGACAAAGTAACAAATGTGTGTGTTTTAGAGACAAATGTGTTCCCCTTTTGTTTTATTCTGACACTTTTTTTTCCTTCTGCAAGCTAAAAATGTAAACAACCAAATAGACAGGAAAGGAAGTCTCAGGAAGAAATTTGCTTCTCCACTGTGGAATTGAGCTGTATTCCAACTGCTTAGAAATAAATAGCTCCTGAATGTGAAATATGCACCTTGGCTGATGTTTCTTTTCCTTCCTTCCTTTCTTCCTTCCTTCCTTCCTTCCTTCCTTCCTTCCTTCCATCCTTTCCTTTCTTTCTTTCTTTCTTTCTTTCTTTCTTTCTTTCTTTCTTTCTTTCTTTCTTTCGACTGTGTTTGGTGGGAAAAAGAAGCTAATAATTAAAGGGTCTATAGCCTACTCCAAAATTCAATTTATTCAAATAATACTAGCTTATCATGAGCTCTCAGCCACTGTGTCACTTGCCCCCAGATAATGGGACTATCTTATGTGTAACGAACTGGAACAGATTCTGAATGTTCCAGAAGTGAATAGTGATCTCTTGCCATGAACTACAAAGCTCAAGCTTGCCCATACCAAGCATGTGAAAATTTGGTACTAATACTAGTGTTCACAGCTTTCTAAAGGAAGGAGGGAAAAGTAATAATCTTATGTTAGTTAACTACACTAACACATATTTTCAAAGCACCAAACTTTTATGACAGACAATCTTCAATTTGAAAGGATGTTACCTAATGAAACTGTGAGTGTTACTTTTTATTGTCAATTTGGCCTAATTAGAATCTCCTGGGAACTGAGCCTCAATGCAGTTTTCTTTGAGTATGTCAGTGAGGGCATAGTGAGAGTAGTGACATCCCCTTGTCAATCACTCCTAGATTGGATACAAGTATAAAAATCAACCTGAGGATAATAAGGAAGTAAATTGCATTTATTTTCTTTAGTCTTGATTATGGCTGATGATTAGCTACTTAAACTCTTGCCTTGACATCCTCAAGTTGATGGACTTTAACCTGGAGTTGTAGGTCAAATACATGCTTTGTAGCCTAAAACTGGAACAAATATTAAAATACTAACAACTTTTAACAGAGAGGTTCCGGTTGGTGGGTATGAGTAGAGAGATGGAAAGAAGATAGGAAGGCATGAAATAAGATGTCCAGGGGTTCAGCATGAATAATTCCAAAACATCCAGATTCAATTCTTACTTAAAATTAGTGGAAATAAAAGTCATACTTTTCAGGTAACCACAGAAGTATGTTTATTTATGTAAGGCACCAATACAGCCAACCTTCTCACCAAACAAACAAACAAACAAACATCCTTAAAACATGAAATAAAACCCACCCTATTAGATTTTTTTTCTACTCTTCCTATTCTTACCAGACTTCTGAGCAAAAAGTCTTCCTCTTGGCCAGGGTGATCAGGGGAGAGATTATGTGTGTCTCCGAGGTCAGCCAACCGTTCTTGTTTCTGGTAGGTCTATTGAAGATGTTTTTAAAAAGCAAAAGTAATAATGTGACAAGTCTGTGCATTATAGAATTTATCCAAATGTCTAATAAACCAGTCTTCTGGACATTAACCCATATGATTCAAAGCTTGAACTTCTAAGTATTTATTACATTTGAACAGTTATTTAGTGAGAAAATACTCATGGGAAAAAGTTGCTGTCATCTAATAGACTTGGAATGTATTTTTTAAGGGTAAGAAATTTCTAAGGTTTCAAACTTTAGAAAACCCTCATCCAGAGCAACAGTGATGCCTGGCCTGAGGATTGGACGTATAAAATTACACACTAGATCACAAATGGTAAGTTGAACAGATGAATACATATATAAAATACTCAACGCAAAAATCCACAATATGCCATTCTGGAAGCTGGATGGAATTGAGATATGGAACAAAGTCCATGATACCTCCCCATAAAACATTCCCAAGACCTTTTCCAGTAAAATGGAAGGGTAAAGCCATTTGCACTAAATCCTTTATTTTTTTTTTCAGGATTGCTGTTCTTACATGTATATTAATGGCATATGAATAATGAGAATGGCACTAAGCTAGTACTGCCATTTGCCAACATAGATCCTGGGAGAGATCATTGACTTAAAATGTATACAGAATGGCAGGCAGTGGGATACACCTTTAATCACAGCACTCTAGCTGTAAAGGCTGGTGGCTGTCTCTGACTTAGAGGCCAGTATGCTTCATAGAGTGAATTATAGGACTCTACACAGAGGAACCCTCTGTCAAGAAAACAAACCAAAAAACAAAACAACAAACACAAAAAGAATATATAAAAATTTAAAAACTATTAGTTCTGTTGGATTCCAGCTTGACTGTGCATCCTCTCACCATTCCAAGTGAAAAGGAGAACCCACAGCTTCTGATCTGTTCTGCAACCACTGCCTGTAGATCCAGCTTCATGGGATTTGTAAGCAATTGAGGCTATTCAGAAATAGGGATTGAGTGAATATTTCCCAGAAATGCATGTGTTTGAGACATGCACATGCATCCCAGTGCTACCTGGAAGAAGGCATTGCATCCAAGGAAGCTGGACTTACAGGCAGAGCTGTGACCCCCAGTAAATAAATGCTGTGAGCCAAAGTTGGGTCCAGTGGAAGAGCAGCAATTGCTCCACATTTCAGATCCATTGCTCTAGGTTTGTTCTTGCTATTTTAAAGAAAACAATTGAAAATATATATTTAGATATTGATTAAATTTGATGTTTTGAGAAAAAATCAGTTTTTGAAAAATTTACAGTTGGCATCATGGATTAAGTAGCTTCTTCCCAATATTTAGTGAGGTTTTTAAAAAGAAGAAGTGGTTCCATCACATGTAACAACATTTTGGTAAATATCAGCAAAGTAATATTTTGCCAAGTGACTAAAGCACTGTGTTATAAAATCAGGCATAAGTAAAAAATTTATTTGAAAAACAAAATATTTGTTAATCACAAATTAAATAGTCTCATATGCAAATTTTATTGCTATGGTTTCATAATCCACTTTGCATCCATTCTTTCAGAAACCACAACTAGTTAATTTGTGATTAACCACACACACACACACACACACACACACACACACATATTTATATGTGTATATTTGAGTGTGTACATGACTGTGTATATGACTACATGCACTAATGATTTTCACTTTTTAAAACATTTATTTACCCTTATATGCATGGAGTAATATTACATTCTCCAATTTTTCTTACAACTCATAAAGTAAGATATCCTGCACTCTGTTGATATAGGTGACAGTTAAAAATATAGTCATTATTTATCAATAAGGCACCAAAAGTACTTAAAAATGTAAATTAAGGTGACTACCTTAATTAAAAATATATTTCAGCACAATATATTTGATCATGTTTCCCCTGATCCAGCTCCTCTCAAATACTTTGCATTCTCCCACCCACCCAAATTTATACCCTTTCTTTCTCATTCTCATTGTGACACATGTAACTAGTTCTGTGAGGTGCTGTGATGGCACAGAAATGTGTGCAAACAAACCTAGACACAAAAATAGCTTCTCAAACTTAAGTGTGCATGCCTTGTTTTCTAGTTAGGGTTCTATAGCAGTGATAAACACTATGATCAAGAACTCGGAGAGGAAAGGGGTTTCTTATCTGATATTCCCAGTTACTGGTCCATCACTGAGGGTACTGGGCACAAGAATTCAAGGTAAGAATCTGGAGGCAAGAATTGAAAAAGAAGCTATGAGCAGATGCTGATTAATTATTGGTCAGCGGGCTTTCCCTACACAACTTAGAAACACCTTCCCAGTGGTCACAGGGATCTGTCTCTCCCCGGACATCATTCAAGAAAAACACTCTGCAGACTTGTCCACAGAACTAAGGTTACTTTTTCCAGATGACTTTGGTGTTGGAAAGTTGATAAAAAATGTGATTAGGACACTTAGCATTATAAAATTTTAGTACAAGTAATATAGACCTGAAAATATTTCCATTATAAAATCATTTTCCTAAAATTTTAAATGGCCAACATAATATAGCTTGCACAGTCTAGTACAACACAGATAGTGAGTTAATAAGTAATAAGTCTGTGGCTAATATGATATTCTAAAGGTTTATTTTATGCACGAGCAGAGATATATGCATAAATAGTTTTATATAGAGAACACATATTGCTGGAGAGAATGAATGATACATGAAGCCCTTGCTTAAATCTAAACAAGTTTATTCCCTAAGACCAATGACCCAGGAGACCTCAGAGGAAGAGAATGCACAGTGACTGCCACATAATGGACGGATCCTGTTTTGTCTATTCAAATCTAATCCAGCAGTTTATGGAGAGCCTCTTTAGGGTTGCTTCTTTGAAGTTATATTCTGCTTCTTCTGTCACAGGTGTGGAATGCCTCCTCCCACTGTTAGGAAGTTGTTCTTTTGCTATATTCCTATCTGTTTCTTGTTTTTTGTCATTGGACTTTTAGAAACCAGGAAAATGAGCAGCGACTGAATGAAAGGTCATCCAGAGACTGCCCCACCCAAGGATCCATCACATATACTAAGTCACTAAACCGAGAAAATACTGTGGAGGCCAAGAAGTTCTAGCTGTCTCCTAAGAAGCTCTTTTAGACACTGAAAAGTACAGTTGGATGCTCTTAACCAACCATTGGACTGAGAACAAGGTCCCCATTGGAGGAGTTAAAAAAAGACTGAAGAAGCTGAAGGGGGGTTCAACCCCATAGGAATAACAACATAACAACCAAACAAACACCCCAGAAATCCCAGAAAAAAAAACCCACCAACCAAAGAGTACACATAGAGAAACCCATGGTTCCAGCCATATAGGCAGTAGAGGATGGCCTTATCAGGCATCAGTGAGATGAGAGGTCCTTGGCACTGTAAAGGCTCAACTCCCCAATGTAGAGAAATGCCAGGGCTGGGAGATGGGAGGGAGTAGGTGGATGGGTTGGGGAGCAGTATCATAGAGGCAGGGGGACGGGGATGAAATTGGAAGATCCCAGAGGGGAAACCAAGAAAGGGGATAGCATTTGAAATGTTAGTAAAGAAAATATCCAATTTAAAAACAAAATAAATAAATAAATAAATAAATAAAAGAAAAAAGAAAAGAAACAAGCAACATGGAAACAAAGCAAACCAAACCCAGTGGATTTAGCATTTCCAGAGGCATGAGTACAAAACTTTAGGGAAACAAAAACAAAACCTATCTAGTACAAACCTCAAGCATGAAGAGACAGTTAATTCAACTCTGCCAGGAGTTAGTTTGTCACTAAAAACAAATGTTTCTGTCCTTTGCTTTGGGACAGTCTCCCATAAGCAAAAGGCTTGGTTCCAGTCTGGGCAGTGTTGGGAGGTAGTGGAGTCTTCAGAAGTCAATATAGGGTGGCCGATCAGCCCGAGGCAAACCTTTCAAATGAGTGTTACAACACACCCATTTTCTTGCTCCATTTTTTGGCTTCCATGGGTCCATCAAATATGGATCCACGAAAGCAGAGATCATATGACAAAGTAAGCTAAAATGCACCTTTCTTCATTATGAATTGAGTCCCTTGACATTTTATCAGAGTAACAGAAGACTAACACAAATGTCAGTTAATAGTGTAAGGCATGGGACACTGGACAGAAAGGCAGAAACTGTGTAGGACCTTTAACTTCTCTCTGATTCACAGGAAACCCACAGAATCCCAGAGAGTTTAATAGACCCAGGCTTTTCATGAGCATCCTGACTTCTAGGCAGGTTCAGATTCCTCTTCCATTAATTCCAAACTTCAAAAGTACCAAATTACATTTCATTCCCAAATTGGATGAGATGTAAAATTAAGTAGATGGTGTCTGAGTCACTCAAGATTGTTAGGGTTGTCACAATCAATCTATACCACAACTCTCATACATGCTAACATCACTTTAAGGTAGCAAACCACTCAAAAAAATTCCCACAGAATTTTGTGAAGAGACCCAATCATTGTACAGATGAAGGTGCCTGATTGCACTTACTTAAAACTAAAATATGCATGGCAGGTCAAGATTTATAAGGATACCATGCATATCCCAAGTGTTTGGGTTGTTTAAGACTCGTGAATGAGATAACTTGGTTATAACACTGGAATTTGAATATAATAATTTTAAGCAGTTGAAGAAATTAATAAACGCAATATTGAGAAATTCATTTATGTTCTTTCTACATTGGGAGAAATATAGAATTTCAAACCTGATGCATTTTCAATTTTTAAAAAAATATGTATGTAGTATTGTTCATTAAGTAAGAGATAGTTATCTTTATTTTTAACAGGAAAATAATGAAAAATATAAGTGAAACAAAAATGTGTCCTATTGTAATTACAAGTATAAATTTCTGAAATTAAATAACAAAAAATAATAAAAATTGTAATGTACAATAAAAAAGCAGAAAATTTTCTTTTATGGGTTGTGATCTGTGTGTACTTTTTGTACATATGTGGCACGTATTTGAGAACTTAGATACTTTAATAATGCACACATAGACTCTGAACCAGAAGATGAAATGAAATGAATATTCTTAGTGGTATTTTATTGAAAAACTTTATTTTAAAAAACAAAGATAAATGTACAAATTTTAAGCATTTTTGCATAAAAGTATATGAATACATTTTTGTCACTGCTTGGTTTATTTTTT